>NC_067410.1:52942824-53257379 GCF_009764475.1 Pristis pectinata
GAGTTGGTGAATTTAGTCAAAAAGATAAAGGAAGCATAAGTAACTTTTAGTAAGCTTAAATCAAACCGGGTTCTTGAGTATTATAAATTAGCTCAAAGGAATGCCAAGCCATCCTCAATAGCTATGGGCTATTGGCAAATAGGATTAAGAGCATCCCATGGCATTCTATACATCGAGCAAGAGGATAACTAGGGAGAGAGTAGGACCACTCAAGGATAAAGGAGGGAACATGGGTGCTTGGACACAGAGGATGTGCGGTGAGGTCCTAAATCGAACACCTTGCATCAGTGAAGGATATTGCGATCAGTGTGGAGCAGACTAATATACTAGGGCATCATGAGCTAAGGGAGGTAGTGTTGGGTCTCAAAGAACATAAAGGTGGATGTCCCCAGGGCCTGATGGGATATACCCCAGGTTATTGAGAGAGGCAAGAGATGAGATTGCTGGGGCCTTGAGCAAGAGCTTTGTCCTCTCCAGCCACATGTGAGATCCTGGAGGATTGGCAAGCAGCTAATGTTCAAGAAGGGAAATAGGGATAATCCTGGAAACTATAGACTGGTGATTCTCACTTCAGTGGTAGAGAAGCTATTGGGGAGGATTCTTAGGGATAGGATTTGAGCATTTGGAAAACCATGGCTTAATTAGGGACAGTCAGCATGACTTGGTGCAGAGCAAGTCGTGCCTTACTAATGATTGAATTTTTCGAGGAGGTGATTGAGGGTAGGGCAGTGGATGTTGTCTACATGAATTTTAGTAAGGCATTTGACAAGGTTCTACATGGTATGCTCATCCAGAAGATTAAGATGCATGGGATCCACAGTAACTTGGCCGGTTGGATTCAGAATTGGCTCTTCCATAGAAGACAGGGTAGTGGTCAATGGGTCTTATTCTGGCTGGAGGTCTGTGACTAGTGGTGTTCTGCAGGGATCCATACTGGGACCTCTGCTGTTTGATATATTATAATGACTTGGATGAAAATGTGGATGGGTGGGTTAGTAGTTTGCAGATGATACAAAGATCGGTAGTGTTGTGAGATAGCGTAGAAGCTTGACGAAGGATATTGTTACAGATATGGGTGGAGAAATGGCTAGGAGTTGTCACACTTTGGGAGATCAAATGTAAAGGGATAGTACACAGTTAATTGGCAGGACCCTTAACAGCAGGATTTTGGAGTCAGTCCAGGCTCCCTCAAGTGGCTGAACAGGTTGATAGGGTGGTAAAGGCAGTGTATGGCATGCTTGTCTTTATTCAAGGCACTGAGTTCAAGAGTTAGGAAGTTGCATTGCAGCTTTATAAAACTCTGGTTAGGCTGTATCTGGAGTATTGCATTCAATCCTGGTTGCCCCTTTACAGGAAGGATGTGGAGGCTTTGCGAAGGGTGCAGAAAAGGTTTACCAGGATGCTACCTGGATTAGAGGGCATGGGCCATGAGGAGAGTGGACAAAGTTGGGTGGTTTTCTCTGGAGCAGTGGAGGCTGAGGGGAGACCTTATTGAATGAGAGGCACAGATACAGTAGACAGCTGGTACCTCTTTCCCAGGGTTGAAATGTCTAATACTGGAGGGCATACATTAAGGGGTAAGTTTAAAGAAGATGTGTGGGACAAATTTTTTACCCAAAGAGTGGTGGGTGCCTGGAATACACTGCCAGGGGTAGTGGAGGTAAATACGATGGAGATGTTTAAGAGGCTCTTAAATAAGCACATGAATTCACAGAGAATGGAGGGCATAAACATTGTATTGGCAGAAGGAATTAGTTTGGTTAAGTATTTAATTACTAGTTTACTTAGTTCAGGCCTGTTCCTGTATTCTGTTGTAACACCCCAACTGTTGTACTGAATCAGTGCTCCAGAACTAGTTGCATGTCCAGTCAAGCTGTTTTGGTACAGATACAACACTGGCACCTACCCAACTATTTAGAAAATTGTCCTGACATGTCCTGTAGGACAAATGCATTCTGGTTAATTACCACCCAATCATTTAAGTCTGTTCATTGTGCAATAATCAATGTTCAATTCCACATACAGCTCCTCAGTTAACCTGGAGAGTATTCATGCATGTGTTGATAAGTGACATGTAACATTCACATCACAGAAGTGCCAGGCAATGACCATCTCCAATAAGAGAATCTAACCATCTACCCTTGGCATTCAAAGTCATGAACTTCCCCCTCCACTGACATCCTGGGGATCAGAAACTCAAGACAAACCTCAAGAATACTGTCTGAGATGTCAGGTGGGGGTATCCTGTGGCAACTGGCACCCCAAGGCCTTGCCACTAATCAAAAGGCTCAAATCAGGACCTGATGGAGCTTTGCTCTCCCCTTGCCTGGATGTGCAGCTCCAAGAGCTCTTAAGAATATGGACATCAACGAAGGCAAAGCACCCCCTGGATAGGCTCCCCATCCACCACCACAGAAACCCACTGGCTGCAGTCTATCCCATCTACAGCACCTCCCATGATCTCCACTACCAAGGGCAAGGACAGCATGTGCACTAGCACACCACCTGCAGCTTCCCCCTCCAATCTGCACAACATCATGACTTGGAAATATATCAATGCTCCTTCATCACTGGGTCTAAATCCTGGAACTCTCTTCCCAACTTTTGTGGGAACACCTTCAGGACTGCAATAGGAATAGAGCATAGGCATCTGCATTCCCCACCCTTACCCCCAAAATATTGTCATATAACATTCTTGAGGCACATGCCACATGGGCTGGGTAGAGTAAAACTCCACCCCTCCACACTTTCCTATCATCAGACTGACACTTGGGATGGCAGGATTAATGTATGAAGAAATTTGGACAAGTGGGCTTGTATTTGCTGGAGTTTGGAAGAATGAGAAGGGAACTCAGTGACAGAACTGGACCAGCTAGATGCAGGCAGGATGTTCCCAGTGGTGGGCAAGTCCAGAACCAAGTGTCACAGCCAAAGGACATGGGGTAAGCCATTTGCAGCTGAGGAGAAGGTTCTCCACCCAAAGAAGTGAACCATAGAACTCTCTATCACAGAAGGCACTTGGCCAAATCATTAGGCAAAGTCAAGGAGCTAGATACAGTCCTAATGGCTAGAGGGATCAAAGGATATAGGGGGAAAAGCTGAAAGAGGGAACTGAATTTGAATTAGGCCATGGGTTCCTATCCCTGGAGCAAAGGAGGCTAAGGGGTGACCCAAAAGAGCTATAAAATTATATAGATAGGGTAGATAGTCAGAATCTTCCTCGCGGTCAGAGTATAGATAAAATAGAAGGGCATAGATTTAGGATGAGTAAAGGAGATTTAGAGGGGATCTTAGGGGGGTTGGTTTTTATACAGAGTAGTTGATATCTGGAATATGCTGGTAAGAGGAGGGTGGAGGAATCAGATATAATTGCTACATTTTATAGTCAAGGCACAGAAAGATACAGACCTAACTTGTGGACAAATGGGTATTAATGTAGATGGGCAAAATGTCAGTATGGATGTGGTGGGCCAATGGGCCTGTTTCTCTACTGTACATCTTTGTGACTGAGCATATTGAATGGTGGAGTGGGCTCAAAGGTCAAGTGGCCACTCCTCCCATTTTTGTGTTTATCAAATGCTCAAACCAATGTAAAAGATGGCTATGAAGCTGCCCAACATATTGGGAGAACTTTATTTCATTCACAAAACATGCCTCTGCTTTTGTTCTTCCAAAAACTAATCCTATCACTGTCCATATTCACTCACCTATCCTTTTGTAACAATTCCCACTTTTGAAGGAAGGTCATTGATGAAGCAGCTGAAAATGTTGGACTTGGGACATTCCCCCAGTGTTATCTGCAGTGTTGTCCTAAGGCTGGGATGATTGACCTCCAAGAACAATTTCTACTCTAGCCCTACATTGACACAGTCACATGGAGACTAAGTAACTTTCTGGAACCAGAGAGGTGACAAATAGTATTGTCTTTCATGGCATAACTCCAAGCACTCAAGTAAAAAGAACAGAAGCTCAACCAGTGACAATGTATGAAGGCTGTCTTGCATGTTAAATAAAAACAAAATGCTGGAAACACTCAGCAGGTGAGGGGCAGCATCTATGGGAAGAGTAAAATTTCAGGTCATCAGAACTGGGAAAGAGTGAAAGCAAGTTGGATTTAAGTTGCTGAGAAGGATGGATAGGACAAAGAGGATATCTAATCAGGTGAGTCTAGGGTCAAGGTGGGAATAAACTGTAAATGAGGTCATCTGGTCAGTGGGTTAATGTGGCAGCTGAGGGTGGAAATCAAATAAAGGAAGCTATGAAATGAGGACAGTAATCAACATAAGTTGCAAAGTGTAGGGCTGTCAGACATACACAGCAGGTCAGCCTGTACTAATGGAGAAAGAACTGACCCAATGTCACTGATGGATGACTGACAGCAGATGCAGCCAGTTCTTATCCAAACAGGGCATGTGTGCTATCTAAAGTTGTAGAATTTTCTATTGAGTCCAGGAGGATGAAACCTGCCCAGGTGCAAGATTATTAAACCAGTTCATCTGTGATATTGCCTCAGTCTCTATCAGTAGTACTATAGCCCCACAAATTGCAGGTATTGAGTTCTGTTCTTTGCATTCTAATTCTCTAATTTCCTTTATTTCATAGCTATTACCTTGTTCATTCTTTCTGTAACTATGGTTAACAGTAACTATGTAACAATGGTTAACAGTCATTAACCCATTGACTGGATGACCTCTGCAACTTGCTGTGCTCACCAGCCCTGACCTCACCCTGTCACATATATTCCCTTTGTCCTATCCATCCTCTCCCACATAATATGAGCAGAATTGGGCCATTCAGCCCATCAAGTCTGCTCCACCATTCAATCATGGCTATTTCTTTAAACCTCATTCTCCCACCTTCTTCCCATAACCCTTAATTCCTTTACCAATCAGAACCTATCAATCTCTGCCTTAAATACACCTTAAATAACTTGGCCTGCACAGCCTCTGCGGCAACAAATTCCACAGATTCACTACCTTCTGGCTGAAGAAATTCCTCCTTATCTCAGTTTTAAAGGGATGTCCTTTATTCTGGAGGCTGTGCCCTCTGATCCTAGACTCTCCTGCTAATGGAATCATCCTCTCCACATGCACTCTATCCAGGCCTTTCAGTATCCAGTAGGTTTTAATGAGATTTCACCCCCCCCCCCCCCCCCCCCCACCCCCAATCCTTCTGAACTCCAAGTACAGGCCCAAAGACATCAAATGCTCATCATATGTTAAGCTCTTCATTCTTGGGATCATTCTTGTGAACCTCCTCTGGACCCCCTCCCAGGGCCAGCACACGCTTCAGATAAGGGGCCCAAAGTTGCTCCAATTTTTACTGCTAACAAAAATTCCACTGTAATGTCAGGAATCGCATGTCCAGTTGGAAATGGGTACCATATCACTCTTGGGGCTAAACTGGTTTTCAAATGCACAGAACTGAGTTTTATTCATAAATCATTTTTTAAAAATTTTTTAAAATGCAGATGAAGGAAAGCTGAAACTAAAATGAAAAATGCTGGAAACACTCATGTCTGGAGCAACTGTGGAACAAGAACACTTAAAGTTTCAGGCACAAAATTTGAAAGAATTTCTAATCTCTGGTCTCCTAGTCTTATTCCTTCTCCTGCTTCTCCTTGCACAACTTCTAGCTACATCTCTCTTGCTTTCAATGTTCAAATCCAAAAAGAATTACTGGGCAACCCATCAGACCCATCATCCCTCATTATAACTTAAAACCAACTTTTCTCTTTCCCAGTTCTGAAGAAGGATCTTGACCCTGAAAAAGTTTAGTTTTACTTTCCAAAGATGCTGCCAGACCTAATGAGTCTTTCCAACATTATTTTAGATTTCCAGTATCTGCAGTTTTTTGACTTTCATGTTAAATATGGAGATGTCCATCGTCTTGCAGATTTCTATCTTAAGACCATAAGATACAAGAGCAGAATTAGGCCATTTGGCCCATCTGGTCTACTCCATGATTTGATCACGGCTGATTTATTTTCCCTCTCAAACCCCATTCTCCTGCCTTCTCCCCATAACCTTTGATGCCCCTACTAATCAAGAACCTATCAACCTCTGCTTTAAATACACCCAACAACTTGCCCCCCCCCCCACAGCCATCTGTGGCAATGAACTCCACAGATTCACCACACTTTGGCTAAAGAAGTTCTTCCTCATCTCTATTCTAAGGGGATGTCCTTCCATTCTGAGGCTGTGCCCTCTGGTCCTAGACTCTCCCATTACTGGAAACATCCTCTCCACATCCACACTAACCAGGCCTTTCAATATTCAGTAGGTTTCAATGAGATCCCCCTCTTCCTTCTGAACTCCAGCAAGCACAGGCCCAGAGCCATTAAATGCTCCTCATACATTAACCCTTTCATCCTCAGAATCATTCTTGTAAACCTACTGGACACCCTCCAACACCAGCACAACCTTCTTTTGATATGGGGCCCAGAACTGCTCAGAATACTCCAAATGTGGTCTGACCAACACCTTATTAAAACCTCAGCAATACATTTTTGCTTTTATATGCTAGTCCTCTCGAAGTGAATGCTAACATCGCATTTGCCTTCCTTACCTGACATAACTGGTGTTAGGGCTGATGCTGTCTATGATTGGATTCTCCCGGTACTTGAAGGTCACATTCCTGCTGATGCAGCGTCGACCCTCAAGCTGGACACAGATGGAGGTGGCTGTCTCAGCGACACCTACGGCTGGCATCACACAGAAAAGGGCATTCTGAGTCCGTCTGTGAAAGGAAAAGTTTGCACTTGTAATGAGACCATTAAAGATGTTATACATCCCAAAGCACTTTATGGCCACTGATGTACTTCTGAACTGTAGTTCCTATTGAAATATAGAAGCCATGGCAACTTGCATATAACCAGAGCCCACAAACTGTTCATTGAAGAATAATATTTTTTATTTAAATTTCAGGATCTGGACATTGGTGACAAGACCAACATACATTGCCCATCCCATGAACTGAGTGACCATTCCAGAGGATGTTACTGGTTCTAGAGTCGTATGCAGGCTAGACTGGGTAAGGACAGCACCATTCTTCCCTGAATGGGCATCAGTGAATGAAGTGAGATTTTAAAATCTGGTAGTTTTGTGGTCATTATTACTAATTTAAAGCAAGCTTTTAAATTAGTCTATTTAACTGAATTTATATTCCACAGCAATTACAGTGGGATTTGAACTGGTGTCTCTCAGGTTAGTCCAGGCTTCTGCATTACTAGGCACTAACATCACTGCTGCACCACTAACATACTTCATAATGTCAGCAGGACATCAGGAGACAGTTCTCTGCCTTTTTCCAGGAGATTGTCCCAGACCATCTGACAGACACCTTTGACAAGATAGACTTTATCGGTACAGAACCAGAAGAGACTTTTGACCAGAGGTTTCTGGTCAACTAAGATAAATCCACTGAATTTATTTGATGGAAAATGTTGAAGGCTCAAAGGCTGAATCAGGCAAAGGCACATAGCAACTAAGGATTTGTGCTGGAATTGTAGGCAAAAGTGAGTTTTAAGGAAAGCCTCACAAAAGCAGAGTGAGGTCTGGACAGAAGTTCAGGGAGGCAACACTAGAGCAGTGAATCAAAGGATGTTGTGGCCAGTTGAAGAGAAGGTGCACAGAGGAATGAAGTGTCTTTGAGAAATGAAGGATACTGGGGGAATGGTGCATTAAACTGGGACTAATGAGGGGCTGGTGCATCATAGAGCTTAGACACACACAGCCCAGTGACTGGTGCATCAGACCATTACTAACTTGGAACTAATGCAAAAGACATCAATGCAATAGATTTCTGCATCAGAGCAGGGACTGGTGCAGTGGACCAGGGCAGAGCAGGGACTGGTGCAGTGGACCAGGGCAGAGCAGGGACTTGTATCTAGAAGGGTACAGACCAGGAGACACGAGACTGTAGATGCTGCAATCTGGAGTTAAAAACTGCTAGAGCAATTCATGGGTCAGCCAGCATCTGAGGAGGCAGAAGGATGGTCACCTTTTTTTTTCAGTTGGCACCTGCATCACAGTGTAGAGGGAAGATAGCTAGTTATAAGGGGGGGGGGGGGGGGGGGGGGGTTGCTGAGACAGGAGATGGCAGGTGATATGTGGAACCAGGTTACAAAGATTGATGGCCAGATGACACCAGGTGGGGGAAGGAGGTCGAAGGTAGACACAAGCTGGAGGGTGATGTGGAGATACAAGAGGCTGCAATCTGATAAGCAAGGTGATAAGTGGAACCAGATAAAGGAAGGATGATGGGCAGATGGAACTAGATGGGGGGAGGAGAATAGGAGACACAGTAGGTGTGGTGTGTTGGTGATGGGCAGATGGGAGGGGATAGAAACTGGCTAATGGGGGGCTGGGAGATGAGAACCTGTGTGGATCAGGAGAGAAAGCAACACAGGCTGTGGGTTTTCTGAAATTGGAAAATTCCATGTTCAATTCAAAATTCAATAACAAACCAGGGACTGGTGCATTAGATGGGAGAGACCAATTACTAGTACATTAGATAAGGACAAAAAAAGGCCTGGTGCAGTAGGCCCTGGCTGACCAGGGCCTGGTGCAGTAGTCTGGGACAGGTCACAAATTAGCACATGAAGGTCCTGTCGGGGGTTGGTCTATGGAAAAAGTCCTGGTAAGATGGAGGGAGAAAAGGTCCTGGCTGGTTGGGGCAGAAGATCCTGGTAAGGGTAGGTTGAGGTCCTGGCAGGAGGGAGGTGGGAGGCATATCCTGAAGGGTGGTAGGAAGAGAAGGTCCTGGTGGGTGGCTGGGGAGGCAGGGGGTTAAAGAAGGTCCTTGCAGAAGTGGGGGTCATGGTGGGGCAGGGGGTTGGAGAGGTTGGGGAAGGGGGGTGATGAGAAAATCCTGGTGACAGACAAGAGAAGTCAAGGAACTGGCTGCCTTTCCACTGGGTACAGAGCCAATGTATTGGTGGAGGTCCTGGTGGGGGAGAGAAGGTGCTGGAAGCAGGTAAGCAAGGTCTTCTGCTGGGTACAGTGAACCAACTAATGCAGCTGAGAGTCCTGGTCAGCTGGTACTGGACGACAAACTTCCAGAAGTTGGATACAGGCAGCATCTGAGGAGAGCTGGAGAGGATACACCTGCTGGGTTATGGGCTGATTTACTTCTGGGCTGCTGAGTACATTTGGTGAAAGACTCAATCTGAGATTTGTTTTAAACCAGAGATAAGATACTCAAAAATGAGTGAAACCATTAGATCTCAAATAAGCTTCATCTGAATTGTATAGACAGACACATGCAGCTTTGTTTTGCCTTCACATCCTTGCTGGCTGCATTTGGCAATGTCATCTTTCACCTCATTTGCTGCAAGCAAGTATGTGACTGAAGTAACCCATCAATAGTTATCCAGGCTGCTGTCCAAGTGACTTACTCTATATTGGTGCAGTCCTTGGAGCCATTGACAATGATCCTGACTGTGGACCCAATGTGCAGGTTTTTGCCACTGATAGTGACTTGGGTGCCTCCAGCTTTGGGCCCCTCATCAGGCCCAACCAAGGTGACCTCAGGAACCTAGTTAGAAAAAACACAAGTTCAGTGGATGAAAATCTAGAGTAGAACATCCAAACCAAGTCCATAGATGGAAAACAAACTTACAAGTATTCAAAACAATGACCAGCAGTGAGGAGAGGCTAAGGGGTGACTGGATGGACGTTTCCAAGCGCTGCTTCATCAGGGACACATTGTGAAATCCCACTGCATCCAGACACTGGTCATGTACATAATATGCACATACCCTCAACATCCATTAAAACTACAGGTAGACAGGGTGGTGAAGGAAGCACAAGAGATACTTTCCTTTATTAACAGAACACCAGATATAAAAACAGGGAGGTTATGGTGCAACATTGATTATAAAACATGGGTTAGGCCACAGCTGCAGTACTATCCAGTTCTGGTCACCGTACTACAGGAAAGAAATGACAGTAGTGGAGAGGCTGTGGAGGAGACTTGCCAGGATACTGCCTGGGATGGAGTATTTCAGTTATGAGGAGAGACTGAATGGGCTGGGTTTGTTCCCTTTCAAGTAGAGGAGGCTAAGGGGAGATCTGAGTGAGGTATAGAAAATGATTAAAAGCACAAATGGGGCAGATAGTGGGAAACTTTCCTCCATAGCAGATATGTCTAAAGCCAGGGTCATAGGTCTGGGGTAAAGGATAAGAGGTTTAGAGGGTATCTGAGGAGGAATGGTTTTACTCAAAGGTTTAGATCCGCCATGATCGTATTGAATGGTGGGGCAGGCTGGAGGGACTGAGTGGCCTACTCCTGCTCCAATTTTCTTGGGTACTTGTAGAAGGTGGTTAGAATCTGTAATACACTGCCTTAAGCAACATCTGCCGAGCACTGGAATCACCAAGGGTATGAACCAAGTGCTGGTAAATGGGATGAGTACAGAAAGATACTTAATGGTCAGCATGGACACAGTGTGCTGAAGGGCCAATTTCTGCTGGCTTACACTATCACCCTAAGCCTTTCCAAAATAACTTCAGATTAATCATCTGAATTCAAATTCAACAGCTGACATGGTGGGATTTGAACTCGGGACCAATGACTTAAAATTGTACCATTTTGACAAGGTTCCTCCATGGGAGGCTGGTCCAGAAGGTTAAGGCACATGTGATCAGAGGCACATTAGCAAACTGGATCCAAAGCTGCCTTGGTGATAGGAGGCAGAGGGTAATGGTGGAGGGGTGTTTTACTGACTAATCCAGGCAGTGTCCTGTAAACCTCTGCACCCTCTCCAAAGCCTCCACATTATAAAACAGACCATAGAACAGTACAACCCATGATGTTGTGCCAAACTAATTAGCTAATGATGCCTAATTAAACTAATCCCTGACATAGACAGATTCTGCAGATGCTGGAATCTGCAGCAACATGCACAAAATACTCAGAACTCAGCAGGTCAGGCAGCATCTATGGAGGGAAATAAATAGTTGATGTTTCTGGTTGAGACCCTTCATCATCCTAATCCCTTCTTCCTGCACATGGTGCACATCCTTCCTGTAATGTGACAACCAGAACTGCACACAATACTCCAAATGTGGTCTAACCAAAATTATATACAGGTATTGCATGACACCCTGACTTTTATACTCAGTGCCTTGACTGATGAAGGCAAGTCTGTTTCTTTACCACTTTCAGGGAGCAATGGACTTGAACCCTAAGAACCCTCTGTACATCAATGCTCCTAAGGGTCCTCTCACTTAGTGTACTTTTTCTTCTATTTGACCTCCCAAAGGGCAACACCTCACATTTTTCCAGATTAAACTCCATCTGCCATTTCTCTGCCCAAATTTCCAATTGATGTATAACCTGCTGTATCCTTTAGTGACATCCCTTACTGTCAACAACTCTGACCATGTTTTTGAGCCATCTGCAAACAAATGGCAGTCCCAGTACTGATTCCTGTGGAAAATCATTGGTCATTGACCTCCAGTCAAAATAACACCCCTCCTCTATCATCCTCTGTCTCCTATGGCCAAACCAATTTGGAATCCAATCTACCAAGTCCTGTGGATCCCTGTGCCTCAAACTTTTGGATTGTGTACCACACTACAGGAAGGATGTGGTAGCAATAGAGAGCACAGAAGAGATTCACCAGGATGTTGCCTGGAATGGAGGCCTGTAGTTATAAGGAGAGATTGAATAGGCTGTGTTCTCACTGGAACCTAGGAGGCTGAGAGGTGACCTTAGAGGTTTATAAAATTAATAGTCAGTCTATTTCCCAGGACAGGAGTCTGTCTAGAGGGCACAGGCAGTGGTATTCCTAGAGGGAACAGTACCCCCATGTCTGATGCACATCAGCACAACCTGAGTTACAGGTAGTGGTATTCCTGTGTCTGATGCACATCACACACTGAGCTATAGAGTGTCCCTGCTGCCTGATTCAGATAATCAAACAGGGAAGTGTCTGATTCTGAGTATTGTTTTATTATTGTTACTTGTACCAAAGTACAGTGGAAAAACTTGTCTTGCATACTGATTGTACAGGTGAATTCATTACACAGTGCAGTTACATTGAGTTAGTACAGAGTGCATTGAGGTAGTACAGGTAAAAACAATAGCAGTACAGAGTAAAGTGTCACAGCTACAGAGGAAGTACAGTGCAAGTAGACAATAACGTGCAAGGTCACAACAAGATAGATGGTGAGGTCAAGTCTATCTCATCGTATAAGGGAACCATTCAATAGTCCTGTCACAGTCACAACCTGAGCTGCAGGGAGTGTTGTCTGTGTTACTTGCTGTTTTTTGTAGGTTGTATTGAAATTGTCACTTACGAGGAAAGAGAATCTTTGATTGGAGTTTGCTTCCTCCTGGACCCTGACGCTCACCACATCTGTGAACTCTCTGTTGGCTCTATCAGTTGTGCACACAATCCTGCAAGACAACCATTCAGCAAAGGAAGATCATTGCCTTATTCAGCTTCTCCATCTCCAACCCACCCTCCCAAATTTTGTGTGCACACAGATTGTGCCTTTATTTAAGAAGGGCAGCAAAGAAAAGCCTGGGAACTATAGGCCAGTAAATCTAACAGCTGTGGTAGGTAAGTTACTGGAAAGGGTTCTGAGGGATAAGATGTATGTACATCTGGAAAGGTGGGTTGATTAGGGATAGCCAGCATGGCTTTGTACATGGGAGATCATGTCTTATGAACTTGATTGAGTTTTTTTGAGGTGACCAAGAAAGTTGATGAGGGCAGGGTTTATATGGACTTGAGTAAGGCCTTTAAGGTTCCACATGGTAAACTGCTCTGGAGAGTTAGATCACATAGAATCCAGGGAGACCTGGTTAATTGGATACACAATTGACCTTATGGTAGAGGGTAATGGTTGAAGGTTGTTTCTCAGACTGGAGGCCCATGACTAGTGGTGTGCCTTGGGTTGGTGCTGGGCCCATTGTTATTTGTCATCTCTATCAAAATGATTTGGATAAGAATGTACAAGGCATGGTTTGTAACTTTGCAGATGACACTAAAATAGGTGGTATAGTGGACAATGAAGAAGATTATCAAAAATTACAGGGGGATCTTGATCAGCTGAGTAAGTGGGCTGAGGAATGGCAAATGGAGTTTAATTCTAAGTGCAAGGTGTTGCATTTTGGAAGGTCAAATCTAGATCAGACTTTCACAGTGAATGGCAGGGTCTTAGGGAGTGTTATAAAACAGGGACCTTGGAGTACCAAGCACATGGTTCCCTGAAAGTGGAGTCACAGGGTAGACAGGGTGGTGAAGGTGGCTTTGGCACATTGGCCTTCATAAATCAGGGCATTGAGGATAAAAGTTGGGAGGTTATGGTGTGGTTGTACAAGACACTGGTGAGGCCACACTTGGAGTAATGTGTTCAGTTTTGGTCACCCTGCTATAAGAAAGACATTATTAAACTGGAAAGAGTGCAGAAAAGATTTACAAGAATGTTGCCTGGACTTGAGGGACTGAGTTCTAGGGAGAGGTTGGACAGGCTAGGACATTTTTCCTTGGAGTATAAGAGACTGAGGTGATCTTATAGAGGTGTATAAAATCATGAAGGGCATAGCCTTTTTCCCAAGGTTGGGGAGTCAAGAACTAGAGGTCATAGATTTAAGGTGAGAGGGGAAGATTTAAGAGGAATTTCAGGGGCAAACTTAGAACGAACTGCCAGAGGAAGTGGTTGAGGTGGGTACAACAACAACTTTTAAAAGACACTTGGACAGGTACATGGATTAGAAAGGTTTAGAAGGTTATGGGCCAAATGCTGGCAAGTGGGACCAGCTTGCATGGACTAGTTGGGCCAAAGGGCCTGTTTCCATGCTGTATTACTCTCTGATTCTATGACACAGAAACAGACTGAGACAATGTGCACATGCACAAACTAATACACATGGTTGATATACACATTTATAAAACCACTGCTTTCAGTGACTGATAAGTGCAAGAAGTCCATATTGTGCAATGTGCCAGGAGAGGAGTTGAACATTACCATTACAACAGATTTTCTTCCACAGAATGCAGAAAAAGAAATAGGGGAACTACATACTGTGCTGAGACCACGTAACCTTCCTGTAGAGGAGTACATGCAATGTCACCAATGCGAACACCATCAACGATGTCACTGAACCTGCGGCCCAGGTTCCTGCCTTTAATTGTGAGATGTGTCCCACCATGCACAGGGCCAGTCAGTGGTTCTATCTGAAAGAGACAGACCCTTCCATCAGCTGGGTCACAGTCTGGTTGAACAAAACACACTCATGGAAGATCATTCAGTACTCTGGTCAAACTCCTTGCAGTCACCCAGAGACTATCTATTGAACTCGCCCCACAACAAACTCTCAAATGTGAGAGTCCCCACAACACCCTCGTTCACACTCGCTGACCCCGCAACACCCTCGTTCACACTCAGCAACACCACTCACCCTGCAACACCACTCACCCCACAACACCAGTGGATCAATCCCCTCAGTCACATTTCCTTCTCCATTTTTCCCTGCAGACCTGCAACTTATTCTTTCACATTCCACCAACGCATCTTTAAATCTTTTGCTACTTACCTGTGTTGGGGGCAATTTACAGATGCTAATTAACCCATCGACCCACAGGTCTTTGGGATGTGGAAAGCTGGGGAAACCCACATGGTTACTAAAAGAAGGGTGACATAATGAAGATCAAGTAGCAAATGTGCAAACTCCACACAGACAGCACCCGAGGTTAGGATTCCACCCAGGTCCCTGAAGCTGTGAGATACAGGCACAGTAGTTAATTCTGCTGCTCACAACCACAAGGATGCAGGTTCAGTCCTAACTTCAGGTGCTGGCTGTGTGGAGTTTGCATGTTCACCACTTGACCTTCATTAGGTCATGTGTTTTACAAAAATTTTAGTAATGAAAACAGACTATAATCCAAACCCTTCTGCTTCACTAATGTCCTTCAGAGGAAGAAGTCTGTCACCCTCATCCTCATCTAGTCTCTGGTAGATAAAACTAGAGGACATAGATATCGAGCAAGGGGTAAGAGATTAGAGGGGATCTGAGGGGGACCTTTCTCATCCAAAGAATGGTGAGTACCTGGAATGCACTGGCTGAGGGAGTGGTTGTAGTCAACTCACTGACAGCATTGAAGAGCTATCTAGATGAGCACTTAAAATGCCTAGGCATAGAAACCTATGAACCAAATGCTGGAAGCTGGGATTAATAGGGATGGGTGCCCACTGATTGGCATGGATTTGATGGGCCAAATGGCCTGTCTCTGCTGTGTGAATCTATGAATGTATCATGATGAAGTTCAAAAAGAAAATGAGGAAAGACACAGCCCAGGGTCTGCTTTGATGCCCATGGCGGGGTGCGTGCCAGGGTGCACAGTAGCAGGCCTTTTGGCTGACCATGTCCATGCTTGCCTTCAATTATCCATCTGTACTAATCCCATTTACCAGCATGTGGTCTATGTCTCTGCAATTCAAGTGCTTGTCCAGGTACTTCTTAAATGTTGTGAGAGTACCTGCCTCCACCACTTCATGCACTGTCTTCCAGATTCCAACCACCCTCTGGATAAAAAAGTTCTTCCTCACATCCCCTTTGAACCTCTTCCCCCAGTTCTTAACCTATTCCCTGTTATGGGGAATAGTTTCCTATTTTCTAACCTATCCATGACTATCACAATTATGTTAATTTCATTCAGAATCCGCTTAGCCTCTTCTGCTCCAAAGAAAACAAACCCAAACCATCCAGGTTCTTCTCGTAACTGAAAGCAACATCCTGGTGAATCTCTCCAGGGCAATCATGTCCATTCTACAGTGTTGTAACCAGATGTTCATATATTGTATGCCCAGCTAGTGAGGGCAAGTATCCTGTATGTCTTCACCACCTTATCTACCTGTGCTGCCACCTTCAGGGATTTTATTGGATTCGTACAACAATTTCTCTCTGTTCCTCAATACTGCCTAGAGCCCTTCCATTCATTGTGTAGGTCCTGCATTTATTATCCCTTCCATAATGCATCATTTTGGATTTATCAGGATTAAATTACATTGCCCATTGTTCTGCCAACTGATCAATATTGTTCTGTAGCTGAAGACTACCTCCTCACTATCAACAACACTACCAATTTACATATTACTGAGAACTTGCTAATCATACCTCCTACATTAGCATCTAAGTTGTTGATGTATATAACAAACAGCAAGGTCCCAGCTCTGATCCTTGTGGAACACCACTGGTCACAATCTTCCAATCACACAAACAGTCCTCCACCATCACCCTCTGTCTCCTATTACCAAGCCAATTTCAGATCACATGGGGTCTTTCCTTTTGGACCAGTTTGTCAAAGACTTCACGGAAGTCCATCAGACCACATCAACCACGCTACCCTCATCAATACATTCTGTTACCTCTTCAACAAATTAATCAGACAGAGTTTCCCCCAAACAATGACATGCTGACTAACTTTCCAACTGTAGATTAATCCAGTCCCTCAACACTTTTCTTCCCCAGGATATTCCCTTTCACTAATGGTCAACTCAAAGGCTGTAGTTCTTTGGCTTATCCCTGCTGCCCTCATACCTGTAACAGATTCCACAATCGGGCTCCTGAGAGGAGTATTTAGAATTGAGGGTCATAGATAGGGTGGATAGTAGAAAACTTTTCTCAAAGCAGAGCTGTATAAAACTGGAGGGAACAGGATTAGTGGGAACAACTGTAAAGTTTAGTGGGGATTTAAGGAGGTACTGTTTCACCCAGAGGATGGCTGGAATCTGGAATGCAGTGCCTGAGGGGATGGTGGAGACAAAAACTCTAACAATATTTAAAACATATCTGGACAAGCACTTGAATCTCCAAGGCATAGAAGGTTATGGATCAAGTGCAGGATTAGTACAGATGGGGACTTGATGGTTGGCTTGAATATGGTGGGCCAAAGGTATTGGATCTCTGCTGTTTGATTATAACTCTGAAGTTCTGGTGACTTGAAGGATGTAGCAGTGGAATGCAGAGAAGAGGAAGATCTGGTCTTGAGAGGACTGTACACTTGGAACATGAATAGAACAATCAGACCAGAGAGTGTGATTTGGAGGATTGCACCCCTAGAGTAGGGAGCAGGGTTGGTGCATGGTGAGGCTGAGGGTGTGTGAAGGTGTGAGGAAAGAATCCTTACTCACCCTTTGGATCTCAGGGGCAGGACAGTTGTTTGCGATCTGTCCACACTCACTCTGCAGCTTGCAGCTCTGGGTGGTTCCACACCAGACACAATGATGTTGCCGGTCCTCTCGCCCCCAGCACTCCGAGCAGTCTGAGCTCCCACTCGCACAGTTGTACACCTCCACTGCAGAGACACAATGTCCCAACTTTCATTTCCAGGTTTAATTAGCTTTGTCAGTAGTTGAGAAGCAATAAGCAATGTTTTGTGATTTCCCACTGGTTACTGACAGACCACATTCATCCCATTTTCAGCATCAGGTAATCCAACTCCTCTTCCAGATTTCACTTTGCTAATTGTGTCAGGTTCCTCAATCCCCAAAGCACATTTAGATATGAAAGAAATGTTGCCTCTATACTGACACTTCAAACAGCCAGAATTGGGACAGCCATTGGTTATGTACAGATTATAGCTCCCTTTGCACCATCCCAAACATTCCTATTCCTGAAGTGGGACAGTGTGGATCAGACTCAGAGTAAAACTCCTTCTCCACTGCCCCAAAGATTTCCATTGCTGGGGCAGGGACAGTGTGAGTCAGAAAGAGTAAAACTCCTTCTGCACTGTCCATGTAACACACTCCCAAGGCAGGGATGACACAAGTCAGACACAAAGTAAAGTTCCGTCTGCACTGGCCAGACGTTGGCAGGATGGGTTTGAATGGGCCTAACTCCGGTCTCCAATGAAGGAGACCCGAGGGCTGAGAGAGCTGCAAAGAGATGATTTGATTGGTTTCATCCAGTTTTGCTGGTGGGAAAAAGGAGAGGAACCTTATAAGGTGGAGGAGAGGAAGAAGAGGCTGTAACCTTGCAGGGATAAGGTTGCCAGAGGCTTGTACTGACCTTTTCACCATTGGAATTCCTTCTCCATCCCTAATGCCTGGCTCAGGTCAGTTTTCATTGGAGATTGGCAATAGGGATGAAGAAGGAATTCCAATACAATACAACTCTGGAAAGGCCTGTGGGTTTTCAGCTGACCTTGGTGGAGATACTTCCCCCAACAACATTGCCATCAGAGCTGGAGCTGTTGTCCTCTGCTGCCTTCTCCCCTTTCCCAAGCCCATTCATCTTCTTCCAAACATTTTTGTTATCATTATTTCAACTGCGATATGTTTGCCTGCTGGACACAGTGGCAATCCACCCTCTCCAGTGGCAGGGTCCACGGACAACTATGCAGCAATGGCAGCTGCAGCCAATCCTGTTACTCTGCCACCAGTTTTTACAAGATTATTGACAATGGCTGAGATTGTTGGCCCCTTTTCCATTGTCATAACCTCCAAACATATGGAAGGCTGCATATATTCTGAAGGCCTGGCAGATCATGTCTTGCTTGAACATGGAGCTCACCCGGGGCAGGACCTTAACTTTAGTTGAGCAGAGAGCAGGTGTTGGGAAGTGTTCCAAGTTTTCACTTCCCATGTAACCCCATTAGGAACATGTAATTCCATTGAACCTTCCTTCCCACTTAAAGCCCTATTGAAGTAAAATGGGCAACCCCCATTGAAATTATGTTCGACCACCTGGAATATAATTTAGAGTTACCATTTTGAAACATTGAAAGGTTGTTTCAAACAGCTGACACCGATACCAGACAGGAGAGAGGGAGACAGCTAAGCACTGTTTGCTTGGACCAAGAGGGGAGGGGAGGGGAGTGTATGAAACACAGTTTTAGATCAAAACATATGGCATTTCAGCTATATTAGTATATGGCAAATGGGGCTTTACTCTAACATCAAGGTTTCTCAGCCACAAAGACACTGCAGTCAGGGCAGGGTCCCTGGTCACTGGAAGACAAATGTTATTTGGACTGTCAGGAGATTAACTGCTGAGACATTCATGATAATACATATGGTTCAGCTTGTAGTAGAAACAGAGAAACATAGAAAACCTACAGCACAATTCAGGCCCTTTGGCCCACAAAGCTATGCCGAACATGTTGCTACCTTAGAAATTACTAGGCTTACCCATAGCCCTCTATTTTTCTCAGCTCCATGTACCTATCAAAAAGTCTCTTAAAAGACCCTATTGTATCCACATCCACCACCGTTGCCGGCAGCCCATTCCACGCACTCACCACTCTCTGAGTAAAAGACTTACCCCTGACATCTCCTCTATACCTACTCCCCAGCACCTTAAACCTATGTCCTCTTGTGGCCACCATTTCAGCCCTAGGGAAAAGCCTCTGACTATCTACCTGATCAATGCCTCTCATCATCTTATACACCTCTATCAGGTCCTCCCTCATCCTCCGTTGCTCCAAGGAGAAAAGGCCGAGTTCCTTCAACCTGCTTTCATAAGGCATGCTCTGCATTCCAGGCGGTATCCTTGTAAATCTCCTCTGCACCCTTTCTATGGCTTCCACATCCTTCCTGTAGTGAGGTGACCAGAACTGAGCACATTACTCCAAGTGGGGTCTGACCAGGGTCCTATATAGCTGCAGCATTACCTCTCAGCTCCTAAATTCAATTCCACGATTGATGAAGGACAATATGCCTTCTTAACCACAGAGTCAACCTGTGCAGCTGCTTTGAGCGTCCTATGGACTCGGAACCCAAGATCCCTCTGATCCTCCACACTGCCAAGAGTCCTACCATTAATACTATATTCTGCCATCATATTTGACCTACTAAAGTGAACCACTTCACACTTATCTGGGTTGAACTGCATCTGCCACTTCTCAGCCCAACTTTGCATCCTATCTATGTCCCACTGTAATCTCTGACAGCCCTCTATACTACCCACAACACCTCCAACCTTTGTGTCATCCACAAACTTACTAACTCATCCCTCCACTTCCTCATCTAGGTCGTTTATAAAAATCACAAAGAGTAAGGGTCCCAGAACAGATCCCTGAGGTACACCACTGGTCACCGACCTCCATGCAGAATATGACCCTTCAACAGCTACTCTTTGCCTTCTGTGGGCCAGCCAGTTCTGGATCCACATTGCAATGTCTCCTTGGATCCCATGCCTCCTTAATTTCTCAATAAGCCTTGCATGGGGTACCCATTGCATGGGTAATTGACAGACAGTGAAAAGGGGAGGTGTATTTCAATGTCAGCTGTTACATCAAGGTTACTGTAATCCTCTAACCTCAAGAAAATGCATTTCACCACAGAATGAGCAATTATGGTCTCGTTATTTTTTTTCCAGAAGTCCTTCATCAGGACCCCCATCTCCCACCTTGTGCTGGAAGCCATGAGGATGGAGCCAGACGTCAGCAAGGGTTGTCAAGGAGGGGAGGGGTTAGTCAAGTGGAAGTGCAGAGATGGTGACAGAGATCCCTTTTGTGAAGGTGGTATTAGGGCTCCTGTTCCCCTTGGGAAAGAAAAGGTGGAGGTGCCCCTCTTTAAAGGTGGAGGAGGACCTTGAGGTCCATCTACTGGAAAGCAGTTTGCTCCTGGTGCATTCCCCTAGCCATCCCCCTCCATTCACACCAGCACAGCCATGAACCTGGTATCTGCAGGGGTGGGTACAAAGTGGGAAACCCCAGAAAAAGAGGCCCGTTCTAGAAGAGGGAGGCAAGGTGCCTCTGTGATGGACCCTTCACTTGTCACATCTCTGTCTGACATTGGGTGGGGCAAGGAGAAGGGTGACGTCTGCATGCTGTTCCACACCGTAGAGCAAGGATTCCTGGACAGGCTGCTCCCAGACACTCTCCATTTCCTCACCCCCCATCAACTGTGGTGGTTTGGATGTCCAGTGGAAGTTTCAGTGTGAAGGAATCCTCCCCCTATACATCGGGGACTGGGGTGGAGAATGTTGTGTGGAACTGTTCACAGACCAGGGCATCTTCTGCAGCCTGGGTGAGTCTGTGTTCCATCTACATGTGGAAGGTGCAAGGTTGTAGCTCCTGTAAGTAATTGAAGGGGCTACTCCTCAAGTTCCAGCTGCAATTCAGCCCCATGCTCCTGATCTTTGGGCATCTGATACACAGGTGGAGCTGGAGTCAAGGTTGATTCAGAGACCTCATCATTGGTCTGCTCCTGGGTATGGCCATTCACATCCAGGTGGAGAGTGATTGGAAGGTCCATCCACATTGACTGCCTCACTTCTGAGGTTACGATCATTGGGTGCCCCATGTTGGCTAGCTTTCTGTGATCAATGCACACTGCAGGGGCTGGAGTGCACCCTGGACAGCAAGGGCAACATTTTAACTTAAGGTTTTGTTTCGCTTTGCAATAAAATTACTTAATAAAAAAACAAAAAGGTGTGCACACTAAATAGGACCAAGTCCAAGGGAAAATAAAAGAAAAAAATACTGTTGGAGATAGAATATAGCTCCAAAAAGGGAAAAAAAGATCAGATTAGATACTGAGTATGTTGTCCCAATGATTTCTGGGAGAGTTACAGCACAAGTTATACACATAAAATCTCCCTCTTCATTCCTGCAGCAAACATTCCCAGGACAGTTATGGTGCAGGCCAGGTACAGAGCTTAGCTCTCCCTGCGCTGTCCCCAACATTCTCTGGACAGGTACAGCATCAGATACAGGGGAAACCTCCCATTATTGGGCTCCTTTGGCCACAGGTTGAGAAGAGTGCTTCACACTGATCAGGAACGGATGGCAACTCCACACTGACACCAATCTCCTCCTGGGCATGAATTTACCAACGTGAAGCCAATTAACAGGAGTGAGAAAGGCTCTGGAGGTGGGATTGATGTTCATGAGCAGTGCAATGCTTCCGTAAATCCATGCTGATCAAATTTGCAAGGGCAGCTACATTAATTGGGTATGGTGGATAATTCCAGGGTGCCAGTGTAATATAGGAAATAGCCCGACTATAAACGTCCCATGGAATTCTGATGGCTAAATTCAGGTGCAAGCGAAGGAAGTTGCTTGACTACACCTCCCAGCCTACACCACAGTTGTTGTCTAAGCAACCCTTCTCATAGTAACCTCTGGAAGCCTTTCTGAGAAGAGGGGTAGGTTGTCTCTGCACAAAGACCATAAGATAAAAAGATTCATCCCGTGCTTGGGTATTACAGAATCCATTCCTGAGGAGATCCCCTCCTTCCTGAGGATCTCTCCACTCCTGCAGGGATTTCCTCAGGAACCTCTCCACTCCTACAGGGACCTCCTGCAGGGATCACCCCAGTCCTACAGGGACCTCCTGCAGGGATCACCCAACTCCCACACCTGCCACCCAGAATGCATCCATTGGCTCTGTACTGCCTGTCTGAGGAACTCAACACCTGTTGTTTGTGTATCAGCATGGCACAATTTGACATGTCCCCGGGATGCCTGTCCTACTGCCAAAGTCTGGGCTATTCAGGACTTCGACCACTTGAATGATGGCTACAGCCAAACTACTTTTTAGTTCGTGGAGATGTGAAGGGTCCTGTTGGATGGTAGCCCCAAGTTGGAGACTTGAATCACTTAACATGCAGTGAACCGTTGGAGAAGCAGTCCCTGGTGCAGTGGAGGACAGGCTGGTGTCAGGACCTGTATCTCAGCATGTATTTCCATGAAATATTGAACAGAACAGAGAGAGAATCATTCTGAGCTGGTCCCTCAAGACAAGATGAGTGCCCTGCCACACATCCCATGGTGCATTCACACTCGTAGTGTACCAAACCTGAGGTTGTGCTGGGATTGTCAATCAACTTCTCTGGGTCTTCCTTCAGCCTCAGATTGATGGGAAAGTGGTGGCTTGTATTGGCTGTGGACAGCTGAAAGAACAAAGGAAATGATGGTCTGCAAAGCGGTTCAGGAGTCAGGAGGGGCAGAGAGGGGTAAAGGTGTGGTGCTGGGTCTGGATATGTGCAATATCACCGACCTGCTCCCAGCAATGCCCATTGTCTAATAACCAGGAGCTGCTGCTTGACACGGTTGGACAGACATGTGCCTTCTAC
The DNA here is from genome assembly GCF_009764475.1 of Pristis pectinata. NCBI lineage: Eukaryota > Metazoa > Chordata > Chondrichthyes > Rhinopristiformes > Pristidae > Pristis > Pristis pectinata. The sequence goes on from NC_067410.1 coordinate 52,965,862, forward strand.
AGTTGCCCCAGCCACAGATTGCAGGCATTGGCATATTGGAGACCTGAGATAAATAGGAAGAAAAGCTTGCAATCACATGGCACCATTCTCATCCCCTTCAGAATGGCCATCGAACCTCACTGCCAACCACATCCTTCTTGGAAGTACCATCACCTCACCAATTGGAAACATGGCAGGCAATCTGTGCACAGCAAGATCACACAAACTCCCATACACCACAGACTCTCATACACAAGCTTTCATTCACAGGCTCACATTCACAGCCTCCCCTACACTGCAAGCTCCCACACACAAACTCCCATGCATCATAGGCTCTCATACGCAAGCTCCCACACGCAAGCCCTACATGTATAAAGCCAATAGGGACCAGGTAAATTGTTTTTGGAAAAGCCAATCAGGAGATAACTATTGACCAGGGCTCCTGGGCTAAGTCACCTGCTCCTTTTGCTTCCATCTAAGAGAGCTTCAGTCAGCATATTCTTCTAGTTGCACACACAGCAGACCCACAACACTTGGCTGGAGAGCCAGCCTCAGATCCCTGGGACATTCAGAGGAGAATCCTACCAACAGAGTCACAGCTGACAGTGGTGTTACAGGCTGAGATTATAGTGTTAGATCAAGGAGGCTGCTCAGAGTGGGAGGTTGAGCCCAATGTGTCGGTAAGGGTTGTTAGGCCTCCTTTGCTACGTGACTATTTAACGCCAGCTGTTTGTGATCAAGGACGGGAGGAAGAATTGCGGAGGTTTCCAGTGCTGTACTCACCCTGACGCCCTCACACAGCACGTGGGAACTGTTGAACCACCGTGCCTCGTAAACCTGGTGTCCAAAGTCACACTGCAGCTTACTGCCCTGGAGCAGAGGAGAAAATGGTCAGAATGGCAACTACTCCCACCTGGGTCAGTCCCTACACCCTGTCCCTCCCTCACTAATGCCCCAGTCTTAACCCTCAGTCCCTGGTCTTTTGGCCTGGACCATCAGCATGTCCCCTCCCCTCTTCTGCTGCCCTCAGATCCAACCCTTCTGGTCTGACCACCACCACCCCCATTCCCACCCATCCTATCTGGACTCCCAGTCGATCTTAACCCTATCCCTAACCCAGCTCCACCACCACTGGTCTGGACCCCCAGCTCAATCCCAATCCTCCCCTCACTGGTCAGCACCCTGAACTCCAGCCTCTTTGGGATGCAGACCACATCCACTATCTAGTGCCCTGGTTTTGTGATGTGGAGGGGAATCTGCAGGCAGTGGTGTTCCCTACACCTGCTGCTCCTCTCCAGCCAGTATTAACTGCAGGTTTTAGAGGTGCTGGTGGCATTGCCCAGAAGAACTCCTGCAGTACATTTTGTAGGTAATACACATTGCACACTAGTTACATTACTGGACTAATATCCAAAGGGCTGTACAACTGATTCAGGGACAGGAGTTTGACATGAATTCCCACCATGGCAGCTGGAAAATCAAGTCAAATCTGGAAACTAAAACTAGTATCAGGAGCAGAGACTATAGGTGGTGGCCACTCCTTCCACTGCTACCATAGGGTGAGGACGAGGATGAGGACTGGGACAGACCCAGTCTGGCAGATGTGTCCTTCAAGACTTGGTCAGCTCAGTCGGTGGTGGTGTTACCCAGCCAGACCAGGTGGTATAACAAAACCAGAAGATGCTGGAAACTGGAGAAGGTGCAGAAAAGATTCACAAAGAGGTTACCAGGACTGGAGGGCTAGAATTATAAGGATAGGCTGGGGCATCTTTCCCTGGTGTGAAGGAGGCTGAGGGGTGACCTTATAAAGGTTTATAAAATCATGAGGGGCATAGATAAAGTGGATGGTCACAGTCTTTTTCCCAGGGTAGGGGAGTCTAAAACTAGAGGGCATAGGTTTAAGGTGAGACGGGAAAGATTTAAAGGGGACCTGGGCAACCTTTTCCACACAGATGGTGCTTATGTGGAACAAGCTGCCAGAGGAAGTGGTGGAGGCAGGTACAATTACAATGTTTAAAAGACATTTGGACAGGTACATGGATAGGGAAGGTTCAGAAGGATATGGGCCAAACACAGGTAAATGGGACTATACAGACATCTTAGCATAGGCAAGCTGGGCTGAAGTACTGCCTCCTGTAGTACTCCATTCCTTTCTCCTAGTTCCTCTGTCTCTATTGTGTCTATTCTGATGATACATCTTGCATGTCTCTGACGTGTCTTCCTCATTCCTTAACCATGGATTCCCCCTCTACCAAAATGGGCAGAGGCCTTGACTGTATCTCATCTATTTCCCATAGCTGTGTTCTCTCCCTTCTCCTCCTGGATAGAGCAAGAACAGGACGTTCCTGATCTTCACCTTGCCCTCCAACAGCCTCTGCATTCTATCCATCATCCTTCACAACTTGCACTGCAGTATTTTCAGTTTTTATTTCAGAGTTACAGCAACTGCAGCATATTTTGATTTCCCCCTTGTGATAGGCATTGAAGTTCTCCATCCAGAAGACTTTCTGTGCTGTTGCTTCAACGTGACAGAGCACCAATTCATCAGCTGAGGGAGGGTGGTAGGTGGTAATCAGGAGGAGGACCTGATGCCACGAGACTTCATTGGGTCTGGGGTGGATGTTGAGGACTCCCAGGGCGACCCTCTACCACCTCTATACCACTGTGTTGACAATCGCCCCCTCCCCCAGATGGTCTGTCCGAGTGAGGCAGGACCTGCCCAAGGACTGTAAATGAGTCTAACACATTGTCTGTGAGGTGTGATTCTGTGAGGATGACTGTATCCAGTTGTTGCTTGCCCAGACTGTACAGCAGCTCCGCCAGTACAGACACCAGTCTCCAGATATTTGTGAGGATGACTGTGCAAAGGTGACTGGACTGGGAGTGACTTTTCTGTATTTGAACCTGTTGCTTTGTGTGATAGAGTCATCCAGCACAGAAGCAGGCCCTTCGGCCCAACTCGTCCATACTGACCAAGATGCCCATCTAAGATAGTCCCATTTGCCCCAGTTTGGCCCATGTCCCTTTAAACCTTTCCTATCCATGTACCTGTCCAAGTGTCCTTTAAGTGTTGTTAATGTATCTGCCTCAACTGCTTCCTTTGGCAGTTCGTTCCACCTCTGAGTGAAAAACCTGCCCTTCAGGTTCCTTTTAAATCTTTCACCTCTCTCCTTGAACCTATGCCTTCTAGTTTTTAATTCCCTTTCCCTGGGAAAAAGACTGTGTGCATTCACGCTATCTATGCCTCACATGATTTCATACACCTCTATAAGGTCACCCCTCAGTCTCCTACATTCCAAAGTCCAAGCCTGTCTAACCTCTCCCTATAACTCAGGACCTAAGCTTAGCCTGAAGCTTAGATGGAAGTAAGGTGGTCTATCTGGCTGTATTGTTGCATCAATTAAACTTGATTGATTCATTCAGTTGTATCTATCAAGTTTAATTGATACAACTGAATGAGTTGTGCAACGTGAGCACTGGGCAAAGACCAGATTACAGAACAGTTGCACAAGCAGATCAGTGTATTGAAGCCAATCACCACTCCATACCTGAGGAGAGGGAATGAAAGGGAAAAAAACCTATGGGAGTATAAATCCTGTTGGTTGCCGACCCTACATCAAAGCCAGAGATGCAAGACAGACAATTTTGGGATGTAAGCACTGAAGGGGAGGAAGGGATGGAGGCAACGTTAGGGAGGTTGGATCAGAAGAGGTGGGGACGTGGAGACACTGCCTCACAGGCTGACCAGGAAAGGAGCAGATGGACAGGGAGACTGACCAACCTTCACCAGCCCCACAGTACATTATTGCAGATAGCTTCTGCACTGTGCAGGAAGCCAGGGTACCTGAAGTAAAACAGGTCGCTGCCATCTACACTTGTGTTGGCTTTGATTATCTCATGTTTACTGACGTTAAATTCCATGATCTGTATTGTCTGCATTCTGTCCTGTGCTGCTGTCTGCTCAGATGGTTCCTGCTCCACTCAGTTGCATGAATGTTGGGATAACTGAGGTTTGGCTGAAGGGGGAGGTGAAGCTAAAACAAGCAGGGTGGACTCAGTGACATCTCTTACAGGATCACCTGACAAGTTATCCAATATTTTGCTGATCTGATGCCCTGTTTGATTCCATGCCCAGAACCTGGCCTTTATCCTGGCCATTTTGTGCTGTTTGTGTAACAGAGGAAACTCCTGCAATGGTTTACCTGGAGTAATGCACTGTTATTTATGGAGACTGGGAAGTCTTGGATACTCCCAGTGGGAACTGGCTGGACCTGAACTGGCAACATTTGGGGGCATTGTGTGAAAGTCTGCAACAGAAAGAGGCAGAGGATTAAAACAAGCACCCAGTAACCTATCTTTACCAAGCACCTCCAGTTCTCAGCCCTGGACTGTGCTGGTAATTCACAAATCCAGCAGACATTCCCAGCCCCTCAATCCCAGAGCTTCAAACCTCCTGCTCCCGTTCATTGTTCAATGACCAGGAATGAGAAAGTAAGCAGGTAGTGTAACAGCAGAAGTGGAAGCTGATGAAGACCACTCACTTCCCAAGTCAGTTCTCCATTCAGAAAGATCACCACTGATCTGACCAATTTATCGCCTCGCCACCTTCCCATTTCATTCAATTCCTTTGGAGTGTAAAAGTCCATTGATCTTGGTCTTAAACATGCTCAGCCACTGAGTATCTACAGCTTCCTGGGAGAAAGTATTCCAGAATTTCACAACCCACTGAAAGAAATTTCTCCTCAGCACAGGCAGATTCTTATCCAGAGACTGTGCTCCCAAGTTTGGACGCTGCAGCCAATGAAACAGCCTCTCAACAGATATATTCTCAGTCCCTCTGAGAAGTTTATGCATTTCATTGAATTTGACTCTCATTCTTCTAAGCTCATGTGAGCATTGGCCTGGTCTACTCACAAAACAACTCACTCATCCTGGAGTCTGTTAGTGAACCTACTCCACTGATACTTGCACCCACGCAACCCCCCCCCCCCCCACCCCCACCCCCATGTGTCACACACTCCCAGCTCTGTTTCCCACCCATTCATCGGTCTTCAATCTATTCATTTTGCTGGGAGACAAAAGACAGGTTTCTGCTCCCCATTCCATCGCTCTCCCACACCGCCCACAGAAACAAGTCACAGTGCTCAGTGAGATGGTATCAGGGATTGCTTTATTCTTGCCCTCCCACTTCACTAGCCAAGGGGTAAGGAATCAACTGCTCCTCCTTCAGCCTCAATCAACGTTGTTGTCATTGCAGACTTTGCATCTTGTATTGCTGGGACATGATATTTAACTCGGCAGGGGTAAGTGATGCGATAATGTGGAACAGGTGAATCCTGCAAGGTGCAGAGAGAGGATATAGCCAGTCATCTGCCTGGGCTGCAGTCAAGAACAGAGACCAAAGGGTGAGGGAGAATGGCCCAGGTTGGAATGACCTCCAGTACCCAGGCCTCCCACTTATTCCTTGTTATAGTGAGAAGCAGAGGGTGCCCCTGGGCCAGACCAGGTACTCTCACTGCTGACTCCTGCTCCACAGGTAAGGAATTATTGAACATCAGGAGAGGGCTGAAGTGGACAGCAGCTCGACCAACAGACACAGAAGTAAATCACAGCCGGACCGACACAGATGTAAATCACAGTTGGACCGACAGACATAGACCGCAAATTACTCCACAGCTAGGCTGACAAACACACTGAAAATCATCTCCACATCTGGAATACAACCAGCTGGATTTGGCTGAAAGGACTCATCCTGCACTGAGTTGTATAATGGAATGCTTCCTTACCTCAGGTACACCACCTGTTACATTGCTACAGTCTGCTTTTGCTGAGACACACCTGTGCTCAGGAACACACCAGAAGCATGTCCAACTGGTCTGTAAGCAACTTCTGCATCTGAAAAACCAAGTAACACCAGTAATGCATTCACAAGCCACAGAAATAACAGAATCCTAACATAGGTCGCACCCTCACTGCAAATGTAAAACAGACACACATTCCCAGTCACATGCCCAAACGGAATTAAGCAGGAGCATTGAGTGTGGGGTAATCACATCACATTGACCCCTTACACAACCCCACTGCAGTCAGCCCCTCCATCACAGCAGCACATCGTACTAATACATACTCCATTGCTGCTGAACCACACCACACCACCCCGCCCCCCACCCCCCCTCACACACACACACACACACACACATCCTCGCATACCTTTTCCTGGGTTCAGTGATTGGAGGAAATTTTACTCCTTGCTCAACAATTGGAAAGGATTCACTTTCTCCCCGGGGTCAGTGATAGGAGGATTCTCACTTTTACTAGGGCCATATCCAGCGGGCAGCGTCGGAGCAGGCAGCGGAGTGAGAGGGAGCAGAGTGGTTGGGCTTTGGCTTAAGGGACTTAGGCATAAAGGGGCAAGGCAGGTGAGTAGCTGGTAAGTAGGTAAAGGTAAGGTTTTACCTGTTATCTGTTTATAAATTTTTAAGTAGGAAAAACTAGGGGGGAAAAAAAGGAATTAGTTCAGATGGAGGACATGGTGGTGTGCTGCAGCTGCTTGACGTGAGAGCCCGTGGACCTTGCTGTGGTCCACGATGGCCACATCTGCAGTAAGTGCTTGAGGCTGGAGGAACTTTGGCTCAAACTTGATGAGCTGGAGTTGCAGCTTCAAACACTGCGCAGCATCAGGGAGGGAGAGAGTTATGTAGATACTGTACATAAGGAGACGGTCACCCCCCTTAGAGCAGGTACTTCTGGAGTCCAGGAAGTTGATAGAAGGGTGACTGTCAGGGGAGGGAAAAGGAAAAAGGAAACGAACAGGCAGACAGAGCAGAGGACCCTGGAGGCTGTTCCCCTCAGTCACAGGTTTTCCATTTTGGAGGCTGTTGAGGGAGATGACCTGCCAGGGCCTAACAGCAGTAGCCAGGTCTATGGCACTGGGACCGATCCTGCTGCTCAGAAAGGAAGGGAGGAGAAGAGGAAGGCAGTAGTGATAGGGGACTCAATAGTCAGGGAAACAGATAGGAGGTTCTGTGGTAGTGAGCGTGAATCCCGGATGGTGTGTTGCCTCCCAGGTGCCAGGGTCCGGGATGTCACTGATCGGGTCCACAGGCTTCTAGAGCGGGAGGGAGAACAGCCAGAAGTCGTGGTTCATGTTGGTACCAACGACATAGGTGGGAAGAGGGATGAGGCCCTGAAAAGTGAGTTCAGCGAGCTAGGCAGAAGGCTAAAGAACAGGACCTCGAGGGTAGCAATCTTGGGATTGCTGCCAGTGCCACACGATAGTGAAGGTAGGAATAGGAGGAGATGGCAAATAAATGCGTGGCTGAGAAGTTGGTGCAGGAGGGAGGGTTTTAGATTTTTGGATCATTGGGATCTCTTCTGGAGAAGGTGGGACCTGTACAGAGAGGACAGGTTAGACCCGAACCTGAGGGGGGAGGCCAATATCCTTGCAGCCAGGTTTGCTAGGGTGGTTCAGGAGGGTTTAAACTAGATTGCGAGGAGGAAGAGAACCGGAGGAGTAAGTCAGAGGAAGAAGGGGATGGGGAAAAGTCAGATCTAACATATAGAGAGGCTTTGAGGAAGGGGAAGCAGAGTACAGCCTATAAAAGTAGTAAGGTGGATGGGCTAAAGTGCATTTACTGAAATGGAAGAAGCATCAGGAATAAGGGAGATGAACTGAGAGCTTGGATAAGTACATGGGACTACGATATTGTGGCTATTACAGAGACATGGCTGACATCAGGGCAGGAATGGATATTGAATATTCCTGGTTTTCAGTGTTTTATAAGGGATAGGGAGGGGAGGAGAAGAGGTGGAGGGGTGGCAATACTGGTCAGAGACACTGTTACAGCTGCAGAAAGGGTAGATAATGTAGAAGGATCCTCTCTAGAGTCAATATGGGTGGAAGGTAGGAACAAGAAAGGAGCAGTTACCCTCCTGGGAGTATTCTATAGGCCCCCGGTAGCAGTAGGGATACTGAGGAGCAGATTGGGAGGCAGATTTTGGAAAGATGCAAAAATAACAGGGTTATTATAATGGGAGACCTCAACTATCCAAATATTGATTGGCACCTACTTAGTGCCAAAGGTTTAGGTGGGGCGCAGTTTGTTAAGTGTGTCCAGGACGGATTCCTGGCACAGTATGTTGACAGGCCGGCTAGAGGGAATGCCATATTAGATCTAGTTTTATGTAATGAACCGGGACAGGTGACAGATCTATCGGTGGGTGAGCATTTGGGGGACAGTGACCATTGCTCCATAACCTTTAGAATTGTCATGGACAGGGATAGGAGCAAAGAGGACAGGAAGATATTTAATTAGGGAAAGGTGGATTATGAGGCTATAAGGCAAGAACTTGAGAGTGTAAATTGGGGTGACATTTTTGAAGGGAAATGTACCATGGAGATGTGGTTGATGTTCAGGGATCTTTTGCAGGATGTTAGGGATAAATTTGTCCCAGTGAGGCAGAGAAGGAACGGCAGGGTGAAGGAACCGTGGGTGACAAGAGAGGTGGAACAACTAGTTAGGAAGAAGAAGGCAGCATACATAAGGAGTAGGCAGCAAGGATCAGATAGGTCTCGTGAGGAATATAGAGTAGCAAGGAAGGAACTTAAGAAGGGACTGAGGAGAGTAAGAAGGGGACATGAAAAGGCTTTGGCGAGTAGGGTTACGGAGAATCCCAAGGCTTTTTTCTCGTATGTGAAGACCAGAAGGATGACAAGAGTAAGGGTAGGTAGAATTAGAGACAAAGGTGGGAGGATGTGCCTGGAAGCTGTGGAAGTGGGTGAGGTTCTCAATGAATACTTTTCTTCAGTATTCACCAAGGAGAGGCGACTTGATGACACTGAGGACAATGTTGGTAAGGGTAATGTTCTAGAGTATGTAGATATCAAGAGAGAGGATGTGTTGGAGTTGTTAGAAAATATTAGGACAGATAAGTCCCCGGGACCTGACGGAACATTCCCCAGGCTGCTTCGTGAGGCGAGGGAGGAGATTGCTGAACCATTGGTTAGGATATTTGAGTCCTTGTTGTCCACGGGGATGGTACCGGAGGATTGGAGGGTGGTGAATGTCGTCCCCTTATTCAAAAAAGGTAATCGGGATAGTCCAGGGAATTACAGACCAGTAAGCCTTACGTCTATGGTGGGTAAGCTGTTAGAAAGGGTTCTGAGAGATAGGATCTATGAGCATTTTGAGAATCATGGACTGATTAGGGACAGCCAACATGGCTTTGTGAAGGGAAGATCTTGCCTCACAAGCCTGATAGGGTTCTTTGAGGAGGTGACCAGGAAGATTGATGAGGGTAGTGCAGTGGATGTGGTCTACATGGATTTTAGTAAGGCGTTTGATAAGGTTTCGCATGGTAGGCTTCTTCAGAAGGTCAGAGGCCAAGGGATCCAGGAAGGCTTGGCAGTGTGGATTCAGAATTGGCTTGCCTGTAGAAAGCAGAGGGTTGTGGTGGAGGGAGTGCACTCCAATTGGAGGTCTGTGACTAGTGGTGTCCCATAGGGATCAGTTCTGGGACCTCTACTTTTTGTGATATTTATTAATGACTTAGATGAGGGGGTGGAAGGGTGGGTTAGCAAGTTTGCAGATGACGCAAAGGTCGGTGGTGTTGTGAACAGTGTGGAGGGCTGTCGAAGCTTACAAAGGGATAATGATAGGATGCAGAGCTGGGCTGATAAGTGGCAGATGGAGTTCAATCCAGAGAAGTGTGAGGTAGTACACTTTGGAAGGACAAACTCCAAGGTGGAGTACAAGGTAAATGGCAGGATTCTGGGCAGTGTAGAGGAGCAGAGGGATCTGGGGGTTCATTTCCACAGATCACTGAAAGTCACCTCGCAGGTAGATAGGGTAGTTAAAAAAGCTTATGGGATGTTAGCTTTCATAAGTCATGGGATCGAGTTTAAGAGCCGCAAAGTAATGATGCAGCTTTACAAAACTCTGGTTGGGCCACACTTAGAGTTCTGTGTCCAGTTCTGGTCGCCTCATTATAGGAAGGATGTGGAAGCATTGGAAAGGGCGCAGAGGAGGTTTACCAGGATGCTGCCTGGATTAGAGAGTATGGATTATGAGGAGAGACTAAAGGAGCTAGGGCTTTACTCATTGGAGAGAAGGAGGATGAGGCGAGACATGATAGAGGTATACAAGATATTAAGAGGAATAGACAGAGTGGACAGCCAGCGCCTCTTTCCCAGGGCACCAATGCTCAAAACAAGAGGACATGGCTTTAAGGTAATGGGTGGGAAGTTCAAGGGAGATGTCAGAGGGAGGTTTTTCACCCAGAGAGTGGTTGGTGCATGGAATGCGCTGCCTGGGGTGGTGGTGGATGCTGATACGTTGGTCAAGTTCAAGAGATTGTTAGATAAGCAATATGGAGGAATTTAAGATAGAGGGATATGTGGGAGGAAGGGGTTAGATAGTCTTAGGTGTGGTTTGAAGGGCAGCACAACATGGTGGGCCGAAGGGCCTGTATTGTTCTATGGTTCAATGATTGGAAGAAGGCAGAGATGGATGTGGGATAGAAACAGCCAGATGTTGTAGTTCACATTGGTACAAACGACATAGGTAAAGTGAGGGATGAGATCCTGCAACATGGTCACAGTTTAAAGAGCAGGGAATGTTGTAATCACTGGATTACTTCTGGTGCCATGTGTTAGTGAGTATCGGAATAGGAAGATAGTCAGATGAAGGCATGGCTGACGGGATGGTGTAGGGGGGAGAGCTTTGGATTTCTGGATCACTGGGACTATTTCTGGGGAAGGTGGGATCTGCACAAGCTGGAATCGACATCCTTGAGGGGAGATTTGCTAGGGCTGCTGGGAAGGACTTAAACAAATTTAGTAGGGGAATGGGACACTGTATGTGTACAGTTGTGGGGAATGGGACACTGTGTATGTGTACAGTTGTGGGGAATGGGACACTGTGTATGTGTACAGTTGTAGGGAGTGGGACACTGTGTATGTGCACAGTTGTGGGGAATGGAAGTGCAGTCAAATATAGAAGGAAAACTGTCAGTCCTGTGGGAGAGCAGACGTGGGTGTGATAAGGCACATGGGAGGAAGGTGAGGGAAAATACATCTATTTTATTGCAAGGAGTCTGACGAGTAAGGCAGATGAGCAGAGCGCTGATTAGCAGATGGGAATATTGATATTGTTGCTGTCACAGAGACTTGGTTAAAGGATAGGACTGGAAACTCAACATTGCAGGGTACAGAAGGTTCAGGAGTGTTGAGGGGGAATGTAACAGAGGAAGTGGCATTCCAGAGTCCATTACCACAGTGATGGGAGAGGATGTCCTGGAAGGTCCTTTAATAAGGCCATATGATTGAACTTAGGAACCAAAACTGGGCAAGCAATCACTTTGCTGGGGGTATACTACAAGCCTCCTAACAGTCAGCAGAATTCAGAGCAGCAAATATGTGGGCAAATTACAGAGAGATGTACAAATAGTAGTTTGCAAATAGTTTTTAAATAATAGTGTGCAAATAAGAGATTTCAACTTCCCCAATATTAACTAGGATCATAGAGTCATAGAGTACTACAGCACAGAAACAGGCCCTTCGGCCCATCTAGTCCATGTCGACCTGATCTTCTGCCTAGTCCCATCTACCTGCATCCCCGGACTATATCCCTCCAAACCCCTCCCATCCATGTACCTATCTAAACCTCTCTTAAATATTACAATTGAACCTGCATCTACCACTTCCACTGGCAGCTCGTTCCACACTCGCACCAGCTTCTGAGTGAAGAGGTTTCCCCTCAGATTCCCCTTAAATATTTCACCTTTCACCTGAAACCTATGTCTAGTTCTGGTCTCACCCAACCTTAGGGGAAAAAGCCTGCAATGCATTCACACTAACTAAACCCCTCATATACACCCCTATCTATACACCTCAATGTGAAAGTCTTTTTGAGCAAGTATGTAGTTAGTCCTACTGGAGAAGGAGCTGTACTGGAGCTAATACTAGGGAATGTAGCCAGGCAAGTGTTTGATGTGTCAGTGGGAGAGTATCTTGGAGACAGTGATCATAATTCTGTAGGATTCAAGATAGTTGAACAGCTATCCAGAAATTGAGTTCCTGAATCAGAGGGAAGGCTGATTTCAATAGAACTCAGCAACAGTAGACTGGGAGTACTACCTACAGGGAGGTCTACATTTGACTAGTGGAAATTATTTAAAAATGAAATAATGGATGTTCAGGGACAACACGTCTCCATAAAGAAGAAAGGCAAGGGCAGCAAGGATGAGGGCAGGGCAGTATATGTAGTCCATATGGACTTCAGTAAGGCCTTTGAAAAGGTTCCATATGGTAGGCTGCTATGGGAAGTTAGATCGTGTGGAATCCATGGAGAACTGGCTAATTAGATACACAATTGGCTTGATGGTAGGAAACAGAGAGTGATGGTGGATTGTTATTTTTTGGACTGGAGGCCTGTGAATAGTGGTGTTCCCCATTGCTATTTGTTATCTATATCAATGATTTCGATGAGAATGTACAAGGCATGGTTAGTAAATTTGCAGATGACACTAAAATAGCTGGTGTCGTTGACAGTGAAGATGGTTATCAGGAATTACAGAGGGATCTTGATCGGCTGGGTAATTGGGCTGAGGAATGACGAATGAATTTTAAATTGGATAAGTTCGTATAGCACCATGAATAGCAGCATTAATTCAGATAGCATCATGGTTGGCATGGACTCATTGGGCTGAAGGGCCTGTATCTGTGCTGTATTGTTCTACAACGCCACAAGTGCAAGGTGTTGCATTTTGGGAAGAAAAATGAGAGTAGGACTTCCACAGTTAACGGTAGGGCCCTGGGGAGTGTTGTAGAACAGAGGGACCTCGGAGTTCCCTGAAAGTGGTGTCACAGGTAGACAGGGTGGTGAAGGAGGCTCTTGGCCTACTGGTGTTCATAAGTCAGGGGATGAGTGTAGAAGTTGGGACATTTGGTTGCAGTTGTACAAAACGTTGGTGAGGCTGCATTTGGAATATTGTGTTCAGTTTTGGTCACCCTGCTAATAAGAAAGATGCCATCAAGCTGGAAAGATTGCAGAAGAGATTTACGTGGATGTTGCCAGGACTGGAGGGACTGAGTTATGGAGAGATGTGAGCAGATTGGGACTGTTTTCAATGGAGCGTAGGACAATGAGAGGTGATCTTATAGAGGTGTATAAAATCATGAGGGCCGTATAAAGGGTCTTTTTCCCAGGGTTGGGGAATCAAGAACTAGAGGGCATAGGTTTAAGGTGAGAGGGGAGAGATTTAATAGGAACCCGGGGGTGGTCAGTATATGAGCTGCCAGATTAAGTGATTGAGGCAGGTACATTAACAACATTTAAAAGATGCTCGGATAGGTACATTGTTAGGAAATTTTCAGAGGGATATGGGCCAAATGTGGGCAAATGGGACGAGCTTAGATGGGAGTCTTGTTCGGCATGGACCAGTTGGGCCGGATGGCCTGTTTCCGTGCTGTATGACTCAATGATCACAATGATCCTTGAGGGAACCTATTCTCTCCCTAGTTACCATTTTGCTCTTGATATACTTGTAGAACCTCTAAAGATTCTATTTTACCTTATCTGCCAAAGCTATCTCGTGTCCTCTTTTTGCTCACCTGATTTCCCTCTTAAATGTACGCCTATATCTTGTGTCCTCCTCAAGGGATTCGTTTGATCCCAGCTGCCAATACCTGACATATGCCTTCTTTTCCCTGACCACAGCCACAACATCCCTTGTCAACCTGGGTTCCCTTATCCTGCCAGCCTAACCCTTCAGTCTGATAGGAATATGCTGTCTCTGAACTCTCCCCATCTCACTTTTAAAAGCTTACCACTTGCCAGACTTCCCTTTACCTGCAAACAGCATCTCCCAATTAACCTTTCCAAGCTCCTGTCTATTGCCTTCAAAAATTTGCCTTACTCCATTTTAAGATTTCATTTGCAGACCAGTCCACAACTTTTTCCATAACTATTTTAAAACAAATAGAATAATGGTCATTGATCCCAAAGTGCTCCCCTACTGGTACTTCAGTCACTTGCCCAGCCTCATTTCCCAACAGGAGGTCCAGTGTTGCCCCCTCTCTAGTAGGCCATCTACATACTGTTTGAGAAAACTTTCCTGGACACATTTGGCAAACTCTGACCCATTCAAGCCCTTAGGACTACTGCAGTCATCAATATGACAGTGCTGGGACCTCTGTTGTTTGTGATTTTTATAAATGATCTGGATGAAAATTGGGCGGCACGGTAGCGTAGCGGTTAGCTCGATGCTATTACAGCGCCAGCGATCGGGGTTCGATTCCTGTCGCTGTCTGTAAGGAGTTTGTACGTTCTCCCGTGTCTGCGTGGGTTTCCTCCGGGTGCTCCAGTTTCCTCCCACATTCTAAAGACGTACAGGTAGGTTAATATGGGGGTTTAAAATGAGCGGCGCGGACTCGATGGGCCAGAAGGGCCTGTTACCATGCTGTAAATAAAATTTAAATTTAAAAAAAAATTTTAAATGTAGTTGGGTTGATAAGTAAATTTGTAGGTGACATGAAAATTGGCAGAGTTGTGGATAGTGAGGAAGGTCGCCAAAGGACTCAGCAGGATATAGTTCAGTTGGAAATTAGAGAAATGGCAGATGAAGTTAAATCCAGATGAGTGTGAGGTGTTGCACTTTGGGATGTCAAATACAAGAGGCAAGTATACAATAAACGGCAGGATATTTAGGAGCACTTATGTACAGAGGGATCCTGGGGTGCAAGTCCAGAGCTCCCTGAAAGCGGCAACACATGTAAGTAGGGTGGCAAAAAAAGTGTAGGGCTTGCTTGTCCAGATCGGTTGGGCCAGTAAGTATAAAGTTTGGGAAGTCATGTTACAGCTGTGTAAGACTATGGTATGGCCACGTTTGGAGTACTGTGTGCAATTCTGATCCCCACATTACAGGAAGGATGTGGAGGCTTTGGAGAGGGTGCAGAAGAGTTTCACCAGGATGTTGTTTGAACTAGAGTGTATTGTCTATGAGGAGAGATTGGACAATCATGGGTTATTTTCTCTGGAGCGCCAGAGGGAGACCTGATAGAGGTTTATAAAATTATGAGAGGTATGGAGAAGGTAGATAGTAAGAGTCTTTTTCCCAGGGTGGAAATGTGAAATACTAGAGGGCATAGTTTAGGGTGAGAGGGAGGAAAGTTTAAGGAGATTTACAAGGCAAGATTTTTTTTACACACAGAGGGTGGAACTTGCTGCCAGGGGAAGTAATGAAAGCAGATACAACAGATAAGATAAGATATCTTATCTATTGTTAAGATATCTTTATTAGTCACATGTACATCAAAACACACAGTGAAATGCATCTTTTGCGTAGAATGTTCTGGGGCAGCCCGCAAGTATCGCCACGCTTCTGGCACCAACATAGCATCCCACAACTTCCTAACCCCATACATCTTTGGAATGTGGGAGGAAACTGGAGCACCTGGAGGAAACCCATGCGTCACGGGGAGAACGTACAAACTCCTTACAGGCGGCGGCCAGAATTGAACCCGGGTCGCTGGCACTGTAATAGTGTTATGCTAACCGCTACACTACCATGCAAGGGACATTGAGACAGGCACATGAACATGCAGGGAATGGAGGGATATAGACCATGTGCAGGCAGATGGAATTATTTTAATTTGGCATCATGGTTGGTGCAGACATGGTGGGCTGAAGGGCCTGTTCCTGAGCTGTACCCTGTTCTCCCTAGGGTCCACCTCCCAGGGAATCCCCCTTTCCCCGGGCTGAATGATGGAGGATTATCACTCTCCCCAGGTCAGTGTTCAGATTTTACTTCACCCTGAGAATCGATATAGATACAGAATGTGAGTTGAAGCAGGAATGATAACAATGGGTAACTTACGCTGTGTTTGCATGAACTTTTCCCGTTCTCTCACATTCATAGAAGGTTAAATTCCCAGTCACGATCGATCGATTCCCCACCTCGACTGCAACTGTTACAATGGCATAATCTAAATATTAAATAAACAGTATTAATCAAGGCAGTGTGCCATTTTGGTTGGGGAGAATGAGAAGAGATGATATAAACTAGATGGTACGATTCTAAAAGGGTCACAGAACACAGATTTCTGGGTATACGTATGTGCACAATTCATTTGAAGGGGCAGGACAGGACGAAGAACATTTGGGATTCTGACCTCAGGATTCTGTTGTTTTTTTAAAACACTCCCTCAACTTTAATGTAAGAACTGAGTACAAGAGTGAGGAAATCATGATGAAGTTTTATAAAACATGGTTAGTTCACAAATGGAAGACTGTGTGGAGGCAAATGCAATTGTAGTGTCTATGACTCTATGACTTGAGTGGTATATGATCTAAATCAAAAGTCCTGTGTGAACCAGAGCAGTATATAATCACAATGTGAATAACCTGGTGTGAAACAAGGCACCACGTTATCTCAATGTCAATAGTCCAGTGTTAATCAGATTGATCTGTGACCTCAATGTGAATAACCCAGTGTAAACCAGAAGTCTTGAACACCTCAGTCACGAGCAGGGCAACCTCACACACAGTTTGTCCATGCAAGGATCACACTGCAGAGGTAGGTTGTGGGATGTGTCATGTAGACACACTGCCCAAAAGTCTCAGTCCAGGCAGATCAAGGTTCAAACTCCAAGCCCAGCCTCCTCAGAGCTCAGCAGCTAAGGGGGCTAACCTCTCTCTGACCCATAGGTTAGGGTCAGGATTTCTGGGGCAGGGGGCTGGTAGGGTGGTGGGCATATATAAAATGAGAAAGGACAATGTATAAGCTGAGCGACTGGCTGTGGTGATGAACGAGACTGCAGTCAGAGAGCCTGAACGAAGCCTCCTGGCAGGCTAAGGAACTGGGAATCATTGAAGGAGCAGCAGAATAAATTTTAAAAAAGTACAACTCAGCTTCCAACTGGCATCTCTGTGTAAAGAACACATCTGTCCTGCATTTCTGTTGGTCACCGTCGGCTCTGCAATGTCCATTCAGCAGCCAGAAGGGTCAAGCTCCTACATAGAGTCTGCATACCTTTATCCAACAAGAATGCTGGGTACTTATTCTTCCGCAGGAAAGGGCAGTGCACCAACTGGGACGGGCTTGACTTATTTTCAATTATGGTGGCTGGGGTCTTCTCCATGTTCACGTAAACACAGCGAACATCCCTGCCCATCAGCTGCGGGACATGACCATTGATGGTGATTTCAATGTCCTACAGCAAAATGAAGACTGCTTTCAGTAACAGTGGACCACACAGAAGCAATTTGTATTAATTTCATACTTTTTGACATAGAGAACTTAATGAGAACTTCACTGGAGACTTAGCACACAACCTCACGTGGACCAGCGGCTGAGGTAAGAGGGCTTGGTAAGAGCTAAAGGTTTCAAGGACTGTATTACAAAAGGGCAAAGGAGAGAAGATAATATTTACAGAGAGAATTCCAGAGCTTAGGCGAGCAAGCTGAAGACATATTCACCAATCATGGAAAAAAGGAAATCAAGGCTTTATGGGAGACCACAAATAAAAGATCTACATTTCTTTCAGGGTTCTAGGTCTGGAAGAGGACGCAGAAACAGAGAGGGTGCAAGACTGTGCTGGGGTTTGAAGACAGAGTGTTGCTGGAGCAGGAGCACTTGCTCTCAGGATGAACACAATGGTGCGAGTTCAGATACAAATACAGCATCGCAGCTTACAGAGGTAACAGACTGATGGGCCAGAGGTGAAAGCAGCCTCTTAGTACAAGGGCAGACATGGGCTGCCATCCACAACTGTCACTCTGTGTGATTACTGCTGCAGTCAATGATAGCCTTGGTTAATCCAAGCCATTCCCAGGAGTCACCAGCATTACTGTGGCTAACATTCACTTTTGCCCACTGTCAGCATTACCCTTCATGACCCCAGCCCCTGTACCAATGGCCTTCAGTGTTAATTTGGTTCCTTTTTACCACTGACCACATTCACTGCCTCTGGACATTTGTTGGTGTCCACAGGGTCTGATGTAAATCTATCCCTTAAATGTACTGAGAAGTCTGAAACCACTGGGCATTCAGCCACTGCCATCAGGAGAGGAATTGTATTCAGGAGAATAACTGGCACTGTGGATGATACGGTACCTTTTGGGCAGCAAGGCTGATGTCGATTTTCGATGGGATTATGTTCATGGTTGGACACTTTGGTATTCCAGAGTTGAGGTTGATCCAGAAATAGGGCATATCAGAACTGGCACAGTCCTGTTGTAGAGAGCAACTGGGAAGGAAAAGGTCATAGAGTGGGTCATACACAGGCAGCTCAAAGACTATATGCAGCACAGACTGAGATGTGTGCAGGCTGCTTAAACACTACACACAGCGCAGATTGAGACATACACAGGCCAAAGACTAACACTGCAGAGACTGAGACATACGCAGGCTGCTTGAACACTACACACACAACAGACCGAGACAAATACAATCCACTCAAACACAATGCATAGCTCAAACCAAGACAGACACAACCCACTCAAACACTATGCAGCTTTTAAAATGTCTTCCTTCTTCCTGAACTGTGGCATCCCCTCCACCATTGTGGACAGAGCTCTCGACAGTGTCTCGTCTATTTCCCGCACCTCTGCTCTTAAACCTCCTCTTCCTGGAGAGAGCAAGAACAGAGGGCCCCTGATCCATACCTTCCACCCCAGCTGCCTTGCATCCAATGGATCACCTTTCACAATTTCCTTTCAGCTCCAACAAGATTCCACCACTGAACACATATTCCCCTCCCCTTTCAGCATATTGAAGGGATCATTGCCTCCTCAACTCCCTGGCCTGTTTTTCCATCCCCAACTACCACTCCATCTTAGTGCACTTGCCCATGTAACTACAGGAGGTGGAACACTTGTCCTTTGACATATTCACCAAATCACCTCTGGGACTTGGAACGAGAGTGGGAGAGTTTAAAAGAGGCAAGTCTCATTGCTTGTAAGACATTGTTCGGGGAATTATCCAGTGAGGCCATATAGGTAGAACTTAGAAACAAGAAGTTCACTCTAGTGGGCTGTATTATAGACACCCCAGTAGTCAGTGGGAACTTGAGGAGCAGGTGTGTAGAGAAATTGGTCATGATTGTAAGAATAATAGGGTTGTATCAGTGGGAGATTTTAATTTTCCCGGTATTGACGGGGCCATCTAAAGTGTTAAAGCCCTGGATGGGGTGGAATCTGTGAAATGTGTCCAGGAGAGTTTCCTGAGTCAATATATAGAGGGGACCTACTCAGGAGGGTGCAGTACTGGGCCTCCTCTTGGGGAACAGGGCAGGGCAAGTAACCGAAATGGCAGTCAGGGAGAACTTTGGCTCTAGTGACCATAATTCTATCAGTTTTAAGATAGTGATTGAAAAGGATAGGACAGGTCCACAGGTTAGGGTCCAGAACTGGCACAGGAATAATTTTGGGGGAATTAGGCAGGATCTAGCAGAGGTTGACTGGGCGAGCCTGTTTGAAGGGAAAATGGAAGGCTTTTAAGAGTGTGATATCAAGAGTCCAGGAGCAGCATGTTCCTGTTAGGGTGAAGTTTAGGGAACCTTGGCTGACGAAAGATGTTGAGGCTCTGGTCAAGAAAAAGAAGGAAGCATACATTGGGTTTAAGAGTTTGGGAATGAGTGTATCCCTTGATGACTATAAAAAGATTAAGAATATACTTAAGAGGGAAATCAGGAGGGCAAAGAGCAGGTATGAGATGGATCTGGCAGGTAAGGTTAAGGAAAATCCCAAGGGGATCTATAGCTATATAAAGAGTAAAAGGGTGGCCAGGGAGAGAATAGGTCCTCTTAGAGATCAGCAGGGACACCTACGTCTTGAGCCACAGGACATGAGTGGGATTTTTAACAAATACTTCTACTTGATATTTACGGAGGAGAAAATCATGGTTGGTCAAGAGATAAGGGAAACAAGTGGTGATGTTCTGGAGGACATTCATATTACTAGGGAGGAGGTATTTGCAACCTTACAGCACACTAAGGTGGATATATCCCCAGGGTCTGACCAAGTGGAGCTTTGTGGGAAGCCAAAAAAGCAATTGCAGAGGGCCTTGCAAGATATTTACTTCATTGGCAGCCACTGGCGAAGACTGGAAGGTGGCTAATGTTGTTCCGTTGCTTAAGGGTAGCAAGGACAAGCCAGGGAACTACAGGCCGATCAGCCTGATGTCAGTAGTGGAGTAGTTACTGGAGGGAATTCTAAGGGACAGGATCTACCAGCATTTGGATGGACAGAATCTAAGTAGGAGTCTACATGACTTTGTGCATGGAAACTTGTGCTTGACGAACCTTTTAGAGATTTTTGAAGAGGTAACCAAAAAAAGTAGATGAGGGTAGGGCAGTGGATGTTATCTATTTGGACTTTGGCAAGGCCTTTGACAAGGTCCCACATGGTAGGCTGGTCTGGAAGGTTAGGTCCCATGGAATCCAAGGGGAGCTAGTTAGGTGGATTCAAAATTGCCTTGGAGGTAGGAAGCAGAGGGTGGCGGGTGAAGGTTGTTTCTTGGAATGGAGGCCGGTGACTTGTGGGGTGCCGCTGGAGTTGGTGTTGTGACCCTTGTTGGTGGCAAACTAACTCGGCAGGTAGAGTGGACATCAATTGACCGCCAGAGGTTCCAGGTCAGGAGAACAAGACTAAGACAGAACCACCATGTTTATGCTCAATGAAGAGTTAATCATGAAGCAGTACTCTGCTTTCACCTGATGCTGCCATCTGGTCCATGTGGTCCATGACTATACACAGCAAAATGTGAGTAACACTCTGTGCATTCACTTTCTACACAACACAGAGTGTGCAATCACACTATACAGGACATAATGTAAGTGGCACATTCAAGGCTTTCACTCTGTACACAGCACAATGTGATTGACACCCACTAGGCACTCACAATATACAGCAGAGTGTAAATGATACTCTCTGGGCATTCACTCTATATACAGGACAGTGGGAGTGACTTGGCAATAGGAAATAGAGGGTGATGGTGGAGGGTTGTTTTTCTGATTGGATGTCCATGACCAGTGGTGTCCCACAAGGTTTGGTGCTGGGACCTTTGCTGCTTGTTATATATGTGAATAACTTGGATGTGGATGTGGGAGACAAGATCAGCAAGTTCTCAGATGTCATGAAGATTGCTGGAGTTGTTGAAGGCAGTCTTAGTCTGCAGAGAGATATCCATATGTTGGTGAAATGGGCTGAGAAATGGCAGATGGAGTTTAATCCAGACGAGTGTGAGGTGATGCATTTTATGAGCACTAATGAGGCTAGGACATACATCATGAATGGTGGGGTCCTAGGGAGTACTAAGGAACACAGCGACCTTGGTGTACATCTCTGTAGATCCTTAAAGGTGGCATTGCAGGCAAATGACGTGGTTAGGAAGATATAGGGAATACTGCACTTCATTAGGTGGGGCATTGAATAGAGACATGAGGAGGTTATGCTGCAACTTTTATTAAGCATTGGTCACGCCTTAGCTCGAGTACTGTGTGCAGTTCTGGTCACAAAGGGACAGGAAGGATGTAACAGCACTGGAGAGGATGCAGAGGAAATTCACCAGGATGTTGCCTGGGATGGAGCATTCAGTCATGAGGAGAGATTGGAGCCGCTGGGTCTTTTCTTCCTGGAGTGGAGGAGGTTAAGGGGGATATGATTGTGGTATATAAAATTACGAGGTGTAAAGATAAGTAGATTGCAGGTAACTTACCCCCACCAAAGGTAGTTAAAACTAGAGGACAAGGGGTTAGGGTAAGGGGTATGAGGCTTAGAGGGAACCTGTAGGGGACCTTCTTCACTCAGACAGTGATGAGTACCTGGAATGCACTGCCTGAGAGAGTAGAAGCTGGCAGCATTTAAGAAGTGTCTATATGAGCACTTGAATCACTTAGACATGGAAGGCTATGGACCAAGTTCTGAGCAATGGTTCGTACAGAAGGGTTCCCACTGGTTGGCGTGGACGAGTTGGGCCAAATGGCCTGTACCAATGCTGTACAATTCTATGACACACACTAGGCATTCACTGTATACACAGTACAATGAGAGTGAAACACTCTGAGCATTCACTATACACACAGCACTGTGTGAGTTACACACACTGGGCAATCACTCTATACATATGTCAGTCTGAGTAGCCATTCCCTGTAGATACAGCACAGTGAATATACAGTGTATGTCACTCATTGAGTCATGCAGCTCAGGAACAGGCTTTTTGGGCCACCATATCCATGCCAACTAGTTTACTCATCTGCACTGATCCCATTTCCCACACTAGGTCTGTATCCTACTATGCCTTGCTATTCGTCTGTCTAAATGTCTCTTAAACGTGGTGACTGCAACTAATTCCAGCACCTCCTCTGGCAGCACGTTCCAGATATCAGCTACCCTGTGCAAAAAATTGTCCTCTCGGATTCCCTTTAAAACCACTTCCTCTCACCTTAAACCTATGCTATCTTGTTTTTGACACCTCTGCCATGGGAAAATGATTCAAACTATCTACCTTATCTATGCCCCTCATAATATTATATATCTCTATTAGGTCACCTTTTGGCCTCCTCCACTCCAGGGAACACAAGCCCAGCCTTTCCAATCTCTCCCCATAACTAAAGTCCACCAATCCAGGAAACATCCTGGTGAATCTCTTCCGCACCCTCTCCAGCACCATCACATCAATGCACATTCACATGGTACATAACACGGTTGGCAAGAGGTATTGTATCCACAACACATTAGAAAGACACACACAGCTCATCAATAAACTGGACACGTAACTCTATGATAAGAAATTCACACAATATTCATAGCCCTTTGTGAACTGGACACCCTGTTTTTCTCTGGCAATATTTTGGCCTGTGAGCTTTAGTGATGATTGACATTCCTTTAATGAAGGCCATTGCTTAATCATAGCACCGGGCAAAGTTAGGCATTTGGCAATAACTGGAAATAGTGATGTGAAACTTTCATCTGCATTGTATTCATGTGTCCTGTGGATGCACTTACTCAGGGTCACATAATTTGCAACAATTCCTTTTTGTATTTTTACAAAGACCTAGAACAATATTTCCTTCCTCCTCGTTCCTCCTTAATCAGTTTCTGTCTGATTTCACATCCTTAATACAGGACAGAAATATATGAAGATTTCTTCCAGTACTTCTCTGCATTTGGAGCATGGTTGGATGGCCAGGTCTCTAACCCCTGCAGCTGGGGCAGGGTTGGATGGCCCAGGTCTCTAACCCCTGCTGCTGGGGCAGGGTTGGATGGCCCAGGTCTCTAACCCCTGCAGCTGGGGCAGGGTTGGATGGCCCAGGTCTCTAACCCCTGCAGCTGGGGCAGGGTTGGATGGCCCAGGTCTCTAACCCCTGCAGCTGGGGCAGGGTTGGATGGCCCAGGTCTCTAACCCCTGCAGCTGGGGCAGGGTTGGATGGCCCAGGTCTCTAACCCCTGCAGCTGGGGCAGGGTTGGATGGCCCAGGTCTCTAACCCCTGCTGCTGGGGCAGGGTTGGATGGCCCAGGTCTCTAACCCCTGCAGCTGGGGCAGGGTTGGATGGCCCAGGTCTCTAACCCCTGCAGCTGGGGCAGGGTTGGATGGCCCAGGTCTCTAACCCCTGCAGCTGGGGCAGGGTTGGATGGCCCAGGTCTCTAACCCCTGCAACTGGGGCAGGGTTGGATGGCCCAGGTCTCTAACCCCTGCCATGCAGTGGCATTTCCAGCATTCTTCCTTATTTCAGTATTCTACCCTACAGTTCCAGTAAAGATTTTTCTTCCTCTGTCTCCGTTCATCTCTCTCTGTTTACACCTCCTTGAGATAGATCAGCTGTGATTAACAAACCTTCACTGCTTTCTCTGAGCTACCATCATCATTTTGCTAAGCTGTCCTGTCACAAACATTCCCTTTGCTCCCTCCACCACTGCCCTTTTTCAGCAACCGGTTTCCTAGTTTAGATCAAAGGTCATTGTCCTGAAATGGTATCTCTGTTTCACTCTCCCCACAGATACTGCCTGACTTGCTGAGTACCTCAGGCATTATCAGTTTTTCTTTCAGACTTCTAGCAACCTTTTTTCCACTCAAATTCAGCAAAACAAAAGAGCTGGTCATTGACTTCAGGAAGTGGGGGCGGTGCACATGCTCCAGTCTACATCAAAGTCGAGAGGGTTGAGAGCTTCGAGTTCCTGCGAGCCTGTCCTGGTCCAATCATGTAGACGCCATGGCCAAGAAAGCTCATTGGTGCCTTTACTTCCTCAGGAGGCTAAAGAAATTTGGCATGTCCCCATCAACCCTCACCAATTTTTATTGATGCACCATAGAAAGCATCCTATCTGGATGCATCACAGCTTGGTATGGCAACTGCTCTGCCTGTGACCCCAAAAAACTGCAGAGAGCTGTGGACACAGCTCAGCACATCATGGAAACCAGCCTCCCCTCCATGGTCTCTGTCTACATTTCTCGCTGCCTCAGTAAAGCAGCCAGCATAATCAAAGACCCCACCCACCCTGGACATTCTCTCTTCTCCCCTCTCCCATTGGGCAGAAGATACAAAAACCTGAAGGCATGTACCACCAGCTCAAGGACAGCTTCTACCACACGGCTATAAGACTATTGAATGGTTCCCTAGTACGATAACATGGAATCTTGACCTCACGATCCACCTCGTTATGACCTTGCACCTCATTGTCTACCTGCACTGCACTTTCCCTGTAGCTGTTACATTTTACTCTGCATTCTGTATTGCTTTACCTTGTACTACCTCAATGCACTGTGTAATGAATTCATCTGCATGAACGGTACGCAAGACAAGTTTTTCACTGTACCTCAGTACAAGTGACAATAATAAACCAATTCTGATTCTGTAGTTTTGATTTTTTTATAGATGCAGTTGTAATCTCATTGAGGTTTGGAATATATTTAAAGAGTAGGATGGCCATTTTTCTAAATTTTCCATACCGGCTCTCCAAGGTGCACCATCCACAATGGGCATCATGTGCTCCCAAACACTCCCGGCAGGACTGGAACTGGTCACAGGAGGCAACTCTCACCCGACTGACCTGTAAAATGCAAGAAAGCAAAGCTGAGGACTCAGTGGGACATCCAGAACCAGATTGGAACCAGATCACCAATCACTCAGCGAACAGGAGAACTCGCAAGATAAGTAAAACCCTTACAAGCTATTTCTGGGCAAGGTGAGAATTGGAGTTTGTGGAAATCCTCTTGGTCCTGAACACTGTGTACCTCTGTCAACATCAGCCATGATGAGCAAAAACAATTCCCAGCACACAAGTGATTGAGGGAATTGATGAGGCATTGGGGGATAGACAGGGAGGGGATGATGCTCAATATGAGCAAATTATGATGGAATGAAGAATTACAACAGACTATGCCTTTCAGTCAGATACTAGGAGTGAGTGTCAGCCTGAGTCTGAAAAGGGTCTGGATGGTTTATACACAAAACAGCAGACAGATGAGAGAGAATAGCAGGTAGCCGTCTATACAGCAGTTAGAACATGAAACAGTACAGCACTGGACAGGTCATTTGGCCCACGACGTTGTGCCAATCTTGATGCCAATTTATTCTAAATGTCCTCCTCCTGTGTATCATCCATATCCCTCCATTCCCTTCACATTCATGTGTCTATCTTAAACTCCACCAAACTGCCTGGTTCCACGACTACCCCTGGTAACCTATTCCAGGTACCCACCACCCTCTGCGTAAAAAAACTTGCCCCTCATGTTGCCTTTAAACCTCCCCCTTCTAACCTCTAAAGCATGTCTTCTGGTGTTTGACATTTCTACCCTGGGAAAAAGATTCTGACTGTCTACCCTCTCATAATTTTAAAAACCTCTATCAGATCTCCCCTCAGTCTCCAATATTCTATGGAGAACAACCCAAGATTGTCCAACTTTTCCTTATAGCTCATACTCTCTAATTCAGGCAGCATCCTGGTAAACCTCTTCTGCACCCTCCACAGTCTCCACATCATTCCTACAATGGGGCAACCAGAACTGCACACAATACTCCAAGTGCAGTCTGACTACAGTTACGTATATATAGCTGCAGCATGACTTCCCTACTCTTATACTCAACGCCCCTACCAATGAAGGCAAGCATTCCATACACCTTCTTTATCACCTTATCCACTTGCGTAGCCACTTTCAGTGAACTATGGACCTGGACCCCAAGATCCCTTTGTACCTCAGTGCTATTAAGGGGCCTATACTTCCTCCTTTCATTTGACCTCCCAAAGTGCAACACCTCACACTTGCCTGGATTAAGCTCCATCTGCCACTTCTCTACCCAACTGATCCATATACCACTGTATTCTTTAATAGTCCTTTACACTGTCCTCAACTCCACCAATCTTGCTAATCCACCCATCTGCATTTTTATCCAAATCATTGATATTTATCACAGACAACAGAGGTCCCTGCACCGATCCTTGCGGAACACCACTGGTCACGGACCTCCAGCCACAATAACAGCCTTCTACCAACTACTCTCTGTCTCTTCTATGGGCAAGCCAGTTCCGAATCCAAACCTGGATCCCATGCATCTTCATCTTCTGAATCAAACTACCATGAGAAACCTTGTCAAACGCCTTAGTAAAGTCCATGTAGATAATATCCACTGCCTTACCCTCATGAAGCACCTTTGTCACCTCCTCAAAAAACTCAATCAAGTTTGTAAGGCATGACCTGCCCCGCACAAAGCCACGCTGACTGTCCCTAAGCAGGCCATGCCTTTCCAAATGTGCATAAATCCTATCCCTGAGTATCC
This sequence comes from Pristis pectinata, assembly GCF_009764475.1. NCBI lineage: Eukaryota > Metazoa > Chordata > Chondrichthyes > Rhinopristiformes > Pristidae > Pristis > Pristis pectinata. The sequence continues at coordinate 52,992,617 of NC_067410.1, forward strand.
TCTCCAGTAGCTTCCCTACCACTGACATGTGGCTCACTGGCCTATAATTACCTGGATTATCCCTATTTCTGGTAGCAAAGGCAGAGGGAAGATTGTGATTCCTACTTCAGAATGGCCACAGGGAACGCTTCAGGAATAATTTCAGGAGGAAGGCCTCCAACTTATATATTTGATGTACCTAACAAGGACAGCACAGTGGCGCAGCTATAGAGCTGCTGCCTCACAGCTCTAGAGACCCAGGTTCAAAGCTGACATTGGGTGCTGTCTGTGTGGAGTTTGGATGTTCTCCCTGTGATTATGTGGATTTCCTCTGGGTGCTCCAGTTTCCCCCTACATCCTAGAGACATGCAGGTTGGTAGGTTAAATGGCCACGGTAAATTGCCCCTAGTATGTAGGTGAGTGGTAAAATCTGGAGGAATTACTGAGAATATGGAGAGAATTCAATGAGTTAGGATAGGATTTGTGAGAAACTGGGTGGTTGATGGTCAATGTGGACTTGGTGGGCCAAAGGGCCTGTTTCCATGATGTATCTCTCTATGATTCTATTTCCTTTCTTGAACAAAGGAACAACATTTGCTACTCTCCAGTCCTGTGGGACCTTGCCTGTTGCTTGTGAAGACACAAAGATCTTTGTCCAAGCCCCAGCAATCTCCTCGCTTACTTGTGATATATGCCATCAGCCCCTGGGGACATATACACCTTAATGCTTTTCAGAAGACACAGCATTACCTCCTCTTTAATCTCAAAGTGTCCCAGCACATTAGCATGCCTCACTCTGCCTTCACTATCCTCCAAATCCTTCTCCTCAGTAAATACTGACACAAAGTAGTCATTGTTGCTGGTTATAGTATGGCTGACGGATTCCACTAACTTTAAATCTATCAACTGTTGAAGTTTTTGCGATTTCCCGTTTAAAGTTTAAAGTGTAGTTAAAATGCACAGGTAGATTAAGCCTGTGAGGCAAGAACAGCCCATTCTCGGGACCAGAAACTAGGAAAGACCAACCACCTATTGATTGCTCACAGGCTGGCAAACGACTGCTTGCTGTTCACTACGTAAGTTTCCAAATGCATCACAAGATCACAAGACAAGGGAGCAGAAGTAGGCCATTTGGCCCATCGAGTTTGCTCCATGAGCTAAACTAAAACTATTCCTATCTAGCCCCAATTTCTGGCCTTATCCCCATATCCCTTGATACCTTGACTAATTAGATACCTATCAATCTTCTCCTTAACCACTCCCAATGATCGGGCCTCCACAGCTGTATGTGGCAAAGAATTCCATAAATTCACTACCCTCTGGCTAAAGAAATTTCTCCTCATTTCTGTTTTAAAACGGTACCCTCTAATTCTAAGATTGTGCCCTCTAGTCCTGGACTCAGCCACCAAGGGAAACAGCTTAGCTACATCTACTCTGTCCAGTCCTTTCAACATTCTAAATGTTTCTATGAGGTCCCCTCTCATTCTTCTGTACTCCAGTGAGTACAGTCCAAGTGCAGACAAACGTTCATTGTACGTAAACCCTTTCATTCCAGGAATCATCCTCGTAAATCTCTTCTGAACCCCCTCCAACATCAGTACATCCTTCCTAAGATAAGGGGCCCAAAACTGCACACAGTATTCCAAATGAGACATTGGGACAATGATCAGCCACACTGACCCAGCCAGTGATCGCCAGCTAGCAAATACTAACCTGTGTATTGGCCAATGATGCTGGTATGGCCAGGAAACAACATTTGCAGTTAAGGGTGTAAAGTATGTGAAGCCTCCTTCCTCTTTTAGCAACAACTTACAATATATTAAACATAGCAGTCGGTTTATGACACAGGCAGAGATAGGCTTTAAATGTTCACTCACCTGGTAAGTGGTCATCACGTACAGATAGTTCTGGTCCTCAGGGTCAAAGTGCATGATGTGATGGACTGCCTCCCCTGGGGCCACTGGAACAACTTCTTTCTTCAAAAGCCCATCATTCTGCAAGTTCATCTGGAAGAGTGGAGCCCAAACATCAGATGGGTGCTGGTACTTCACCTACCCCCCACACTCCCAGCTTCCTATCCCAGCATAAGACCAGACACACAGCATGGGGTCTTCCATGTACATGCACAATGAAGAGGTGCTCTGGAGCACTGACCTTACCCTGACCTGTTTGGCCACATGTTGGCCACATCTCCCGGCAGTGCTGGTGTGTGCCCGAGCCTAGCTGTGCCAGTGTGAGCCCTCTGTTAGCCGTGCCGGTGTAAACCCAAGCCGGGTTTGTCCTGTATGAGCCCAAGTCTAGCTGTGCCACAGAGTACCCACCAGTGCCCAGTGGTGCAAGCATTCTGATGAAAACTTCAGGAACTTGCATTTAGCTGAAGGTCCCCAGGTGCTCCACAGAGAGTGAGGTATTCCTGGAGAGTGGTTGCTGTTATGGGGAACACGGCAGCCATGTGCATAGCAAGATCCCACAAACTGCAATGGGATAATGGCCAGAGAATCTGCTTTTAAAACTTGATTGAGGGTTAACTATTGGGCAAGGCACAGCATGCAATTCCCATGTTCCTCTCCAAAGTAAGTCCATGGGATGTTTTGCCCCCTAACGCGAGCAGGCTAGCCTTGATCTAACATCTCAACCAAAAGGCAGCACTTCCAACAATGTTGCACACCACAGGTGTCCCACCACAGTCTAAGCCTTGATGTTTGCAATTGAAATCAGCTCTCTGAACTGAGACCCAAAACCAGCACCTGACTCTGAGGGGGAGCCCTGCCATTACAGACACAGCTATCCCACATATTGATGCAAGGCATGAGCTCACTAACCTACAGACTGAAGCACACAGTGCAAAATGGTCTGGGTTGAGGGCTGGTCTCTGTGCTCAGCAACTGCTGCAACCAAACCAGCATCTGAGGGCATTGAGGAAGCGTGAAGGGCTGAGGCAGTTCTGGTGTCACAGTGACTGTCTACTATGAGAGTGGGAAAGAGGGTGCTGATGGCCTAGTTCACCAGTACACAGTAGGTGTGATCTCAGAAGAGATGGAAGTCAGTGTTGTCTGCTGGGGACACCAGAGAGGCCAGGCAGACATGGGCACGAGTGACAGTGACCTACCTTCAGCAGACGACCATTCGCTGTGCCCAGAAACACCACCGTGTGGTTATTCAAACTTGACACTGCCACTGAGGTCAAACCCTTCTCCTGCAGAATGGGGGTAGCTTTCAGTGGGTCCCTGATGGCCAGAGGGTGCTGCAGATGGGCAGCTCCACAGTCTAGCTGTTCCTCATGCAGCTGCAAACAAAGGAAAACATTCAGTTCAGATACTCTATCCCTAAGCCACACCCCCAGGAACCACACACCCAGACACACCTCTCTCCCCACATCCAGGGACCACATGCCCAAACAACTCCACACACCCAGACACACCCCTCCCCACACACCCAGACACACGCCTCCCCACACACCCAGACACACCTCTCTCCACACACCCAGGGACTACACACCCAGATACACCCCTCCCCACACACCCAGACACAAGCCTCCAACACACCCAGTCACAGCTCTCTCCACACCCTCCAAGAACCACACACCCAGAGACCCCCCCCCCCCAACAAACCCACACACACCCCTCCCCACACCCCCAGGGACCACACACCCAGATGCACCCCTCCCAACACCCCCAAGGACCACACACCCATAAACACCCCTCACCACACCCACACACATCCCTCCCCACACACCCGGGGACCACACACCCAGACACACCCCTCCCCACACACCCAGACACACGCCTCCCCACACACAACTCTCTCCACACCACCATGGACCACACATCCAAACACACCTCTCTCCACACCCTCCAAGAACCACACACCCAGAGACCCCCCCCCCCAACAAACCCACACACACCCCTCCCCAAACCCCCAGGGACCACACACCCAGACACACCCCTCCCAACACCCCCAGGGACCACACACCCATAAACACCACTCCCCACACCGAAGGGACCACACACCCTGACACACCCCTCCCCACATCGCCAGGGACCACACACCCAGACACACCTCTCTCCACACACCCAGGGACCACACACCCAGACACACCCCTCCCCACACACCCAGACACACCACTCCTGAAACACACAGGGACCACACAACCCGACACACCCCTCCCCACACACCAAGACACACACATCCCAACATCCTCCAAACACCACACACGCTGACACACCCCTCCCCACGCATCCCAACACACCCTCCACACATCCCCAGGGACCACACACCCAGACACACCCTCCCCACACCCCCAAGGACCGCACACCCAGACACACCCCTCCCCATACAGCCACACACATCCCTCCCCACATGCACACACATCCCTCCCCACATCCCCAGGGACCACACACCCAAACACACCTCTCTCCACACCCCCGGGACACAACACCCAGACACACCCCCGCCCACACACCAAGACATGCCCCTCCCAACACCCTTCAAGGACCACACTCCCAGACACACCCCACTCCAAACCCCCAGGGCCGACACACCCAGACACACCCTTCACCACACCCCAGGGACTACACACCCTGACACACCCCTCCACACACTTCCTACCACACCCCTCCCCACACCCCAAGGGACCACACACCCAGACACACCCCTCCCCACACACCCACACACATCCCTCCCCACACCCCCAGGGACCACACTCCCAGACACATCCCTCCCCACACCCCCAGGGACCACACACTCCCAGACACATCTCCCTCCACACCCCCAGGGACCACACACCCAGACACACCCCTCCCCACACACCCAGACACACCTCTCTCCAAACCCCCAGGGACCACACACCCAAATACACCTCTCTCCACACCCTCCAAAGACCATACACCCAGACACACCCCTCCCCACAACCCCACACAGATCACTCCCCACACCCCCAGGGACCACACACCCATAAACACCACTTCCCACACCCAAGGGACAACACACCCTGACACAGCCCTCCCCACATCCCCAGGGGCCACACACCCAGACACCTCTCTCCACACAACCAGGAACCACACACCCCGAGACACCCATCCCAACACCCACCAAGGACCACACACCCAAACACATTCCTCCCCACACACCCAGGGACACCACTCCCCAGGGACCACACACCCAGATACACCCCTCACCACACCCCAGGGACCACACACCCAGACACACCCCTCCCCACACCCCCAGGGACCACAAACCCAGATACACCCCTCCCCACACCCCCAGGGACCACACACCCAGACACACCTCTCTCCACACCCCCAGGGATCACACACCCAGACACACACCTACCCACACACCTAGATACACATCTCTCCACACCCTCCAAGGACCACACACCAAGACACACCCCTCCGCACATCTCCAGGGACCACACACCCAGACACACCTCTCTCCACACACCCAGGGACCACGCACCCAGACACACCCCTCACCACACCCCCAGGGACCAGACACCCAGATACACCTCTCTCCACACCCCCAGGGACCACACACCCAGACACCCCCCTCCCCATACACCCACACACATACCTCCCCACACCCAGACACAGATCTCTCCACACCCCCTGGGACCACACACCCATAAACACCACTCCCCACACCCAAGGGACCACACACCCTGACACACCCCTCCGCACATCCCCAGGGACCACGCACCCAGATACACCTCTCTCCACACCCCCAGGGACCACATACCCAGACACACCTCTCTCCATGCCCCCAGAGACCACACAACCAGACACCCCCCCTCCCCATATACCCACACACATCCCTTCCCACACCCAGACACACCTCTCTCCACACCCCCAGGGACCACACACCCCTCACCACACCCACACACATCCCTCCCCACACCCCCAGGGACCACACACCCAGACACACCTCTCTCCACACCCCCAGGGACCACACACCCAGACACCCCCCCTCCCCATATACCCACACACATCCCTCCCACACCCAGACACACCTCTCTCCACACCCTCCAAGGACCACACACCCAGACACACCTCTCTCCACACCCCCAGGGACCACACACCCAGACAACCCCCCTCCCCATATACCCACAATCCCTCCCCACACCCAGACACACCTCTCTCCACACCCTCCAAGGACCACACACCCTGACACACCTCTCCGCACATCCCCAGGGACCACACACCCAGATACACCTCTCTGCACACACCCAGACACACCCCTCGCCACACCCTTCAAGGACCACACACCCCGACACACCCCTCCCAACACCCTCCAGGGACCACACACACAGACACACCGCTCCCCACACCCCCAGGGACCACACACCCAGACACACTGCTCCCCACATGCACCCCTCCCCACACCCCCAGGAACCACACACCCAGACACACCCCTCACCACACCTCCAGGGACCACACATCCTGACACACCCCTCCTGACACCTCAGGGACCACACACCCTGACACACCCCTCCCCACACACCCCTCCTAACACCCTCCAAGGACCACACACCCAGTCACATCCCTATCCACACCCCCAGGGACCACACACCCAGACACACCCCTCCCCACACCGCCATACACACAGTCCTGACCCACACCGCCAGACCCACCCTCGCCTCCACATGCACAGCCCCACGCCCGCCTACAGTCCCACACACCCAGACCCACAGCCCGACATCCACCTACACCTCTACACACACAGACCCAGACCCCCACAGCCACCTACACCCCCACACACCCACCCACACCCACCGCCAGACCTACCCACACCCCCACCCCTCAACCACCTACACCCCCACACACCTAGACCCACAGCCCCCAGACCCACCTACAGACTCACACACTCACCCTTCACCCACCTACACCACCACATACCTAGACCCATACCCCTAGACCCACTGCCATACCCACCTACACCCTCATACACCCACCCTCAGACCCACCCACACCCCCAGACCCTCACCCCCACCCCGAAGCCCACACCACCTGCCAGTGGCCACAACAGGCTGGTGACATTGAAAGCCCCTAAACAGGGATCCACAACCAACCCCAGAGCCCCCACTTATCCCAGGTGTCCATGTTCACTTACAACGGCAACATGACCTGATGACATTATTAGCTCCCAAAATCTCTCAACTTTCGACCAGCCGCCAATTTGTGTCTTACTGCACAACCATCCCAGTGTAACACCATGCCGTAGGTCACTCAACTCAAGGGAATTTCTGGGTCCCTCCCTGCCATACCATTGAGTTCATTGCCATGGAAATAAGTCTTCATAACATCCAGCATCAGGGAAATATTAGACCTTCTTCCTTTGAAAGCAATACCTGAGAAGCTTCAAGAACAACCTACGTGGTTCCCCCAAAGTTGCTCTCCTTCCAGACTTCCACATTTACCTTCCTTCCTTCCCAACTCACCAATGGTCTGAGCTACCACACCCACCTTGGCAATGGGTCACAGTGCTAGAACTCAGCACATTCATTCTGGCATATACAGACACTCCCATCCAGCTCCACCCCTGGAAGCTGAGGTGAACTGCTCATCCCCTCCTTAGTGCTTTGGTAATTTGTGAAGTGGTACAAAGTGAAGACCGAGTGCAGGGAGCCTTGTTCAGAAGCATAAAGGTTTCTCCTGCACTAGATTTGTATACACATCGATACGAGCTCATGACGGTAGCCAGAGGACAGAGAAAGAAGCAACACTGACAAAAGAATGGCCGGAAAAACAGTGAGGGAGCCATCTGAAGTGAACAGTGTTACTTGGAGAGACGAAGCTGTCTGCACTAAACAGTGTTACACAGAATAAGAGCTGTGTGAATTGAACAGTGTGTTGTAGAGAGTGAGAGCCAAGTGGATTGAATAGTATGTTATACAGAGAAAGTTCAGTGAACATTATTACACAAACAGAGGGACTATGGTTTGAGAGAGGATGTATTGCATTAGGTGCAGTTCAGAAAAGGTTTACTTGACTAACACCTGGAGTGGGTGTGTTTTCTAATGAGGAAAGGTTGGCTTATATCCACTGGAGTTTAGAATAGCACAAGGGAAGTGACTGAAACATTTAAGATCCTGAGGGATCCTGACAGGGTGGTTGTGGAGAAGGTGTTTCCTCGTGTGGAATAATCTGGAGCCAGGGGTCACTGTTTAAAATTCAGTGATTGCCCATTTAAAACAGCATTTCCCTCAGAGGTTCATGAGCCTTCGGAAGTCTCCTCCTCAATGGGTAGGGGAAGCAGAATGTTTTGACTATTTATAAGGCAGAAGTAGATAGATTCTTCATAAGCAAGAGGGTCAAAGGTTACTGGGCCAGGCAGGAATGCAGAGTTGTGGTTACAGTCAGATCAGTCATGACCTTATTAAAGGGGGAAGCAGGCTTGATGGGCTGAGTAGTCTGCTCCTATTTCACATTTGTATGTTTGTACGTAACTCTCCCCTCCATTAGAAAATGATGGAGGTATTCAGCAGGTTAGGCAGCATCTGTGGAGGGAGAATCAGTTGATGTTTCAGGTCAACGACCTTTCATCAGAATTAGGAAAAGTTAGAAATCAAACATAAATACAAACTGCTGGAGGGACTCTGTGGGGCGGGGGGGGGGGGGCGGTTGGTGGCGGGGAAGAATTTTCGATGTTTCAGGTTTAGACCCTACATCAGGACTGAGAGTGGAGAGGGGAAATGGTCAGCATCAAGAGGAGAAGGGAAGTGGTGAGACAGGGGCCAGTAGGTGATAAGTGGACTTGGAAGGGTTGAGTAATGGTGGGCAGAAGGAACAATGTTGGGAGAGGGAGAGAGATGAAGTTGAGAGAAAGAGACATGTGAATAATTGATGGAAACAGATGAGGATAAAAGAGGCAGATGGAGCCAGGTGGGGGGAGGGGAGGGAGAAGGTGGAGATAAGAGGGGACACAAAGGCTACAAGTGCTGGAATCTGATAAGTAAGGAAGGTGATGATGGGAACCATGAGGAGAGAGGTGAAGGGCAGATGGAACCAGATGGGGGAGGGATCCAGTGGGTCATAGAGTCAGACAACACTGAAATAGGCCCTTCAGCCCAACTGGTCCATGCTGACCAAGATGCCCATCCAAGTGAGTCCCATTTGTCTGCATTTGGTCCATATCCCTCTAAACCTTTCCTATCCACGTACCTATCCTACCAACTTTTAAATGTTGTTATTATACTTGCCTCAACCAGTTCCTCTGGCAGCTCATTCCATAGACGTACCACCCTCCATGTAAAAGTGTTGCCCCTCAAGTTTCTATTAAGTATTTCCCCTCTCACCTTAAACCTATAGCCTCTAGTTCTTGATTCCCCAACCCTAGGAAAATGACTGAGAGCATTCAAGGAGAGAAAAAAATGACACATTGCTATACAGAGAGATCTTGGGGTGCAAGTCCACAACTCCCTGAAAGGGTTTTGAAAAGGTCATTTGGTATGCTTGTCTTCATAGGCTGAGGCATTGTGTATAAGAGTTGGAAATTTATGTTGCAGTTATACAAAACATTGATTAGACTGCACTTAAGAGTATTATTGTGTACAGTTCTGGTCACCAAACTACAGGAAGGATATGGTAGCAATAGAAAGAGTGCAGAAGAGATCCACCAGGATGTTGCCTGGAAAGGTGTGCTGTAATTATAAGGAGAGATTGGAAAGGGTGGGTTCAGTCTCACTAGAATGTATGAGGCTGAGAGGTGACCTTAGGATAGATAGTCAGTCTTTTTCCTAGGGCGGGGTAGTCTAGAACTAAGAGGGCACAAACGAGAGGGGAGAAATTTAAAGGGGACCTGAGGGATAAATATTTCAAGCAGAGGGCGGTAATGATCTGGAATGAGCTGTTAGAGGAGGCAGATATAACCACAACGTTTAAAAGGCATTTGGACAGGTAGTTGGATAGGAAAGTGGAGGGATACAGGCCCAATGCAGGCAAATGAGATCAGTGAAGATAGGCATCATGGTTGGCATGGATAAGGTGGGCCGAAAGGCCTGCTTCTGTGCTGAATGTCTCTATGAAAATAGGAAACTATGAACAAGTTAACCTGACAGCAGTGGTACTGAAAATGCAGACATTGATTATTAAGGAAATGGCAGGACTGGGACTGAGAAATCATGTTGGATAAAACTGTTAGAATTGTTGATGTTCTAACTGGCAGAATAGATAAGGCAAACATAGAAATAGAGAAATTAGCAGCAGGAGTAGTAGGTTTAAGCCTGCTCCACTACATTGTATGACAGTACCCTGTTCCCACTTTCCCCCATATCATTCGATCTCTTTAACCATTTGAACCTGTGTTAGCATGGACTGAAGATGGGTTATCACAATATCTAAGTGGGGAAAAATTACAGATGGGCAAAGTACGAAGGGATATAGATGCTCTATTGCACAAATAGGAAAAAGTGAGCAGGCAGGTGCATTAAGTGGTAGACAAGCAGGGAGAGAAATGGCATATTGGCCTTCAATGCAAGAGGGCTGGATGTTTGGAAATTGGGAAGTTTTGTTAGAATTTGTAATGGGTACTAGTGTGGCCACACTGGAGTAATGCACACAGTTTTGGTCCTCTTATTTAATAAAGGATACACTCGCATTGGAGGCTAATTCCTGGAATGAGAGAGTTGTCCTATCATGAGCAGCTAAAGTTATGAGATCAATACTCTTTTGAATTTTGAAGAATGAGGGGTGATGTTATTTAAACATACAAGGTCCAGAGGGGACATGACAAGGTAAGGGTTGAGATGTTTCCACTAATGGAAGAATCTCTAACAATTGGACACAGTTGTAAAGCTAGGGTGGGGATGGGAGGTTATTTAAAACTCAGACGTGTAGTTTTTTTTCATAAGAGTGTGATGAATCTCTGGAATTCTCTACCCCATGGGTGGAGGCTGGATCATGGGTATTGAAAGAGGAAGTAGATAAATTTTTGAAAGATCGGGGAACTGAGAGCTATGGGGAACTGGCACAGAAGAGGAAATGAGGTATGGCAAGATGGACTTGAGCGGCCTGGTGGCCTACTCCTGCTCTTTTTTTTATGTTTTAATGTGATTTCTTTGTCTCCATTATAAATTACCCTCTTTCTGACTGTAAGGAGACTACATTTGTCCTCACCAGCAACACACTGGGGGAACTCAGTGGGTCAGACAGCATCAATGGAAGGAAATGAACAGTTGACATTTTGGGTCGAGACCCTTCATCAATACTGGAAAGAAAGAGAGGGAGATAGTCAGTATAAAGGGGTGGGGGGAAGTGGTCGAGCAAGATCTGGTGGATGATAGGTGGGTCCAGGTGAGGGGGGGTGACAAGCAGGTGAAGGAGGGGGAGAGTGGGAATGATGTATGAAGCTGGGAAGTGATAGGTGGAAGTGACAAAGGGCTGAACGTGATGGAATCTGACAGGAGGAGGACAGTGGACCATGGAATAAAGGGAAGAAGGTGGGGAGGGAAACCAGTGGGAAGAATGTGTGGGTGATGGGCAGATCGAGGGGTTGGGGGAAGGGAGGGTGATGGAGGCCAGTGAGATCAGGAAAACAAAGGGAAGGGACAGAGGGGAGTGACTACTAGAAGTTAGAGAATTCGATGTTCATGCCACTAGGTTGGAGAGTCCTGTATTAATCCAAATCTAATCCCACTTTATTTAGCATAGTGTTGTATCAATTCCAATCTATTCCCACTGCCCTGCTCTCACCCACAGCTCCATAGTAAATAGAATTAAATCCCACCTTCTTCCCATAGCCATGTATCAATCCAAATCTAATTCTGATGCCTGTTCTCTTAGTTTTGCATCAAAATTACTTCAACCCAACTGTCTCCGTAAATCTTATATCAATGCTATTTTAATCCTACTCTTTCCCTGCAGTGATGTGTCTATCTCACTTTCCACTCTCTCATAACATTGTCTGAAATTTATCCCATTTACCACTCTCCCTAAGGTTCTGTACCAATTTCAAACTGACCCCTCTGCTCAGATCTCTCCCCATTATCTTTGCATCATTTCCTTTCCAATCTCCTGACCCTCACCATACTTCTTAATCTATCCCTCTCTCACCTCACGGTATCAACAATCCTCTCTGTATACCAATCACAATCAGATCCAGATTATATGGTATGAATCTGAATCTGATGCCATTCCCATTGGCCCTCCCTCAATCCCAAACCATTCTAAATTGGTCATTTTTCCTAAAGCCCCGTGTCAATCCTAATCCAATTCCACTGCCTACCTTTCTTTTTAGCTCTTTTATATGAAGTGAGAGGAAGTGATTTTAATGATGACTGGGGCAGGCAAGGATCAAGCCATATTAGATTTTGTCAGCAGTAATAAGCAAGATTTAGTTGACAGACTTTTTTCATAATATGACCAACTTTAGTGTTGTGCTTAAAAGTAAGAAATGCAAAACAGCTTCTAAAATTCCAGATTTGGGCAAGCTCAACTTCCTCATATTGATTCAATACACAATAAACTAGACAATCCTGTGAGAGGCTAACGTGATAGTAGCACAATGGAATGAATTCAAAAACAATTTAATACAATATTCAGTCAGTTAATACTCCTGAAGGGCAAGATCTCTACTTATCAAATAAAAACAGACTTGGGACTAAAATGGTAAGGCAACAGAAAACTGTTATGAAAGGCAACAACTTGCTGATCCTGCTAAGGATAAAAAGAACAACAGGAGGTGATAAAACAAGTAGTAAGGTATACAGAATGGGAATATAATAAGAAAATTGCAAAGGACATCAAAAACAACACAAACTAGTTTTTATAATTGTATTAGCTATGGGTGGTCAGAAGCGTTGTGGATCCTTAAAGATGGATGATATTGATATTATAAAAGAAAGTAAAGGGACAGTGGACACATTGAATTGTGTGCATCAAAGCTACCCTTGCAAGAATAGGACAGTAATCCTGACATACAAGAAACAAACACTGATCAAAGGACAAGTTCTCACAAATCCCAAAGCACTAAAGCCTAAATGGGATCTGTCCCAGGGCTCTGAAGAGAATTGGTGGCAGTATTACACATGTCCCAACTATAAGTTCCAAAAATCACTCATTTCGGGAACACTTTTGTTAGACTGTGAAAGATATTCTGCTATACTGATACTGAGAGAAAGACATCAGGGAACTATAGGCCAATTAGACTAGTACCTCAAAATTACCAAAGTCTTTAATTAAGGGTAGAGCACTGAACACCCTCAATTTTCAGTGGATTGGAGAGATCCAGATGTACTTGTAAAGGCAAGTGATGCTGAGAAGCTTCCTGCCCCAAGTACAGCGACCCTGAGTGCACTTTGAACCTGATGACCAGGTTCTTCCTAGTTACTGAGTGGGAGTGCCATTTCCACAGTCCCAACTATTGTTAAACCTTCATCTCCAGAAGATGTGACTAAATTGGTTAAACAGGGGTATATATCTGTGGTTGTAACTTATGTGGACATTGATAAAGTCCCTCATAAGAATATGCTGACTGAGGTTGCTCATGGATCCGAAGACAAATTCCTATCTGGGTAAGGACTTGCTGAGTGGCAAAGATGGAATGTAGGTTTAAAGGAAAGATAATCAAGCTGACATTATGTGCCTTTGGTGTCCAATAATTCACCTTCTTTGTAGATGGCTTGGGTCTTGGGGTTGAAAAATGAAGTATTTGTGCACAAATATTGACAACTTTTGGTGAATGGTTCATTGACGGTGGATCCCTTTCTGATAGACAGGACCGACTTTACTGACATCTCATTGGCCGACCAACAATGATGTAGGGGCTCTCATTTACCCAAGGCTAATTTGCATACTGTGTTCTCATTGGTCAAGTGAATGTGAGCAAGTTGGCTGCTGTCAATGCACGGACTGGCGGCCATTCACTCAGGACAAGAGCCAGGTTAATGGGACCGCGCACCACAGGAACGCACATCTCTCCCTTCACCTTTGCCTTGCTTTAACCTCTCCCCCCACTCATCTCACCTCTCCCCCTCACTGCACCTCCCCACCCTACCCCCTCACCCCATCTCCCCCTCCCCTCGACCCTTCCCACCACCTAACCCCTCCCCCTTAGCTCATCTCTCCCCCTCACCCATCCATTCTGTCCATCACCTCTCCCCCCTCCCTCACCACCCTCACCTCGTCTCCACCCTGGACCCAAGAGCTGAATTTCAGAGATGAGCTGAGATTGAATTACCCTCACATCAAAGTATCATCGGACATGTGTGGCATCAAGGATCCCTAGTTTCACTGTTTCCAGTCTTTCACTATTCAGAAAGTATTTGTCCCTTTTTAGGGTACAAACAGATGACCTCACAGATGTTTACACTTAAATTCATTTGCATCAACACACACAAAATGCTGGAGGAACTCAGCAGGTCAGGCAGCATCTATGGAGGGAAATGAACAGTCAATGAAGTCTTGATGAAGGGTCTTGGCCTGAAACGTTGACTGTTCATTTCCCTCCAATAGATGCTGCCTGACCTGCTGAGTTCCTCCAGCATTTTGTGTGTGTTGCTCCGAATTTCCAGCATCTGTAGTCTCTCGTGACTGAAATTCATTTGCCACATTTCTTCCCATTTGTCTAATCTATATATATCTGTGTGTAATTTAATGACTACAATGCCACCTGCCTTTGTGTTTTCTGGCTTTAAATGTATTGCTTTCAACACCAAGACCCAAGCCATTTACAAAGAAGGTGGGGAGGTGCAGTGAGGGGTAGAGGTGAGATGAGTGCAGAGGGAGGTTAAAGCAAGGCAAAGGTGAAGGGAGAGATGTGCTTTCCTGTGGTGCGCGGTCCCATTAACCTGGCTCTTGTCCTGAGTGAATGGCCACCGGTCCGTGCATTGACAGCAGCCAACTTGTTCACATTCACTTGACCAATGAGAACAAAGTATGCAAATTAACCTTGGGTAAATGAGAGCCCCTATGTCAATGTTGGCTGGCCAATGAGACATTATAAGGTCAGTCCTGTCTATCAGAAGGGGATCCGCTGTCAATGAACCATTCGGTTGTCAGTATTTGTGCACAATAAATCCCTGTCTAACACTGTGTAATTGGCTGCATCAGATGGTGTGTGTACCCAAAGTACGTGGGCACTAAGTTTCAGTATGTACTGGGGTTCTACCTGTCCCTGGTGTGGCGGAAGATAGACCTGGCACCAGTCAGCTGGCTGTTGCAGCACTACCTGTCCTTTGTGGAAGAGTTCTTGCAAGTAAATACCTTTGGCCATATGTCCATCAGGCAGTGGTCAGCGCGCAGTGTACTGCAGAAACTGCGGGACAGGGAAACTATGGACTCTGTGGGTTTGTTCCTTGAGCAAATGGTCCAAACCATCAGGCAAAATGCCTCATCGCCAGATCTGACGAACAAACACCAAGACTTCACTTGGATGGTGGTGAGAGGTGCCCTCCCAGTCAGAGGTTTCCTTTACAGATGTCATATCACCCCCAATGTCTGCTGCCTCAGAACAGCTACAGTGGGGAAGAAACGGTCACCCACCTCTTTGCAGACTGTGGATTTGCTAAGAGGTTGTGGAAATGGATGCAGGGGTCCATGTCCCGGTTCATCCCCAGCAGCTGCATAACAAGAGGACTCTCTGATGTACAGGCTGTCCCCATGGATCCACACCGAGACAGACATCAAGTGCTGCTGGTAGGTCATCAACCCGGTGAAGGATGCACTTTGGTCTGTCCGAAACTTGTTGGTCTTCCAGCAAGCGAGGTGTCTGTAAGGGAATGATGCAGACTGGCACAGTACAGGCTGCAGGAGTACGTGCTGAGGGACGCACTGAAGCTGAGTGCAGCCAACACAAAGGCTCTGTGGGGAAGGACCACAGTCTAGGGTCCTTCCGCTACCACACATGGAGGGGCTGAATCGGGTGGGGAAGCCCCTCAAACTTTGAAGTGGCTTCACCTCAGGGGGCCACACAAGTGGCAATGGTGCTATGGTTTTGAAAAAAAAAGTTAACACTAGTGAATGTAATGACCGTGAATGTAAAAGTTTTGCACCGTTTCCTCTTTTGTATATATTTTTTATTATGAATAAAGTCTATTTTTGGAAGAACATCGACTATCCATCTCCCTCCATAGATGCTGCCTGACCTGCTGAGTTCCTCCAGCTTTTTATGTGTTTGAACCGATAATGCCTGGGTGGTTGATTGTTGGTGTGGACACATTGGGTTGAAGGCTTGGTTCCATAGAACCATAGAAAACTACAGCACAGAAAACAGGCCATTCGGCCCTTCTAGTCTGTGCCGAAACATTATTCTGCTAGTTCCATCTACCTGCCCCCAGCCCATACCCCTCCAGACCTCTGTATCCATGATGTCTCTCGCTATAACTCTCACCCTGAACCTATGCCCTCTTCTTTTAGATACTGTCACCTTGGGATTCTTACTATGTATCTATCCCCATCGCAGTGTTATAGATTGCTGGCATTGTGGATAGTGTAAAAGATTGCCAAAGGACACAGCGGGATATAGATCAGTTGCAGATAAGGGCGGAGAAATGGCAGATGGAGTTTAATCCAGGCAAGTGTGAGATGTTGTACTTTGGGAGAGCAAGTGTATAGGGAAAGTATGCAGTTAATGGCGGGGCCCTTAACAGCGTTGATGTACAGAGGGACCTTGGAGTCCAAGTCCATAGCTCCCTGAAAGCGGCTGCACAGGTTGACGGGGTGGTAAAGAAGGCATGTTGCATGCCTGCCTTTATTAGTTGAAGCATTGAGTTCAAAAATCAGGAAGTTATGTTGCAGTTTTCTAAAACTCTGGTTAGGCCTCATCTGGAGTATTGCATTCAATTCTGGCTGCGCCATCATAGGAAGGATGTGGAGGCTTTGGAAAGGGTGCAGAAGAGGTTTACCAGGATACTGCCTGGATTAGAGGGTATGAACTATAAGGAGAGTTTGGATAAGCTTAGGTTGTCTTCTCTGGAGTGTTGGAAGCTGAGGGGTGACCTAACAGAAATTTATAGAATTATGACAGGCATAGATAGAGTAGATAGTCAATATCTTTTTCTCCCCCAAGATTGAAATGTTTAATACCAGAGGGTATGCATTTAAGGTGAGAGGGGGTAAGTTCAAAGGAGATGCACAGGGCAAGTTTTTTTTACAGAGTGTGGTGGGTGCCTGGAATGCGCTACCACAGGTGGTGGTGGAGGCAAATACGATAGAGACATTTAAGAGGCTCTTAGATAGGCACATGAATGTGCAGAGAATGGAGGGATATGGACCATGTGCAGGCAGAAGGGATTAGGTGTCATTAGCTTACTTAGTTCAGCACAAGATCATGGGCTGAAGGACCTGTTCCTGTTCTGTACTGTTCTCTGTTCCATGTATAAACCTAAATGAAGTCTCCCCTCAGCCTCCTACATTCCAGCAAAAACAAACCCAGCTTATTCAGTCACTCCTTACAACTGTAACACTTTAGAATTTGCAGAGCACCTACACTCTGTCCTCAGTGGCTATCCCGAACTCCCAGTTGCATGGCATTTCAATTCTCCTTCCCATTCCCACACTGACCTGTCCATCTTTGACCTTCTCCACTGCCAGGATGAAGCCCAATGCAAACTAGAGGAATGACACCTCTTCTTCCCCCGTGTAGTCTACAACCCAATGGCATTAACATTGAGTTTTCTAATTTTATGAAACCCTCCCCTCCAGTTGGTTTTTTCCCCTTCCTCCACTTCCAATCCTCCTCTGGCCCTCCCATTTTTGTCCCTTTTCACACCTCCCACCCATGCAGCTCCCCATTCTCTATTTTTGAGACCCTCCCCTTCCTAGTTCCATCCACCCACTACACACACAGTTAACCCACAGTGTCTCCTTGCCCCCGCTCTCCCCCATCTGGTTCTGTTTCCTTCTGCCAATCACCTCTCCCCTGATGGTTCCCATTCTCACCTCCTTTACAGCACTGGTAGCCCTTTGTGTTCCTGCCTATCACCCTCCAGCAGCTGGTTTCAACATTCACTCTCCCTTCTCACCACCTCATCCCATCTGCCTCTCATTTTTTCTTCTCTTTGTCTGCCTCCATCTCTCATTCACCTGCCACTGTCCCCCAACTTCAGCCACACCCCC
Organism: Pristis pectinata; assembly: GCF_009764475.1. Taxonomy (NCBI): domain Eukaryota; kingdom Metazoa; phylum Chordata; class Chondrichthyes; order Rhinopristiformes; family Pristidae; genus Pristis; species Pristis pectinata. The sequence continues at coordinate 53,010,646 of NC_067410.1, forward strand.
CTCCACCTGCTGCAACCTGCCCATCATCTCAGTGACCTATAGGCTTGCACCCCAAGATCCCTCTGTGCTCAATGTTCCCAAGGGTCCTGCCATTTGCTGCATTCTTTCCACTGACATTTGACCTCCCAAAATCCAAACCTCACACTTATCTGGATTAAATCTGCCATTTCTACTCCCATCTGATCTACATCCTGCTGAATCCTTTGACAACCTTCCTCACTATCCACAAATCCACCAATTTTCAGCTCACCTGCAAACAGTCTACATTTTCATTCCAATCATTAATATATTACAGAGATCCCAGCACTGATCCCTGCAGAGCATCGCTGGTCACAGACATTCAGTCAGAAAAACACCCCTCCACCACAACCCTCCGTCTTCTATGGCCAAGCCGATTTTGAATCCAATCTCCCAAGTCACTGTGGATCCCATATGCCTTAATCTTCTGGATCAGCCTTCCATAAGGGGCCTTGTCAAATGCTTTACTAAGGTTCACGAAAACAACATCTATTATCCCACCCTCATCAATCACCTTTGTTACTTCCTTAAAGAGCTAAATCAAACACAGGACCTCCTCCACACAAAGCCATGCTGACTATCCCTAATAAGTCCAAACTTTTCCAAATGTGATTGATTTACTGTCCTCCAATAATTTCCCTATTAATGACGAAAGGCTCATTGGCCTATAATTTCCTGGTTTGTGCCTGTTGCCCCTCTTAAACATGGGAACAACAATGACTGTTCTCCAGTCTTCTAGCACCTAAAGAGGATAAAAATATCTCAGTCAAAGTCCCTTACTTCATTGTTGAAGGGTCGTATTCTGAGTGGAGGTCGGCGACCAGTGGTGTACCTCAGGGATCTGCACTGGGACCCTTACTCTTTGTGATTTTTATAAACGACCTGGATGAGTAAGTGGAGGGGTGGGTTAGTAAGTTTGCGGATGACACGAAGGTTGGGGGTGTTGTGGATAGTGTGGAGGGCTGTCAGAGGTTACAGAGGGACGTAGATAGGATGCAGAGTTGGGTTGAAAAGTGGCAGACGCAGTTCAACCCAGATAAGTGTGAAGTGGTTCATTTTGGTAGGTCAAATATGTTGGCGGAATATAGTATTAATGGTAGGACTCTTGGCAGTGTGGAGGATCAGAGGGATCTTGGGGTCCGAGTCCATAGGACGCTCAAAGTGGCTGCTCAGGTTGACTCTGTGGTTAAGAAGGCATATGGTGTATTGTCCTTCATCAATCGTGGAATTGCATTTAGGAGCCGTGAGGTATTGTTGCAGCTATATAGGATCCTGGTCAGACCCCACTTGGAGTATTGTGCTCAGTTCTGGTTGCCTCACTACAGGAAAGTTGTGGAAGCCACAGAGAGGGTGCAGAGGAGATTTACAAGGATGCTGCCTGGAATACGGAGCATGCCTTATGAAAGCAGGTCGAGGGAACTCGGCTTTTTCTCCTTGGAGAGACGGAGGATGAGAGGGGACCTGATAGAGGTGTATAAGATGATGAGAGGTATTGATAGGGTAGATAGTCAGAGGCTTTTCCCCAGGGCTGAAATGGTGGCCACAAGAGGACATAGGTTTAAGGTGCTGGGGAATAGATATAGAGGAGATGTCAGGGGTAAGTTTTTTACTCAGAGAGTGGTGAGTGCGTGGAATGGGCTGCTGGAAACGGTGGTGGAGGTGGATACGATAGGGTCTTTCAAGAGACTGTTAGATAGGTACATGGAGCTGAGTAAAATAGAGGGCTATGGGTGAGCCTAGTAATTTCTAGGGTAGGGACATGCTCGGCACAGCTTTGTGGGCTGAAGGGCCTGAATTGTGCTGTAATTGTTCTATGTTCTATTCATTACCCTAGGATAGATCACATCAAGCCCTGAGGACTTATCTACGATACTAACAAATTCTGCCCCATCTAAGCCCCTGGTACTAAGGGAGACCCAGTTAAGTTTGCAGAAGTTAAAAATCTGTTGCTTTTACATTTCTCCATAATCTGTCTACATATTTGTTCCTCTATCTCCTGCTGGCTTTGGGAGACCTATGATAAACTGTAACCCCATCAGAAGGATTGCATCTTTCTTATTCCTGAGCTCTACCCATATTCCCTCACTGGGTGAGCCCTCCAAGATGCGTTCTCTGAATGTAACTGTGATATTCTCCCTGATCAGTAATGCAATTACCCAACCTCTTTAACCTCCCTCTCTGTCTCATCTGAAACATCTATACCCTGGAACGTTGAGCTACCTGTGCTGCCCTTCTCTCAACCAAGTTTCTGTAATGGCTACAATACTGTAGTTCCATGTCCTAGTCGGGTGGATCTAGCGCATCAGTAAATGCTACTTGATAGTACTCTCCTCATCACTTTGCTGACGATTCACAACAGACTGGGTGGTAGTGAGCTAGATTGGATTTGTCCTACTTTTTGTGAACAGGACTTGGGCGATTTTCCACATTGCTGGGTGGATGCCAATGCTGTAACTGTACTGAAACAGCTTGGCTGGAGAGACACTGCTAATTCTGGAGTGCTGGTCTCCATCTGGGTGTTGTCTGATCCCATAGCCTTTGCTGGATCCAGTGCTCTCAGCCATTCTGTGGAGTGAATGTGGAGTTGGCTGGAGACTGCTTCCTGTGGTGGTGGGGGTGGGGGATTTCAGGACAGAGCCGAGATGGATCATCCACCAGGCACTTCTGGCTTAAGACAGCTGCAAAATTAGCACTGTCACCGGACTTTGCCATTGTGGAGGGTGGTTGTGGCTTTTGAGCTGCCAGATCTGTTTCAACTTCATTCCATTTTATCACAACTTTAGGGCCACACCACATGGTCAGATGCACTTTTCAGAATTTGCAACTCTTCCACAGGGTCATTTGTTAACATTAACTTGGTGGCAGACCTTTGTCAATGAAAAGGATTGAGTTATAGGAAAAGGGTGGGTACTGGAAGCCCATGGGACATGGCTCAATGAATGATTCCTTACCCAGGCCAGCGCCTTGCCCTCAGTTCCATGAACAACCTCAGTTAGCAGTGTCCTTCATGCCTTGAGGGTCTACATGCTGGGCTGCTGATCTGAACAGGCCATCACCAGTCTCCCTGTAATATGCAACTTCTCAAGCCCTGATGCACTCACCGTGATGTTACGCTGGATGCAGGCTGGTCCACTTCCTTGGATCACACTGTCCAGCACGGTCACCTCCTGACTGTGCTTCTTCTCAAAGCACTTGCGGCGGGCGTTCCTCATGCTCTGCTCAATGTGGGCGAAGCTGAAGGTGCAGAGGGCAGAGATCCCCCTGCTGTCCTCGGGCCTGTCGAACAGACCGTACAGGTAGGGTCCTGGGCCCGGCCACACTGACCGCAGGCGTCCGTAGAGGGTGGGGCCCGAGCTGCAGTGCAGACCGAGCTGGATGTAGGACTCGGTCAGCTTGCGGCTCTCAGTGGGCCGTGAGCCCCGAGCTCCAGTACAGATACGGGCCAGCAGGCTGCGGGCACGGCCACCCTTGGCGCTGGAGTCAGCGTCGTTGTTGAGCGCCAGGTAGGTGTAGGTTTGGTAGCTGAAGGCGCGGACGAAGTTGAGCCGGTTCCGAGCCTTGGCCTCGGCCTTGATCTTGAAGACGTTGTCCTCGGAGGGGTTGATGTCATAGGTGAAGAGGCGGGACAGCTGTTGCCTGTCCAGGGCGCGGATAGCGATCTCGGGTGTGTTCTCGAAGCGCAGGTCTTCCCGGCTGCTGTTGGTGGGGAAATAGCGAGTGCCCAGACCTGTGTAGGTAGCAGCCACTAGGAGCCGACTCCCGGCCTGCCCGCCCAAGCCCCGCAGCACCAAGCCCACGGTGGAGGCCTGCGGGTGATTGGCTGCCACATACAACATGCTGGGGAAGATGAGGGTGCTGGAGGGGGGTGGGAAGGGCACCGCCAGCCGGCTGACATTGGCCAGGTCCCGCAGCTGGCAGAAGCCCTGATGCACGGAGCCACATACCACCAACAGGTCCTGGCTGGGGTCTGCCAGCAGCAGCTTGTTGTAGCAGTCGGTGTGGCTGCGTGGGTGCACACAGCTGACGTTGGAGAGCTGTGGCGCATGGCACAGGGCACTGTCCTGTACCGGGCCCGTCCTCAGCCGTGCCTCCAGCCCCAGTCCTGGGCCCAGCTGGTACACGGCATTCACCGCTCCCACGTACACCCGGGACCCCAACACCACTAGGTTGTTGGTGGGTGTGGCACTGCGGAAGTGCTGACACACCTGCATGGGCAGTACCAAGGGCGGCAACAGCAGCAGCAGTCCAGCCGGGAACCCCCTCCTCCTCAGCCCCAGCCCCATCCCCATCCTGCTTACACCCCCTACCCCTCGAATACTCGGAATCCCTACCCCTGAAATCCCGGGGTCCTAGCCCCACAAACCCCACAACCTCAGGTACCGCTGCTCCTCAGGGGGTCTTTATCTATGGCTCGGGTCGTTGTTCGGACGGTTGTGACCAAGCGTCCACCCAATCCTCGGGCTCCCTCTCGCCCCGTCGGCTTCACCAATCGCCCCTCTACCCCTTCCGGTTCCTCGGCGTGCTGGGACCCATTTCTCCCGGTGCGGGACACTCTCCCTATCTCCCGGTGCGGGACCCTCTCCACCTCTCTTTCCCGATGCAGGACACTCTCTCCAGGTGCGAGACTCTCTCTCCCTCTCTCCTGCTGCGGGACTCTGTCTCCCGGTGCGGGACTGTCTCCCGATGTAGGACTCTCTCCCTGTCTCCCGATGCAGGACTCTCTCCCTGTCTCCCGATGCAGGACTCTCTCCCTGTCTCCGGGTGCGGGTATCTCTCTCCCTCTCTCTCCCGGTGCGGGACTCTCTCCGTCTGTCCTGGTCGGGGTTCCCTCTCTCCCGGTCCGGGCTCTGCGTCTCTGGGACCGTGCCCCACTCCCTCCTCCTGCTCTCTCTCTCTCTCGCAACAAGCCCACAGGAAGTCTGTTTCCTGTCAGTCCTCTCCCTCGGCAGAGGCAACGCCGACTCACCGCTCCGTCCCAAAGTCAGGCTGAGCGGCGGCAGAGATACCGAGGACCCCAGCCCCGGCACCACACTGTCGGTGAAGCTCCCTCTACTCTCCGATGAAGCTTCCTCACTGACCTATACCCTCCGGCAAAGCTCCCTCATTGACCTATGTCCTCCGGTGAAGCTCCCTTTGTGTCCCACTATCTGCAGTAAACTATATGTCAATTTGTTTCACATCTCACACAGACATACCACATGTAAACAGGCTCTTTGGCCCACTGTCTCCCCCACCATCAACCACTTATTACACGAATTCCACATTTCATTCTCCCCACTTCCTCAACAACTCCCCCCGGATTCTGCCACTCGCCTACACACTTGGGGTGATTTGCAGCAGCGAATTAACTTACCAACCCGATCATCTTCGGGATGTGGGAGGTAACCAGAGCACCCGGAGGAAACCCACACGATCACAAGGAGAACGTGCAAACTCCACACAGACAGCACCTGAGGTCAGGATTGAACCTGCGTCCCCGGTGCTGTGACGCAGCGGCTCTACCAGCTAGCTGTACCACTGCGCTGTTCCTTCACGTTTGTATCAGGGAAAATGCTGGAATCCCTTATTGGGCAGTTAATAGCTGTACATTTAGAAAATCATAATGCAATCAAACGGCCAATGTAGTTTTATGAAAGGAAAATCGTGTTTGATAAAGTTGCGAGAGAGTTCAATGAGGATGTAACAAATAGGGTGGATGAAGGGGAACCAGTGGATGTAATATAGGTGGATCTCCACAAAGCATCCCACAAGGTGCCATGCAGAAGGACATTGCACATGGAGTTGGGGGCAATATATTGGCATGTACAGAGGAGTGGCTAACTAACAGACAAGAATGTTGAGATCAAGGGTCATTTTGGGATTGGCAATTAGTAACTAGTGGGATGCCACAGGGATCAATGCTGGGACCTCAATTATTTATAATCTGTGTTCATGACTTGGATGAAGGGACTGAGTTAATCATAGCCAGTTCAGTTAAAGATGTTAGCAAGTGGCAAGGGGGACACAGGGATATTGATAGGTTAAGTGAATGGGCAGGTGGAGCATAATGTGGACAAATGTGAGGGTATCTGAAAATGTTAACATGCTCTCTCCCAGCTAAGTCCAACATGCTTAAGTTTTTCCAGTATTTTCTGTTTCTATTTCAGAATGAAATAGTAAATTAATAAAATGGAGAGAGACTACAAAATGTTGTGGTGCAGAGGGATCTGGGGGCCCTTACGTATTATGAAAGGCATCGATGGGCTAGATCGGCAGTGTCTGTTTCCCACGGTAGTGGTGTCTAAAACTAGAGCACATAGGTTTAAAGTGAGAGGGAGGAGGTTTAAAGTGGATATGAAGGGGTAAATTTTCCACACAAAAGGTAGTTGGTATCTGGAGGTGGTGGAGACAGGTACAACATTTAAGAGGCATCTGAACAGGTACTTGAATGAGCAGGACACAGAGGGATATGGAATTAGTGTAGACAAGTGAGATTAGTATAGATAGGCATGATGGTCGGCATACATGCAGCAAGCCAAAGGGCCTGTTTTTGTGCTGTACAAATGTGTGATTCTGTGACTGAGAAAGGGTTGGTAGATACAGCAAGTGACCATTGTGTTCAGTTTTGGTCACCCTCCTATAGGAAAGAAGCCTTTAAACTGGAAAGAGTGCAGAGGAGATTTATGAACATGTTGCTGGGACTTGAGGGATTGAGTTTATGGACAGATATTGTATATGAGGAAGTGGTTGAAGCAGGTACATGAACAACACTTAAAAGGTACTTGGAGAGGTACATGGATAGGCAAGGTTTCGAGGGATATGGGCCAAATGTATACAAATGAGACTAACTTAGATGGGAATCTTGGTCAGCATGGAACATTTGGGCCGAAGGGCCTGTTTCTGTGCTGTATGACTCTTTATTCATTGAAGAGTGAGAGGTGATTTTATTGAAACAGATGATTCTGAGGAAGTTGACAGGATAGATACTGAGAGGGTGTTTCCCCCAGTGAGGTATCGAGCTAAGGTTAGGCTTCTGTTTCTGGTGCTACTGGGGGGTTTGAAGGAACAGGAGATCTAGGCTAAGACATGAATGTGACAGACATTGAAGGAAAACTGGTGCTTTGATCTATACAGCTGAGCAGGAATGTTCTAGATTGTCTAGGAATTTGCACCTCACCGAATAGGAGAAAGAATCCCCACAGTCTGCTGGTCAGGGCCTAAGTCCCCACTGGCTGCTGCTCAGGGCCTGAGTCCCCACAGTTTGCTGGTCAGGGCCTGAGTCCCCACTGGCTGCTGGTCAGTACTTTTCATTGGGTTTAGATTCAGTAACAAACCACGGTTTCCGTGGGAAAGTGCAGCAGCATTATGTTCCAGTGTAGTCTGGATCTTCTCCAAAAAGACAACTCACCAAATAAAGCATCCAGCAAACAGAACTGCAAATCTCCTGTCACCCAACAGCCAGCCTAGAACTCTCGAACTCTGTAAATTCAACATATTGGAATGATTGTCATGCCTGGAACTGGGCCAGAAGCTGAGAGCAGTCAGGTCCTGGAACCAACTCAGTCCTGACGGAGCAGCCGCCTGGGTCACAGGGAGATCCAGAGGCTGGATAGCAGCCAGTTGGAAAGGTCACTTCTCAAGGGCTGGACAGGGGAGGGGCGGACACTTGCTGCAAATGAAAATCCAAACACTGCAGATGCTGGAAATCTGAAACAAAAGCAGGAATAGCTGAAAACACTCAGCGGGAATGTTTTTGGGACCCTTTATCAGACTGTGGTCCCAAATCAGAAATGTTGAAGGTTTCTTTTCCCACGGATGCTGCCTAACCCACTGAGTAGAACCATAGAACATAGGACCATAGAACACAATAGGACAGAAAACAGGCCATTTGGCCTTTCTAGTCTGTGCCGAAACTTTATTCTGCTAGTCCCATTGACCTTCACCCAGTCCATAACCCTCCAGACCTCTCCCGTCCATGTATCTATACAATTTATTCTTAAAACTTGAGAGTGAGCCCGCATTTACCACGTCAGATGGCAGCTTGTTCCATACTCTCACCACTCTAGAGTGAAGAAGTTTCCCCTAATGCTCCCCCTAAACCTTTCCCCCTTCACCCTAAAGCCATGTTCTCTTGTACTTTTCTCCCTTAATCTAGGTGGAAAGAGCCTACTCACATTTACTCTGTCTATACCCCTCATAATTTTGTAAACCTCTATCAAATCTCCCCTCATTCTTCTACGCTCCAAGGAATAAAGTCCTAACCTGTTCAATCCTTCACTGTAACTCAACTCCTGAAAACCTGGAAACATTCTAGTAAATCTTCTCTGCACTCTTTCAATCTTACTGATATCCTTCCTATAGTTAGGTGACCAGAACTGCACACAATAATCTAAATTTGGTTTTATACAACCTCACCATAACATCCCAACTCCTATACTCAATACTTTGATTTATGAATGCCAGGATGCCAAAAGCCTTCTTTACAACCCTGTCTCTACCTGTGACGCCACTTTCAGGGAATTATGTATCTGAACTCCCAGATCCTTTTGTTCCTCCGCACTCCTCAGTGCCCTACCATTTACTGTGTATGTCCTACCTTGATTTGTCCTTCCAAAATGCAACACCTCACACTTGTCTGCATTAAGTTCCATCTGCCATTTTCTGGCCCACTTTTCCAGTTGGTCCAGATCCCTCTGCAAGCTTTGAAAGTCTTCCTCACTGTCCGCAACGCCTCCAATCGTAGTGTCATCAGCAAACTTGCTGATCCAATTTACCACATTATGATCTAGATCATTAATATAGACAATAAACAACAATGGACCAGCACAGATCCCTGAGGCACACCACTAGTCACAGGCCTCCAGTCTGAGAAACAATCATCCACTACCACTCTCTGTCTTCTCCCACACAGCCAATTTTGAATCCAGTTTACAACCTCTCCATGGATACCTTGTGTCTGAACCTTCTTAACTAACCTCCCATGTGGGTTCTTGTCAAAGGCCTTACGAAAGTCCATGTAGACAACATCCACAGCCTTTCCTTCATCTACCTTCTTGGTAACCTCCTCGAAAAACTCTACAAGATTCGTTAAATGCGATCTACCACGCACAAAGCCATGCTGACTATCCTTAATCAGCCCTTGGCTGTCCAAATACTTGTATATCTGATCTCTCACAACACCTTCCAATAATTTACCTACTACTGATGTCAGGCTCACCGGCCTGTAATTACCTGGTTTACTTTTAGATCCTTTTTTAAACAACAGAAGAACATGATCTACCCTCCAATCCTCCAGCATTTTAAATATATCTGCCAGGGCCCCTGCAATTTCTAGACTAGTCTCTCTCAAGGTCCAAGGAAATATCATGTCAGGCCCGGGGGATTTATCTACCTTTATTTGCTGTAAGGCAGCAAGTACCTCCTCCTCTTTAATCTCTATATGTTCCATGACACTACTGCTTGTTTCCCTTCCTTCCAGATCCACGATGCCAGTTTCCTGAGTAAATACTGATGCAAAAAAACTGTTTAAGATCTCCCCCATCTCCTGAGGCTCCACATACAGCCCACCACTCTGGTATTGGTATTGGTATTGGTTTTGGTTTATTATTGTCACTTGTACCAAGGTACAGTGAAAAGCTTGTCTTACAAACCGATCGTACAGGTCAATTCATTACACAGTGCAGTTATATTGAGTTAGTACAAAGTCCATTAATGTAGTACAGGTAAAAACAGTAACAGTACAGAGTAAAGTGTCACAGCTGCAGATAAAGTGCAGTGCAATAAGGTGCAAGGTCACAACAAGGTAGATCGTGAGGTCATAGTCCATCTCATTGTATAAGGGAACCGTTCAATAGTCTTATCACAGTGGTGTAGAAGCTGTCCTTAAGTCTGGTGGTACGTGCCCTCAGGCACCTGTATCTTCTACCCGATGGAAGAGGAGAGAAGAGAGAATGTCCTGGGTGGGTAGGGTCTTTGATTATGCTGGCTGCTTCACCAAGACAGCGAGAGGTAAAGACAGAGTCCAAGGAGGGGAGGCTGGTGTCCGTGATGCGCTGGGCTGTGTCCACAACTCTCTGCAGTTTCTTGCGGTCCTGGGCAAAGCAGTTGCCGTACCAAGCCGTGATACATCCAGATAGGATGCTTTCTATGGTGCATCGGTAAAAGTTGGTGAGAGTCAAAGGGGACAAACCAAATTTCTTTAGCCTCCTGAGGAAGTAGAGGCACTGGTGAGCTTTCTTGGCCGTGGCATCTACATGATTTGACCAGGACAGGCTGTTGGTGATGTTCACTCCCAGGAACTTGAAGCTCTCAACCCTCTCGACCTCAGCACCATTGATGTAGACAGGTGCATGTACACTGCCCCCTTTCCTGAAGTCAATGACCAGCTCTTTTGTTTTGTTGACACTGAGGGAAAGGTTGTTGTCATGACACCATTCCACTAAGCTCTCTATCTCCTTCCCGTACTCCAACTCATCACTGTTTGAGATACGGCCTACAACGGTGGTATCATCTGCAAGCTTGTAGACGGAGTTAGAGCAGAATCTGGCCACACAGTCATGAGTGTATAGGGAGTAGAGTAGAGGGCTGAGGACGCAGCCTTGTGGGGCACCAGTGTTGAGAATAATCGTGCCAGAGGTATTGCTGCCTATCCTCACTGATTGCAGTCTGTTTGTTAGAAAGTCAAGGATCCAGTTACAGAGGGAGGTGTTGAGTCCTAGGTCTCGGAGTTTGGTGACAAGCTTGCTTGGGATTATTGTATTGAAGGCAGAGCTATAGTCAATAAACAATAGTCTAACGTAGGTGTCTTTACTGTTCAGATGCTCCAGAGCTGAGTGTAGGGCCAGGGAGATGGCATCCGCTGTAGACCTGTTTCGGCGATAGGCAAATTGCAATGGGTCCAGGTTGTCTGGTAGGCTGGAGTTGATGCATGCCATGACCAACCTCTCAAAGCACTTCATGATGGTGGACGTCAGAGCCACTGGTCGGTAGTCATTGAGGCATGTTACCTTGCTTTTCTTTGGTACCGGGATGATAATGGTCTTCTTAAAACAGGAGGGAACCTGAGGTTGAAGCAGGGAGAAGTTGAATATGTCCGCAAATACTTCTACCAGCTGATCAGCACAAGATCTGAGCACACGGCCCAGGACACCATCTGGGCCAGGTGCTTTCCTCGTGTTCACTCTGTGGAAGACTGATCTTATGTCCTCCACTGTGATCACAGGTTCAGCTGTGTTGGTGACTGTCAGGGTGGCTGGTGACAATCCACTTCCCTTTTGTTCAAAACGCGCATAGAATGCGTTGTTCATCAGGAATGGATGCGCTATTGTTAACTATGCAGCCCGACTTCGTCTTGTAGCCTGTTATGGCACATAAGCCCTGCCATAACTGACAGCTGGTCAGGGACTCTATTTTGAGTCGGTATTGCCTCTTGTCATCCCTTATAGCTTTCCGAAGGTCATACCTCGACTTCTTGTACAGATCAGGATCACCCAGATTTGTGTGCAGCAGTCCTCTCCTTCAGTAGGGAGTGGATCTCCCAGTTCATCCATGGTTTCCTGTTTGGGAACACCCGGATTGTCTTCTTTGGTACACAGTCCTCCACACACTTGCTGATAAAGTCTGTGATGGTGGTGGCATACTCATCAAGGCTGGCAGCTGAGTCTTTGAACATGGACCAGTCCACTGTCTCAAAGCAGTCACATAGGGGCTCATCTGCTTCCTCAGACCAGCACTGTACAACTCTCCGTACCAGATCGTCCCATTTCAGTTTCTGTTTGTATGCAGGGAGAAGGCGCACAGCCTGGTCGTCTGATTTCCCAAAGTGAGGACGAGGGGTGGCTCGGAAGGCTCGGATGGTTTATAGCAGTGGTCAAGGGTGTTGGCACCCCTGGTGGAGCAGGAGATGTGCTGATAGTATTTTGGTAACACACTCTTGAGGTTGGCCTGATTGAAGTCCCCTGCGATGATGAAGAGGGCCTCAGGGTATCCTGTCTCAAGGTTGTCTCTGATCTTCTAGGGGACCAAATTTGTCCCTTACTATCCTTTTACTCTTAATATACTTGTAGAAACCCTTCGGGTTTACCTTCACATCATCTGCCAGAGCAACCTCGTATCTTCTTTTTGCCTTCCTGATTTCCTTCTTTAGTATTTTCTTACATTTTCTATACTCTTCAAGTACCTCATTTGTTCCTAGTTGCCTATACCTGCTATACACCTCTCTTTTTCTTAACCAGATCGCCAATATCCCTTGAAAACCAGGGTTCCCTATGCCTGTTAACTTTGCCTTTAATCCTAGCAGGAACATGCAAACTCTGCACTCTCAAAATTTCGCCTTTGAAGGCCTTCCACTTACTGAACGCATTCTTGCCAGAAAACAACTTATCCCAATCCACTCTTCCTAGATCCTTTCTCATTTCCACAAAATTGGCCTTTCTCCAATTTAGAACCTCAACTCGAGGACCAGACCTATCCTTATCCATAATTAACTTGAAACTAATGACATTATGGTCACTGGACCCAAAATGTTCACCTAACATACTTCTGTCACCTGACCTGTCTGGTTCCCTAATAGGAGATCAAGTATTGCATTCTCTCTCGTTGGTACCTCTATATATTGATTTAGAAAACTTTCCTGAACACATTTGACAAACTCCAAGCCATCCAGCCCTTTCACAGTGTGGGAGTCCCAGTCAATATGTGGAGAGTTAAAATCCCCTACTATTACAACTTTCTGTTTCTTACATCGGTCTGCTATCTCTCTATAGATTTGCTCCTCCAATTCTGTCTGACTATTGGGCGGGTCTATAATACAACCCTGTTAGTGTGGCCGCACCTTTCCTATTCCTCAGCTCCACCCATATGGCCTCTGTAGACGAGTCCTCCAGGCTGTCCTGTCTACGCACAGCTGTGATATTTTCCCTGACCAGTAATGCCGCTCCTCCCCCTTTCATCCCTCCCCCCCATCACGTCTGAAACAATGGAACCCCGGAACATTAAGCTGCCAGTCCTGCCCCTCCTGCAACCAAGTCTCACTAATAGCAATAATGTCGTAATCCCATGTGTCAACCCACGCCCTAAACTCATCTGCTTTACCTACAATATTCCAGAATCTTCTGTTTTGTTGGACGCTGCTGTCCGTAACCCTGGTCGGACCACATCTGGAACATGTTAGCACTGCTGGGGATCACACCTCAGGAAGGAGATGCTGGTCTTGATGGGAAAATCATCACTAAAGCATTACCAGCTGAGGAGGGTGAGATTGCGAAGACAGATTGTAGGACCTGTCGATGGATTACTGGTGATGTACTGAGGACAGAGAGCCTTGGAGTTTGGAAGGAAGGCTGGATGTTATTTTATATGTTATTTTATATATTTCTCATGACATAGAATGTGGTTAGTTAACCCCCTGAGTCCCTGCCAGCACTCAGAATGTTCCCATCAGTCTCATTCCCCCACTTATTTCCCTTTAACCTATTCCTTTCCTATCAATGGGACAGCACAGCTCCAGTGACCACAGTTCAATCCTGACCTCAGGTGCTGTCTGTGTGGAGTTTGCATGTTCTCCCTGTGACAGTGTGGGTTTCCTCCGGGTGCTCCAGTTTCCAAAGACAGGCTGATTGGCAGGTTAATTGGCTTCTGTAAATTGCCCCTGGTGTACAGGTAGAGGGGAAGCAGGGGTTGGAGTCGGGGGAGGGGGGAAATTAGTGGGGATACGAGCAGAAAGGAGGGATGAGTGTGGACAATGCTTGATATTTGATTGTTGGCATGGACACAGTGGGCTGAAGGGCCTGTTTCCACACTGAATGGCTCTCTCCTGATTCTCCTCCCAGGACCTACACTAGGGGTAATTTACAATAACTAATCCAACCAATCACTGTAACCAGAGCCTGAGCCTGACACAAGGTGGGAACAGTACTGCATGTACTGTCAACTAGATATGATGCTCAGCTGTTACTCCATGGCTTCCTTTCAGGCTCCAACAAGTAACACTAGCCACACCTTACCATTCACAAGAGCACCAGTGTACCAGTACCTTCCTTTACCCAGGGAAGGAACAGAGTGGGCTATAGGCAACTACAATCAAGCAAGTCCCTTGAGTGTGTAGGAGAGTAAGAAGGAAATTAGGAGGGCATAAAGAGGTCATGAAATATCCTTGGCAGGTAAGATTGAGGAGAATCCGAAGTCTTTCTATATCAGGTAGCTAGGGAAAGAGTGGGTTCCCTTAGGGACCAAAGGGGTAATCTATGTGTGCAGCCAGGGGTTGTGGGTGAGGTCCTAAATCAATGTTTCTCATCCATATTCACCAAGGAGAAGGACATGGAAGATAATGAGTTCAGGGAGGGGTACATTAACATTCTGGAGTATGTCAGTATTAAGAAGGTGAAGGTGATGGATGTCTTGGAACGCATGAAAGTGTCTGCTGAGTGAGATCTATCCCAGGTTGCTGTGGGAAATAAGGGAGGAGATAGCTGGGGCCCTGATAGGATCTCTGCATCTTCCTTAGCCATAGGCAAGGTACCACAAGACTGGAGGATATCTTATGTTGTTCCTTTATTTGAGAAGAGCAACAGAAGGACATATAGGCTAGTGAATCTAACATCAGAGCTAGGGAAATTACTAGAGAAAATTCTGAGGGGTAGGACTTATGTACAGTTAAACAGGCAGGGACTGATTAGGGATGGTCAAAATGGCTTTGCACAGGCCAAGTCCTGCTTTACTAATTTGAGCTTTTTGAGGAGGTGACTAAGAGGATTGATGAAGGCAGTATTGTAGATGTTGTCTATATGGATTTCAGTATGACATTTAACAAAGTCCTGCATGGTAAGCTGGTCCAGAAGGTTAAGGCACAAGGGATCTAAGGAGAGTTGGTTAATTGGATCCAAAATTGGTTAGGTGATATGAAGCAGAGGGTAGTGGTGAAAGATGCTTTGCTGATTGGAAGTCTGTGACCAGTGGTGTACCACAGGGATTGGTGTTGGGACCATTGCTTTTTGTGATATATATTAATGACTTGGATGTGAATATAGGAAAATGATTAGCAAGGTTGTGGATGATACAAATGTTGGTGATGTTTGCAGACAGTAAGTAAGTTTGTCACATGGATCAGGTGGAATGTTGGGTGGAGTGTTGGCAGATGGAATTTAATCCTGACAAATGCAAGTTGTGCACTTTGGGAAGTCAAGTAGTGGTAGGATATACGTATACAGTAAGTGGTAGGGAGCTAAGGAATGTTGATAAACAGAGACCTAGGGGTGCAAGTCCATAGTTCCCTGGAAGTGGCAATGTAGGTCGATAGAAGGCATATGGCATGCTTGTAGGGGGCATGGAATATAAGAGTTGGGATGTTATGTTTCAACCTTACAAAATACAGGTTAGGCTGCACTTGGAATATTTTCTGGTTGCCACACTGTAGGAGGGATGTGGTTGAACTGGAGAGTGTGCAAAGAGATTCTCCAGGATGTTGCCTGGATTGGAGGTCTTTAGTCATGGGGAGAGATTGGATAGGCTGGGCTTGTTTTCCCTGAAGCAAAGAAGGCTGAGGGGGGCCTGACAGGTATATAAAATTATAAGAGGCATAGATAGGTTAGATGGTCAGAATCTTTTTTCTATGGTAGGGGTATCAAAAACAAGGGGGCATAGGTTTAAGGTGAGAGGAAGGAGTTTTAAAGCAGATCTGGGGGGAAACTTTTTTAGGCAGAGTGTTGTTGAAATCTGGAACGCACTGTCAGTGGAGCCAGTGGAATCAGATACAATCACTGCATTTAGGAGGCATTTTGAGACTTAAATAGGCAAGGCACAGAAAGATACAGACCAAATGAAGGCAAATGGGATTAGTGTAGATGGGCAAAAGGGTCAGCATGGACGTGGTGAGCCAAAGGGCCTGTTTCTGTGCTGCACAACTCTATGACTCTATGATTCGAGAGGAGGGCTCAAGACTTCATGTGGAGAGCAGGGAGCAACAAGGGGAAGACGGTGCCTTCCCCTTGTTGCTCCCTGCTCTCCATACGAATACCCTCATCCTTTATGAATCAAAATGATTCCACTCGCTCATCATCAATGCAAGACTGTGCCTGCTGCCAGGGCCCAGTTTCCCCCTCTCTCCCTCCATCAGGCCCCTGGCTGCCCCACTACAGGCTGATCATTGGACATGGCACATATCCCAGTCAGGAACTAGGCCAGGCGCCTATGTGAGTCAGCCTGGCACACCTTCGATGGGCTCCATGGTCAACATGGACAAGATGGGAGGAAGGACCTGTTTCTGTGCTGTATGACCCTATGACATCAGGTTGATGCCAGTCCACAAATCATGGCGTGTGAGCAATAGGCATTCTCAGGCCTTTGCAGAACACTGAGTAATGTCCCAGCAGGAAGAATGACTGTGGGGTAAAGTTTAAGATAAATATTTAGCAAACTAAATCAAGGGATTATCTAAAATTTAAACTGTTAATTAAACTGACAATTTAATGAACTATTTAAAGAGTTAGGATGGGGTGACAGGTTAGGTCACATCTGCAACATGTAGGGTTTTCTGTTGTCACAGTCCTGCACATCTGCACTGTGTGCACAGCTGGAGAAGCAGGTGTGTTGCTGGGCTGCAGCTGAGGCCAGGTGCCAGGGGTGTGGAACTTTGCACTGTGTGGTCTGACCCACTGCATCATGTGGCATATTGATGTTCCTCTACTGAAGTAGACCAGGCAAGTGCAGCAAACATGGGGGAAGCTGGTCTTGTCAGCGGGCAGTGCCACCAACCCATGTCCCCCGCCCAACCTACAGGGGGGTTTAAAGGAATACTGCTGTTGGGAGTGGAGCAGGAGGGTAGATCACTGTTTCAGTATGTGGGGGGGGGGGGGGGGGGGGGGGTGATGAGAGGCTAGACTGTCCACAGTGGAAGCTGTGTCTGCCGAAGTGCTCTCTTCCTGTGGCTGCGCGACCTCACCAGGAGGGAGAGTCTGTCCTCCAGCCGTGGGAGGCAGACGCTCACTGTCACAGGAGGCGTGGAGCCCTCCACCCTCCCTACACTACAGCAAAGCCTGTTGCCCACCCCCCCACACTGCTGCCCCCTCCAGCCCACAGGATTCCCGGAGGCCCTGGCTCAAGGGGAGAGGATCTCCTCCTCCTCCTCCTCCTCCTCCTCCAGAGAGCAGGAGGCAGTGAAAAGGGATTCCCTGGGCTTGGACTGCAGGCATGGGGCACATAGGTCTCGGCACAGGCATCCTCCCCTTGAGGGTGCAGTGATGTACCTGAGAGCTCCCTCCTTTTCTCTCCTGCTGTGTCCACCACAGTTCAGCCCATACATCAGTCAGTCCTCTCAATCCCTGGCTCCAGTCAGAGCTCAGCATGCACAGTGGGCACAGCGATACCATCAGCTCCAGAGCAGCCTGGCACCTAGCAGACAAGTGGTCCTCTGGTGGCTGGAACTGTCAGTAGCACCATGCATCACGGGGCTGAGGGCCCCTTTCACTTCCCCAAATGCATCGTGCAGAAGCTACAGTGGGAATTACCACTGGCCAAGGGCATGACATCACCAGGAAGTGAACAACAGAGTCATAGAGTTGTCCAGCACAGAAACGGGCCCTTCAACCCACAATATTTGTGCCAATCTTTTTACCCATCTACACTAATCCTATTTGCCCACATTAGGTCCATATCATCTATACCTTGTCTGTTTAAGTGTCGGTCTAAATGTCTCTTAAACACAGTGATTGTATCTGATTCCACCACCTCCTCTGGCAGCGAGTTCCAGATAACAACCACTCTGTGTAAAAGAAAATGTGGGAGAATAGAAAGAAGATGGGTTAACAAAAAGAGTAGTGTATCATTGTCAAGTTGGCAGACTGTTAGGAGTGGGGTGCATCCCACACCATACAGTCTGTGTCCATGACTCAGATGGAGGAGCTTGCTGACACAACACAAGGCAGCAGTGAGGAGCACACAGTAACACTGGAGAGTTGGAGAAATAGAAAAATAATGTCTATTCAATGGAGAGAAATGTAGATGATCAAAGACTTTGGGGGGTCTTTTTACCAGAGGGTTATCCAGGGGTGCTTCAGGCACTGAGAATGGCAGGTGGAATGTTGGTGTTTACTGCAGTGACAATGGAGTACAGGAGCAAAAAGGCTCACTGTGGGTCATCAGGGCTTTGGTGAGATCACACTAGGAGCCCTGTGGAAAGTTGTGGACTTTATCACAGGAATTATACACTGACCTTAGAGCCAGTGAAGAGAGGTTCACTGAAGTAGTTCCTGGTGAGGAGACAGTCCCATGAGGAAAGATTGACAATTCTGGAGAATAAGAATCAACTGAAAGATACAGAACAGAGAACACAGAACAGTACGGCAAAGGAACAGGTCCTTCAGCCCACCATGACTCTGCCAACCATGAGGCAAAATTAAATGGAATCCCATCTGCCTGTCCATGGTCCATATCCCTCCATTCCCTGCATGTTCATGTGCCTGTCTAAATGCTTCTTAATCAATGCCATTGTATCTGCTTCCACCACTACCCCTGACAGCACATTCCAGACACCTACCACTCTTTGTGTAAAAAACTTGACTCATAAGTCTCCTTTAAACTTTCCCCTTCCCACCTTACACAATGCACTCGAGCATTTGACATTTCCACCCTGGGAAAAAGACTCTGACTACTTACCCTGTCTATGCCTCTCTTAATTTTATGTACTTCTATCAGGTCTCCCCTCAGCCTTTGAGGTTCCAGAGAAAACAATCCAAGTTTGTCTAACCTCTCCTCATAGCTAATACTCTCTAATCCAGGCAACATCCTGGTAAACCTCTTTTGCATCCTCTCCAAAGTCTCCACATCCTTCCTGTAGTGTGGCAACCAGAATATGCATAATGCTCACAATACTCCAAATGTGGCCTAACTGAAGTTTTATACAGCTATAACATGACTTGCCAACTTTTATTCAAAGCCCCATTCGATGAAGGCAAGCATGCCATACACCTTTTTTGCCACCCTATTCACTTGTGTTGCCACTTTCAGGGACCTACGAACTTGCACTTCAAGACCCCTCTGTACATCAATATTCCTAAGGATCCTACCATTTCCTGTGTACTTTCCACTTACATTTGACCTCCCAAAGTACACCACCTCACCCTTGTCTGGTTTAAATCCATCTGCCATTTCTCTGCCCATATCTGTAACTGATCTATATCCTGGTGTATCCTTTGACAACCTTCCTCACTTTCCACAATTCCACCAATTTCCATGCCATCTGCAAATATACTAATCAGAACACCTACATTTTGTCTAAATCATTTATATTTTATATATATCTCACAAACAACTTGCCCCTCAGGTCCCAACACTGATCCCTGCGGAACACCACTGGTCACAGATTTCCGGTCAGAAAAACACCCCTCCACCATCACATCACAGTCTATTTCCCAGGGTAGGGGAGTCTAAAGCTAAAGGGTAGAGGTTTAAGATGAGAGGGGAAAGGTTTAAAGGAGATCTGAAGAACAACTTGTTCACACAGAGGGTGGTGGGTATATGAAACGAGCTGCCAGAGGAAGTGGTTGAAGAGGGTACATTTACAATGTTTAAAATCATTTGGACAGGTTCATGGATGAGGAAGGTTTTGAGGGATATGGGAGACTAGCTCAGGCGGCGCCTTGGTCGGTATGGGCCAGCTGGGCCGAGGAGCCTGTTTCCCTGCTGTTTAATACTATGATTTTGTGATACTACCTTCTGATGTCTTTGACAATTTTGGATCCAACTTACCAACAATATGGGACACAAGAGACTGAATGTTACTAACATTCTGAAAGCCTCAACAGGGTGGATGTTGAGAGGATGTTCCCAGAACAAGGGGTACAGTCTCTAAACAGGGGCAGGAAGAACGTTTTCACTGAATCACTCTCCCCTGGGCTGTGGATTGAGTATATTCAAGGTAGTGAGTAATAGATTTCTGCCAGCTGGGGCAACAAGAGGATATCAGGCACTGAGTATTGAGGTAGATCAGCCCTGACCTCATTGGTATGGCAGGCTCCTGTAACCATTCCTGCTCCACCTCCCTGGAAAACATAGGGAGGATGAGTTAGGGGGATCAGATTCCATTCAGCTAAGAATCCAATTAATGTTGTCACAGCAGATTGACCAAAAGCTCTATGCCTTTATTTATTTATTTATTTGGATGTAGAAGGAAGGGGCCGGAAACCCACCCAAAGTAGCAAAAAGTCAACCACAGGAGCTGAGAGATTCCCATCAAGGGCAGGATTCCCACACCGGGACACAACTAACAGAAACCCTCACACCAGGACACAACTAGCAGACAGCAGGACCCCCTCCTCCCCATCCTCTCACACTGGGACAGAACTAACAGGAACAGACCCTTCGGCCCACTACGTCTGTGCTGACCATGATGCCAATTTAAACTGCACATCTGCCTGTACATGATCCATATCCCTCCATTCCCTGCCTGTTTATCCGTCCATCTAACAGTCTCTTAATGCCACCATCATATCTCCCTCCACCACTACTCCCGGCAGCCTATTCCAGGCAACCACCAAAAAACTTGCCCTGCACATCTCCTTTGGACTTACTCCGTCTCACCTTAAGTGCATGCCCTCTAGTTTTTGACACTTCTACCCTGGGAAAAAGATTCTGACCATCTACTCTAACTATGCCACTCATAATCTTATAAAATTCTATCAGGTCTCCCCTCAGCCTCCACCACTGAAAAGGAAACAACCCAAGTTTGTCTGACCTTTCCTTACAGCTCATACCCTCTAATCCAGGCAGCATCCTGGTAAACCTCTTCTGCACCTTTTCCAAAGCCTCCAAATCCTTCCTGTAATGCAGCAACCAGAACTGCTCACAATACTCCAAATGTGGCCTAATCAAAGTTGACTTCCCAACTTTTATACTCAACACCCCAAGTGATGCATGCTATATGCCTTCTTTACCACTCTATCTACTCAGCAAACTATGGACTTGGACCGCAAGATCCATAGAGCCATAGAACCATAGAACCACACAGCACAAAACAGGCCCTTCTGCCCACCATACACTACCTAACCCCTTCCTCCCGCATATCCCCCCATCCCACACTCCTCCATATGCCTATCCAACAAGCTCTTGAACCTGTCCAACGTATCTGCCTCCACCACCACCCCCTCTACATCTTAATTCTCCTAAGGTTCCTGCCATTTGTTTTGTACTTGCATTTGAATTCCCAATGTGTAACACTTCACACTTGTCTGGGAGCAGAGGTAATGGGTCAGGGGTGGAGGTGATGGGTGAGGGGTGGAAGTGACGGGTCAGGGGCGGAGCTGATGGGTCAGGAGTGGAGATAATGGATCAAGGTGGAAGTGATGGGTCAGGACCTGCTGACCCCCGACTGCATGATCCCCACCGCTGCACTAGCTTCCCACAGTCCTGTGGGTTTCCTTACACTGGAGGCCTCCAGAGATACTCCTGACCCCTGACCCCTTACCCCAGGACCCTGACCCCAGCCCCCCTATCCCTGACCCTAAACAGCAGAGACAGTGGCCCAGGCAACCCCTGTATGAAAGGATATTCCAGGACGGATTCACTGAGCTAATTCCTGGGATGAGAAGGTTGTCCTGTCACCAGTGGATAAGGAGTTTGGAGTTCAGAAGAACGAGGGGTGATCTTATTGAAACATATGAGATCCTGAAGGGGATTCACAGGGTAAGTGTGGGAATGTATCCACCAGTGGGAGAACCCCACACATATGGACACTGTTGCAAGCTTAGGGGGCAGTCATTTAAATGTGAGGTGTGTAGGAACAACTTATGGCAGAGCGTGGTGAATCTGTGGAATTCTCTGCCCTGGTGGGCTGTGGAGGAGGTAGATAAACGTATGAAAGATCAGGGAAGTAAGGTTGAGGGGAAACTGACAGCAGATCAGCCATGTTCGTATTAAATGGTGGGGCAGATTGAGGGGCCGAGTGGCCTACTCCTGCTCCTGTGTTCTTCTGTCATTGTGTCAGGGTGAGTGTGAGCTTCAGTGTATCAGATAGTGTGAGATTTGGTGTGTCAGAGTGAGTATCAATGTTCAGTGTGTCATAGCAACAGTGTATCAGTGAGTGTGTGTGTGTTTATGTTTCGAAGTGTCACACTGTCTGAGAATAGGTGTATGAGTGTGTGTATCAGTGTGAGAGTGAAAGATAGTCCCAGTGTATCAGTGTGTGTTTTTAAGTGACTTTCTATGTGTCAGACAGTGTGAAAGTTTGAGAATGTCAGTGTGAGGTGAGTGTGTCGATGTGTGAGGTGAGTGTGTCAGTGTATGAGGTGAGTGTGTCGGTGTATGAGGTGAGTGTGTTGGTGTGTGAGGTGAGTGTGTCAGTGTATGAGGTGAGTGTGTCGGTGTGTGAGGTGAGTGTATTGGTGTGTGAAGTGAGTGTATCAGTGTATGAGGTGAGTGTATCAGTGTGTGAGGTGAGTGTGTCGGTGGTGTTGGAGTGAGTTTGTGCTTATAGCTGTGATGAATGTTGGAATGAGAGAGCTCCCCTCTGTCCTCACCCGCCCCTCCCTCTCCCTTTCCCTCAGTGACAGTGTGCAGGACGTGGTGCTGGGTCTGCAGAGAGCCAAGGTCCCTGACCTGGTTTGACACACCACCTCTGATGTTTGTATCACACTCCAGCCGAAATCCCTGTTTCAAGGCTTGGGCTTCCTGTTTATTGTGTTGCTCCTGCAAATCAGCAGGAAACAGGCATTTGCTTCATTTATCTTGGCCTGTGTGCCTAATTTCAGGGAGACAATGGGAAGGAATAACAAATTGCAGTGGGAGCAGGAAGCAGAGTGTAGAGCAGATTCTCTGGGGATTTGAGCCAAAGCTGTGAACAAGGAGCACCACAACATTATCACAACAGAAAAAACGAGTACAGCAGAGAACATAGAACATTACAGCACAGTACATGCCCTTTGGCCCACGATGTTGTGCCGACATTTTATCCTGTTCTAAGATCTATCCAACCCTTCCCTCCCACATAGCCCTGCATTTTTCTATCATTTATGTGGCTATCTAAGATTCTCTTAAATGTCCCTAATGTATCTGCCCCACAACCTCTGCAGGCAGTGCATTCCACGCATCCACCACTCTCTGTGTAAAAAACATACCTCTGACACACCCCTATACCTTCCTCCGATCACCTTAAAATTATGCCCCCTCGTATTAGCCATTTTCACCCTGGGAAAAAGTCTCTGACTGTCCACTCAATCTATGCCTCTTATCATCTTGTACACCTCTATCAAGTCACTTCTCATCCTCCTTCGCTCCAAAGAGAAAAGCCCTAGCTCACTCAACCTACCCTCATAAGACATGCTCTCCAATCCAGCCAGCGTCCTGGTAAATCTCCTCTGCACCCTCTCTAAAGCTTCCACATCATTTCTATAATGAGGCGACCAAAACTGAACACAATCTTCCAAGCAGCAGCCTTCCACAGGCACACAAACTCTCCCAGCTTTCACATTGGCACAGTACAGCACAGGAACAAGCCCTTCGGCCCACCATGTCTGTGCTGAACATGATGTCAAATTAAACTAAATCTCTTCTCCCTGTACATGGTCCATATCCCTCCATTCCCTGCAGATTCATGTGTCTGTCTAACAGTCTCTTAAATACCGCTATTGTATCTGCTTCTCCTTTAAACTGTCCCCTTTCACCTTGTGCATATCCTCTAGAACTTAGCATTTCTACCCCACGAAAAAGATTCTGACTGTCTACCCTATCTATGCCTCCCATAATTTTATAAAGGTCTCCCCTCAGCCTCTGCTCCAGAGAAAATAACCCTAGTTACCCACAAGACAATTGACTGGGTTTTCTTAAGGTAGTGAGGCAGTCACAGCAATGTATGTGCTGGTATTTCTGTGCATGTGACACCTGTGTGTGTGACACTCCACGAGGGCATGATGCTTCATGCAGGATGACCTGTATGCACTGTGATCCAAGTGTGCACTGTCTGTGCATGGGATAATCAATGCACACAACATCTGTGCACAGGAGAATCTGTGCACACAACGCTCTCTGCATGGGATGTGGTGGCCATCATGGCTGAATGTGATCATCTGTGGGCTCCCTGAGAGTGAGATGGTGAATGTTGGTGTTGGGGTTGATGCGGCTTGTGAACACATACTCAGACCCTGTTCCTCAGCACCCAGCCCTCCCCAGCACCACAGAACCCACCACTCCCAGCCACAGTCTCTGGTCACTCCCAGACTCAGGCTGGAGACAAACCCCAACATCGTCAACAAAAGGGGCCCTACTGTTGTGACTTGCAAAATGTCAGTTCTCAGAGACAAACTCATACCTCTAACTGGACCACTATGTTGTCATTGGACATTAGGCTCTTGTCTCCCAGACAGTCTCTGACCCCATCTCCTTGGGAAATCTTTCCTCCACAGCATCCTGCCTCAACCCACAATCCTGCACATTCTGCTTCTGCCTCCTCCCCAAAATCCACACGCAGGAATGATGGGTAGACCCATTGTTACAGTTTACTCTTGCCCACCAAACTAATGTCTTCCCACCTTAACTCTATTCTCTCTCCCCTTGCTCAGACCCTTCCCACCTACATCCTCTGATGCCCTTTGCCACTTTGACTGATCCCAACTGGCTCTTGTTCACCATTGGTGTCCAATCCTTCTACATCCACATCAGGATAGTCTGAGGGTCCTTCACTTCTTCCTTGAACAGAAGCCCAACTAGTTCCTTCCACCACCACCCTCAACTTCTCCTTCAACTCCATTTCCTTTCTCCCAATCAAGACCACACGAAAATTAGTGAAGTATTACATAGCAAAGGTTGTCCAAGGATACAGCGGGATAAAGATCAGCTGAAAAGTTGGGTGGTGTGGTGGAGGATGGAATCCAGACAATTGGAGCTCATTCAAGCTATGCTTGTTCTCTTTGAGGAGTACGTGTAACAGTCCTTGTTTCTTACCCAGGCACCTCCTTCAGCTCTCTTTCTGGTTAATGAATGACTGTATTGGTGCTGCTTCCTTCACTCATAGAATCATAGAATCATACAGCACAGAAACAGGCCCTTCAGCCCACCTTGTCCATGCCCACCATGATGCCTATCCACATTTATCCCATTTGCTTGCATTAGGCCCATATCCCTCTACTTTCCTACCTAATGTCTTTTAAACATTCTAAATGTACTTACGTCTACCACCTCCTCTGGCAGCTCTATGTGAAAAACTTACCTCTCAGATCTAATTCAAATTTCTCCTCTCTCAGCTTAAACCTGTGCCCTCTGGTTCTAGACTCCCCTGCCCTGAGAAAAAGACTATTTATCCTATCTACGTCCCTCATAATTTTATAAACCCTTCAGTGCTCTAAGTGCGATCTAACCAATGTTTTGTACAACTGCAACACGATGTCCCAACTCTCATACTCAATGCCTCAACCTATGAAGACAAACATACCAAATGCCTTCTTTACTACCCTATCCACCTGTGATGCCACTCCCAGTAAACTATATACTTGCTCTGTACAGCAATGTTCCTAAGGTCCCTGCCATTTACTCTATATGTCCTCCCAGAACTTGACCTCCCAAAATGCATTACCTCACAATTGTCTGGATTCCATCCTCCACCACACTGCCCAACTTTCCAGCTGATCTTTATCCCACTGTATCCTAAGACAACCTTTGCTATCTAATACTTCACTAATTTTCGTGCGGTCTGCAAACTTTTTAATATTACAAACAAGAAAGGCCCCAGGTTACAGACTTCCAATCAGAATAAAACCTTTTGCTTCCTATCACCAAGCCAGTTTTGGATCCAGTTTGTTGATATGTCCTTCTGGATTATCGACCATGGGGGACCACTCATACAAAACTCCAAGATTTCCTCACCTCTGCTGCCTGTTCTCACCTTCACATAGTTCATATCTGATTCTTCCCTTTCTATTCTTATTTTTAATTTCAAACATTGGCAGTTTTTTTGCTTTACAGGAAAGTAAAAATTGATTAGTTTCTTCCTATGTATCAGGGAGAGTCTTGGTCTGATCTAATCTCATGATGGAGGAGATGGACCTGTGAATGGCCCAGGTGGGAAATGAAAATGTGGGGGCCAGTCTACACTTCTGTAGCTGAACTACAATGACCCAAAAATTCCTTTCAAACTAACAATGAGGCCAGCAGCACTTCCTATCATTGAAGTACAAACAGCAAAGTGAAATTAAACAAGAGAATCTGTGCATTCTGTCATGGACCTCAGGAGGTCAACAACTCCCACAGCACTCATACTTCACTGTATCCAACCCAGCAGTTGTGAATCAGGAAAGGAGGCACATGAATTCTTACCTCTCTATCACTGGCCATTTGAGTTCTGGCTCTATTCCTGTTACTGGAATATTACACCATTACCAACCCTGTGACAAGCTAAATCCACAGTGATGAGTTTACATTTGACTAGAAGTTATCAACATTTCATCCAGGGCTCACGTTCACTGACCTGAGGAGAGAGGTCCTCCATTTGCTGAGCTGGGAAGCACTCTGGACACAGCAGACTGAGCAAATGTGAAGGTGAGATCAGCTGTTGCAACCATAGATATCTGGCTTCGTATATATCCCTGACCTGATGTGCAGGGTCAAGGTCAGGATATATATTCAATTTCCCCCAACTCACGACCTACATCAGCCACTGCTCATCACTCACCTCATCAACAAACTCTGAATATAACTTGCAGAAAAGTCTAGGGGATGCATTCATGATGTTTTTTAGAACAAAGGATTGTCAAAAGATTCAGCAGGATATAGATCATTTGGAGATATGGGCAGAGAAATGGCAGATGGAGTTTAATCTGGCCAAATGTGAGGTCAAGTGTAGAAAGACAGTAAATGGCATTGATCTTGGGGTGCAAGCCCATAGCTCCCTGAAAGTGGCAACACAGCATGGTAAAGAAGGTGTACAGAATGTATGCCTTTATTGATTGGGGCATTGGGTATAACAGTCAGGAAGTCATGTTGCAGCTGTATAAAATTTTGGTTAGGCCACATTTGGAGTATTGTGTGCAGTTCTGGTCGCAGCATTACAGGAAGGATGTGGAGGCTTTGGAGAGGGTGCAGAAGGGGTTGGAAAGGATGTTGCCTGGATTAGAGAATATTAGCTATAAGGAGAGGTTGGACAAACTTGGATTGTTTTCTCTGGCGCGTCGGAGGGTAAAGGAGAGACCTAACAGGAGTATATAAATTATTTGAGGCATAGGTAGGTTAGATAGTTAGATTCTTTCTCCCAGAGTGGAAATGTCAAATACTAGAGGCACAGTTTTAAGGAAAGAGGAAGAAAGTGTAAAGGAAATTTACCAGGCAAATTCTTTTACACAAAGAGTTGTAGGTTCCAGGAACGTGCTGCCCGAGGAGGTTGTGGAAGCAGATACAATAGCAATGTTTAAGGGGCATTTAGAATACACATGAACAGGCAGGGAATGGAGGGATATGGATCAATGCAGGCAGATGAGATTAGTTTAAATTGGCATTATGGTCAGCACAGGTATGGTGGGCCGAAGGGCCTGTTCCTGTGCTGTGTTGTTCCTGTTCTTATGTTGTATGTTTTTTAACAGTAATTTCATGAACCAATTAGGGAATAGATTATTTTGAACACAGAATTCTCTATTGAGTCAGTGCTGTGAAGAAGATTCATCATGATAACCTGATGTGTCTAGACCAAGACCAGGGTCTTAAATTTAACTGAACACAATTCCAAAGGTATGAGGGCTTAGGCAGACTGAGAAATACAATTAAAAGTTCTGACTGTAACTAACCAATTCCAATCACTTAAAGAAATAAATGACAATTCTCAATAAACATATACTGCACTGAGGAATACAACTCCATTCTGCTTACCCTACCCCGCTGCCTGTTCTTCTACAACAGACATCATCCTTTGGAACAACTTCTAACACTGTGGCAGCACACATCTCTCTCTGATGAGTCAGATCAGGTGTTTTCCTGACCTTCCTGGGTTCTTACTTCCCTGATTTTTCCAATCTATGAACTGTGGCTTTACAAAAGTTAAACAAGGAAACTGAATTAGGTTTCAGGAAAGCGGACTGATGAGAAACATTAGAACAAAAGTCACCGGGAGACATTGAGTGAAAATAGAAGGCACAATTAACTCAGAGAAACCTTGCCAGTTGGGCAGGAAATGAGCGGTTCCTTTCAGTACACCAGTTGTGCAGGAATATCAGGATATGAGTCAGGATCAGGCTCCGAGGAAAGCCACAGCATCAAACTCCCATTTCCCAAACAACCTTTTTTTCACACAGTCTGCCGAAAACCCCTCTGCTGTGGAGCCTGGCCTGTACAGATGGCTTCAGCATCCCAACCTACTTCTGCTGATGAGGCTGAACAAAATGAGAACCTGATGGAAAGCAGGAATGCAGGGTAAACAGTGCTTCAGTGAGCTACAGAGGAGGGCACCTCAGATCACTAGACAAGGACGGACGACATCAACACCTGCTCTGGGACTAACAGACATCGAGGTGCAAGCCAAACCAGTAAAGGAATTGAACGGCAAAGTTCTGAAACTGAATCAATGTACACAGCACGGAGAATGCAGTGGAACAGAATGGCAGTGGAAATTGAATAGGATTGCTGGCTTTAATACAGATAGTTAAGTCCCAGGCCATTGACTGCAGTCTGACAGAGGTGTGCCAGCCTGCTCCAAGGATCAGTGAGCATAAAACTTTGAGATTACCTCCCCAGGTGGCCATACATGTGTGTAAACAGATTCCTGTGGGCCTCCTTTTCGTCATGTCGAGAGTGAGGTTGTCTAGGGAATTGGTGTCTACAACAGAGAGAGGAGGGAGCCCAGAACTAGAGGACTGTAAATAGAGCTCCTCGAACAGAAGAGGCCATGGTCTTCTATTACTCCAGCAATAGGAACATAACAGCGTAGGAAATGGGAGCAAAACCAGGGCCCAAATATGAACCTTCTCACCGACCAACCCCCTCCCACGTCCCTCCCAGACCACCACACACACACAAAACAAAAGCCTCCATAACATGTGATTTCACCTTGTAGAGTCATAGAGTTATATAGCACAGAAACAGCCCTTCAGCCCAACTCGTCCATGATGACTAAGGTGCCTACCTGAGTTAGTCGCATTTGTCTGTATTTGACCCATTTCCCTCCAAACCTTTCCTATCCACCTATCTGCCCAAATGTCTTTTAAACATTGTAATTGTACCCACCTCTATCACTTCCTCTGGCCACTTGTTCCATATACCCACTGTCCTCTGTGTGTAAAACTTGCGCCTCAGGTCTCCATTAAATCTTTCCCCTCTCATCTTAAACCTATACCCTCCAAGCTTTAGATTCACCTACTCTGGAAAAAAGACTGTGACCACCCACCTTATCTATGCCCCTCATGATTTTATAAACCTCCATAAGGTCACTCCTTAGCCTCCTTCACTCTGGGGAAAACAGTCCCAGCCTATCCAGTCCTTCCTTATAACTGAAGCCCTCCAGTACCAACAATATCCCTGTGAATTTTTTCCGCACCCTTTCTAGATTAATCGCATCCTTCCTATGGTATGGTGACGAGAACTGCACACAATAGTCCAGGTGTGGTCTCACCAACATCTCGTACAGCCGTAACATGACGTCCCACCTCCTGTACTCAATGGCCTGCTCGATGAAGGCAAGCGTGCAATACGCCTTCTTCACCATCCTGTCTACCAGTGTGTCCACTTTCAGGGAACCATGTACCTGTACCCCTAGGTCTCTCTGTTCTCCAACACTCCCCAGGGCCCTGTCATTTACTGTGTAAGTCCTGCCTGGTTTAACTTCCCAAAATGAAACATCTCACACCTGTCCGAGTAAAATTCCATCTGCTATTCATTGGTCTACTTCCCCAGTTGATAAGATCCCATTGTAATCTTACTGACCATTATACCACCAATTTTGGTGTCATTGTCAAGTTTATTAACAATGCCACCTACATTCTCATCCAAATCGTTAAAATAGATGACTAAAACTGGGCTCATCCAGATTTGAAGGTAGGATCTGAAGGAAGCAGGTGGGGGCTTAGATGGTAGGGGAGGATTGTGTAAGGACTGGTGCTGTGTCTCCTGTGCTGGACAGTGTTGGGGGAAGGAAGGTGGTTGGTGGGAGCTGTAGACAGAATTGTCTCTTCAGAATTCAGGTGAGGGATGTACTGCATTAAAGGAACTGTTAAAGTGCATGAGACTGATGCTGTTGAAACATTTCTTTTAGCAGAGCTCTGTGCCCAGTTTAGGAAGCTGAGTCTTTGAGAGGAGTTTCGGGAATGAGGAGCCTGTGTTCCCACACTCTGTGTTTTCAAGATCTATTAACCATCTCAGGTCAAGATCTATTAACTATCTCAGGTCAGAGAGTTAATGGATCTTGAAAATGACAATGGTTTTAGATGGAGGAGATGGAGAAGAAGTGTCCAGTTCCCATTATCACCCTCCTTACTTATCAGATTCCAGCATGGTAACCCTTTGTGCTCCTGCTTATCACATTCCAGCTTCTGTCTCCACCTTCATCCCCCCTTCCCTCACCTGGCCCCATCTGCCTTTTTATTTTTTTGTCTATCATCCACCTGCCTCTGTCTCCTAACTCCACCTCTCCCCCTACCCTACATGGCTCCATCTGTCTTCCTTCACCCTTCCTCAGTCCACCACTCCCTTTTATTCTTTATACTGTTCATCTCCCATCTCCACACTCAGTCCTGATGCAGGGTTTTGGCCTGAAATGTCGACATTCTTTCCCCCCACAGCTGCTTGACCCGCTGAGTTCCTCCAGCAGTTGTTTGTTGCTCCGCTGGGAGTAGGTTCCACAACCCCACAGGACATTAATACACTGTCTACAAAGAGGCAAAGGGACATGGAGAGATATATTTTAAACAATGAAAGATGATGGTCTGGTATGGCAATTTGAGTGCACACAAACATAAGCTGCAGAGAGTAGTGGACTCAGTCCAATACAGCATGGGCACATCCCTCCCCACCACTGGTAGTATCTGCATGAGGTGCTGCCTCAAGAAAGCAACGTCCATCATCAAAGATCCCCACCATCCGGGCCATGCCATCTTCTCACAGCTACCATCGGGCAGGAGGTACAGAAGCCTGAAATCCCACACCAACAGGTTCAAGAACAGCTACTTTCCTTCAACCATTCAGTTCTTGAACCAACCGGCACAACGCAAATCATTACAGTATGGACTTCGTCTTTTTTTGTTCTAATTGCTTTCTTTCTTGTAAAAATTGTGTGTAATTTATGCTTCATTTATGTTTTTCTTGTGAATGCTGCTTATATAATGCTATGTGCCTATGATGCTACTGCACATTTTTCATTATGCACATTGCAAGTGTACATACATGTACTTGTGTATATGACGATAAACTCAACTTTGACTTTATTCATGCATTGTCTGAAACCCTGGTGCAAGAAATTCCACAACAGCTGTTAGCAGAGAAGGGCAAGTGAGAGAGCGGCAGGGTGGGGCAGGTGAGGGAGCGGCAGGGTGGGGCAGGTGAGGGAGCGGCAGGGTGGGGCAGGTGAGGGAGCGGCAGGGTGGGGCAGGTGAGCGAGCAGCAATAACTGAACCACATGCTGAGGCCTTGCCCAGGTCTGACAATGGTTTCACTCCTTCACAAGACAGTATTTGCTGATTTTCACCTGAACTGTTCTGGAAGCTCCTCTTCCACTGTAAGCAGCTGTTTGCTGTACAAAATGGATTGTGTATACATTGTTCAGAGGAGGGTGAGAGTGCAGACACTGACACTGAGGAGCAGGTAATATGATAGATGTCACATCCTGGATCCAAGAAACAGTCTGAAGGAAGGTTTTACAGGAGGGAGGAGGGAGGGTGAAGGCTGTGGAGGAAGTGCCAGAACATAGGGCCAGTGACCGAGGAGTGACCATCCTGCCAGTGCCCACCTCACCACCGCTCGCCCCACCAGCGTCCCCCAGTGCCCAGCCTGCAATGACAGCTCTGCCAGTGCCCACCCCATCAGTGCCCACCCCACCAGTGCCCACTGATGGGTGGAGGAATGTGCTGGAGCAGGAGTCTAATCAGATGCAATATGTATAGATGTATAGAGCACAGCCGGCCCTTTATGAGAAACCAGCGTCACTCACCACAGTCTGAGCCAAATAGCTCACAGTCACAGCTGTGCCTGAGATCTCCGGTCCTGGACCGGAGGTGGACATAGGGAAGCGATGCTGCTAAGGTTATTCCCAGTAAACAGAACAGCAACGCTGAGGAAGAATGTGGGTGAAAGGTGAGAGTCCAACCTTGCTTTTCATTCTGCCAACAGCTTCCCAGAAACAACTGCCCGTCCTAATCCAACTTTCACCAGGGTCCCAGCCTGGCACTGAATTCATCTGCCTCTTTGATTGACACCTTCTCCTCAGCTCCTGTGCTGTCAGTTCCACAAACCTCTGGACTCTTGGTGAGAGAGGTTTGACAGCCGGCTGGTCTTCAGGTCCCTGACTGTCAGCTCACACTAACAGTAATGGCGCGTACACACACACACAGCCCCAAATCCATGGAGCAGCCCCATTCATCACCGCATGATCAGAAATCAATGGCAAAGTACTCCTTGCTCACTGCACTGCCCACAAGGCTCCAGTGCAGACTCAGACCCCACCCAGTGAGCCTGGTGCATGCCCTCGGTAAGGTGGTGTGGGAAGCCCAGCTTTGCTATACCGTGACCGGCAGTGAGTCACAGCCCACTGCCCCGGACTATGCAGAGGCCCATATGTTGGAAAAACGTGAAAGAATCAAAAGGGCAAGTTTGCATTCTGAGCAGAAAATCGGTAGCAGGTCCCGAATAAGTTACCATAAATTTCAGAATGACATAAGGTGTTGGGACACCTACTGTGGTTCCATCTGTCACAGGCAGAATAATGTCTGTACACATACAGGTGTGGCTTCACAAGAGTAAATCCCAGAGTCTGGGAAAATGGTTCAGAGATACACTCACACACACACACTCACAGAAAGAGTGAAACCAGACAGGCAGGTGCACAGAGGAAGAAGGGGAGAGATGGGGGAACCAGACGGAGGCAGAAAAACAGATTAATAAAAAGAGGGTGAGAGTCAACAGTGTGACAGAGAAAAAGAAGGGGACAGCGATAGGCAGTAGATAAAAAGAAACAGAAAATGATCAGTGAAGACAAATGTATGTCCCTTACAAGTTAGAAATGGGAGAATTTATAAAGGGGACAGAGAAATTAAATCCTTTGGTTCTGCCTTCATGGAAGACAACACAAATAACTTCCAAGAAATATTTGGGAACTAAGTGTCTAATTATATAAAAAAAATTAATGGAAATTAGTATTGGTTAAAAAAGTAGTGCAGGAGAGCCAAAAAAACACTATGATGCTGGAGGAATTCAGCAGGCCAGGCAGCATCCGTGGAGAAAAGCAGGCAGTCAATATATCAGGTCACGACCCTTCTTCAGGACGGAAGACAGGAAAAGGGGAAGCCCAATATATAGGAGGGAAAAGCAGAGCAGTGATAGGTGGACAAAAGAATGGAGGCGGGGTGGGCACAAAGTGGTGATAGGTAGATGCAAGAAAGAGAGATAGTGATAGGCAGATAGAAAGTGATGAGGTGTGAACTAGTGATGGAGGTGGTGTAGGGGCAGGTGCTCCAAGTGTGGCCTCCTCTACATTAATGAGACCAAATGCAGACTAGGTGACCATTTCGCAAAACACCTGCACTCTGTCCATAACCGCGATCTGCATCTTCCCGTTGCCAGTCACTTCAACTCCCCCTCCCACACTATCACTGACATGTCAGTCCTCGGCCTCCTCCACTGCCAGGAGAATTCCAAGTGCAAACTGGAGGAACAGCACCTTATTTTCTGTCTTGGCACCTTGCAGCCTAACGCCATGAACATTGAATTCTCCCACTTTAGGTAATCCTCACCTCCCTTCCCCACAACACCCCCTCCCCCATCATGCTTCTTCTCTTCTTCCCTTTCCTAGCATGTTTTTTTTCCACGATTTTTTGTCTCTCTCCTTACCTTTGACCCATCTCCCAGTGTTCTGCTCTCCCCTCCTCTCCTGTATCTGCCTATCACTATCTCTTACCTGTATCTACCTATCACCGCCCTGTGCCCACCCCACCTCCTCTCTTTTGTCCACCTATCACTGCTCTGCTTTTCCCTCCTATATATTGGGCTTCCCCTTTTCCTATCTTCAGTCCTGAAGAAGGGTCCTGACCTGATATATTGACTGCCTGCTTTTCTCCTTGGATGCATAGAAACATAGAAAAAAACTACAGCACAATTCAGGCCCTTCGGCCCACAAAGCTGTGCCGAACATGTCACTACCCTAGAAATTACTAGGCTTACCCACAGAAACATAGATGCTGCCTGGCCCGCTGAGATCCTCCAGCATCATTGTGTTTTTCATCTAGATTCCAGCATCTGCAGTCCTTTATTTCTTTAGTGCAGGAGAGCTAATGGCACTGAAAGCTGATAAATCCCAGGGTTTGATAAACTGCAGCCCAGAGTACTGTAAGAACAGCTAAGGAAATTGTGGATACATTGGTTGTCATATTTCAAATTTCTCTAGATTATTGAGCAGTCCCTGCAGATTGGAAAGTAGCAAATGTAAGCCCAATAATTTAAAAAAGGGAGAGTGAAAAAAGATTAGCCCAACATCAGTTGTGGGGAAATGCCAGACTAATACAGAGGGAGGTAAAGAGGTGTGGAGTTACACAACTGATCAGGGAGAATGTCACAGTGGCACTTAGAGAGGATGTCCTGGAGGGTTCATCCAGTGAGGGAATGTGAGTACAGCTCAGGAATAAGAAAGGTGCAATCTCTCTGATGGGGTTGTAGTAGTCAGTGGGAACTAGAGGAACAGATATGTAGACAGATTATAGAAAGAAGTAAAAACAACAGGATAGTTGTAGTGGATGACTTTAATTTCCCCATTATTGACTGGGACTCCCTTAATGCTAGAATCTGTCAGGTGCATATGGGAGGTATTCTTGACACAGTATGTAGATAATCTAACTAGGGATGGTGCCAATACTATATCTTATATTGGGGAATGAGTCAGGTCGGGTGATTGGAGTTTCAACGGGAGAGCATTTTGGGAACAGTGACCAAAACCCCACAAATTTTCACGTAAGACTGGATCTTGGGGCAAAGTGCTAAATTTGGGAAAGGCTAATTACAATGATATGAGGCAGGAGCTGGGGAGAGTAGACTAGGATAAGCTGTTATTGGGTAGGCCCACAACTGACACGAAGGAGTTTAAAGGCCAGCTGTTCTGAATTCAGGACCAACGTGTTCCTTTGAGGAAGAAAGACAAGGATGGCAAGGTTCAGGAACCTTGGATGATAAGAGATGTAAATTTAGTTATACATAAAAAGGAAAGATATATAGTCATAGAACAATACAGCAACGAAACAGGCCATTCGGCCCAATGAGTCTATGCTGACCACAGTGCCCACCCAGCTAAGTTCCAATTTCCTGCATTCGGCCCATATTCCTCTAAGCCCCTCCCCCTCCATCTACCTATCCGAGTGCTTCTTAAATGACACTATTGTACCTGCCTCAACCACTTCCACTGGCAGCTCGTTCCATATACTCACCACCCTCTGCATGTAAAAGTTGCCCCTCAAGTCCCTTTTAAATCTTTCCCCTCTCACCGTAGTTTTGGTTTTGGACTCCCCAACCCTGGGGAAGAGACTGCTACCTTCCACCTCATCTATGCCTCTCATAATTTTAAACATTTCTATAAGGTCGCACTCCACCCACCACCACCCCCCCCCCCCAAACCCCCAATTCTCCTACATTGCAAGGATTAAAGACCTAGCCTGGCCAACCTCTCCTTATAACTCAGGCCCTCTAGTCCTGGCAACATCCTCATAAATAATTTCTGTACTCTATCCAGTTTAACCACATCTTTCCTATAACAGGGTGACCAAAACTGTACACGGTACTCTAAATGTGGTCTCACCAACGACTTATACTACTGCAACATAATGTCCCAACTCCTGACTGATGAATGCCTGCATGCTAAACAACTTATTCACCACCCTGTCTGATGCCGCTTTCAACGAAGTATGCACTTGTACTCCCAGGTCCCTCTGTTCCATTACACTCCCTAGCGCCCATAGTATAACTCCTACACTAGTTTGACTTTCTGAAATGCATCACATCACACTTATCTGCATTGAAATCCATTTGCCAGTCCTCGGCCCACTTCCCTAACTGATCAAGATCCCCCTGTAATCTACAATAACCTTCTTCACTATCAGTAACACCTCTTACTTCCGTGACATCCGCAAACTTACTGATCAAGCTTTATGCATTTGCATACAAATCATTGATATAAATAACGAATAACAAGGGTCCCAACCCCAACTCCCGTGGCAACCACTAGTCACCGGCCTCCATTCCGAGAAACAACCTTCAACCACCACCCTCTGCTTCCTACCTCCGAGCCAATTTTGAACCCACCTTACTAGTTCTCCCTGGATTCCATGGGACCCAACCTTCCAGTTCCAGTTCCAGAACTTTGTTGAAGGCCTTGCTGAAGTCCAAATAGACAACATTCACTGCCCTACCCTCATCTACCTTTCTGGTTACCTCTTCAAAAATCTCTAAAAGGTTTGTCAGGCATGACTTTCCACGCACAAAGCTACGCTGACTCCTCCTAATCAGACTCTGTCTATCCAAATGCTGGTAGAGCCTGTCCCTCAGAATTCCCTCCAGTAACTGCCCCACCACTGATGTCAGGCTGACAGCCTGTAGTTCCCCGGCTTAGATTTGCTACCCTTCTTAAACAACAGAACGACATTAGCCACCTTCCAGTCTTCGGGAACTTCACCAGTGGCTAATGATGAAGCAAATATCTCCGTAAGGGCCTTCCACAATTTATTCTCTTGCCTCCCACAAAGTTTGAGGATGCACTCAGTCAGGCCCTGGGGATTTATCTACCTTAATGCACTGCAAGGCTGCAAATATCTCCTCCCTGGTAATGCGAATGTCCTCCAAATCATCACCACTTGTTTCCCATATCTCTTGACCGATCATGATTTTTTCCTCAGTAAACACCGAGGAGATATTCATTAAAAATCCTACCAATCTCCTGCAGTTTGAGACCTACTCTCTCCCTATCCATCCTTTTACTCTTAATATAGCTATAGAACCTCTTGGGATCTTCCTTAACCCTACCTGCCAGATCCATCTCATACCCTCTCTTTGCCAACCTGATTTCCCTCTTAAGAGTATTCTTAATCTTATAGTCATTAAGGGATTCACTCATCTCCAAACTCCTAAACCCAATATATGCTTCCTTCTTTTTCTTGACCAGAGCCTTAATATCTTTCATCAGCCAAGATTTCCTAAACTTGCCAGGTTTATCCTTCACCCTAACAGGAACATAGTTCTCCTGGACTCTTGACATCACACTGTTAAAAGCCTCCCACTTTCTATTCGTTCCTTTCCCTTCAAACAGGCTCACCTAATCAATCTCTGCTAGATCCTGCCTAATTCCCCTAAAATTAGCCCTGCTCCAGTTTAGGTCCCTAACCTGTGGACCTGTTCTATCCTTTTCCATCACTATCTTAAAACTAGTAGAATTATGGTCACTAGGGCCAAAGTGCTCCCTGACTGCCACTCCAGTTACTTGCTCTGCCTCGTTCCCTAAGAGAAGGTCCAGTATTGCACCCTCCCGAGTAGGGTCCTCTATATATTGAGTCAGGAAACTTTGCTGGACACTTTTCACAAATTCCACCCCATCCAGGCCTTAACACTCTGGGTAGTCCAGTCAATACCGGGGAAATTAAAATCTCCCAATAATACAACTCTATTATTCTTACAACTATGAGCAATTTCTCTACACACCTGCTCAAGTTCCCACTGACTACTGAGAGGTCGATAATACAGCCCCACTGGAGTGACCCTCCCCTTCTTGTTTTTAAGTTCTACCCATATGGCCTCACTGGATGATCCTCCAAGAAGGTCATCTCTAAACACTGCTGTTAAGTCCTCCCTTATCGAAAAGGCAACACCCCTCCTCACTGGGCGTACCCCTGTCACGCTTGCAATATCTGTATCCTGGAATATTGAGCTGCCAGTCCTGCCCTTCTCCCAACCATGTTTCTGTGATGGCTGTAACATCCCAGTCCTCAGAGCCAATCCACGCTCTGAGTTTGTCCGCCTTACCTGTTAAACATTGTGCATTGAAATAAATGCAGTTTAACTGGGTGTTCCTTTCCCTGCCTTTACTGTGCCTCTGGCTATTCTGATCTCACTGGCTACTGCTTTATCCCATGACTTGCTCCTGCTCAAAGTCCCATCCCCCTCCCAATCTATGTAACTAACCTATGTAAGGTTTAGGAAGCTGAATTCAGACAGGGCCTTTGAGGAATATAAACGAAGCAAGAAAGAACTTAAACAGCGAATCATGAGGGCTAAAAGGGGTCATGAAATATCCTTGGCATGCAGGATTATAGAGAATCCCAAGGCATTTTATACATGCATAAAAAACCTGAGAATAAATAGGGAGAGGGTAGAAACACTCAAGGACAAAGGGGGGAATTTATGCCTGGAGCAAGAGGAAGTGGGTGAGGTACCAAACAAGTACTTCCTGTCAGTATTCATCAAGGAGAAGGACATGGAGGATAGCGAGATCAGGAAGGGGCATATTGATATCGAGGTGAAGGTGTCGGGTCTCTTAAAGAACTAAGGCGGCTAAGTCCCCAGGGTCTGATGGGATCTGACCCAGCTATTGAGAGAAGCAAAAGAGGAGATTGCTGGGACCTTGACTGAGGTCTTTGTATCCTCTTTGGTTGCAGATGAGGTCCCAGAAGACTGGAGAATAGCCAATGTTGTTGCTTTGTTTAGGAACAGCAGCATAGACAAACCAGGAAATTATAGGCTGGTGAACCTTACATCGGTGATAGGGAAATTATTGGAGAAGGTTTTTAGGGATAGGATCTACTTGCATCTATAGAAGCATAGACTTATTAGGGATAATCAGTATGCTGTTGTGTGGGGGAAGTCAAGTCTTACGAGCTTGATTGAGTCTTTTGTGGAAGTGACGAAGGTGATTTACGAGGCAAGGGCAGTGGATGTTATCTACATGGACTTTAGTAAAGCTTTCAACAAGGTTCCTCATGGTAGGCTGATCCAGAAGATTAAGGCACGTGGGATCCATGGGGAATTGATAGGCCATTTTCAATCCAGAGGCTAGTGGTGGAGGGATGTTGTTCTGACTGGAGGTCTGTAACTAGAGGTGCTCTGCAGGGGTCAGTGCTGGGATTCTGTTGTTTGAAATCATATATATCACAAAGTCAAATTTATTGTCATATGCACAAGTACATGTATGCACAGGTGCAATGAAAAACTTACTTGCAGCAGCATCACAGGCACATAGCAGCCTTCACAAGAAAAACATAAATTAAACATAAATCAAACATAAATCATACACAATTTTTTACAAGAAAGAACACAATTAGAACAAAAAAAAGTCCATTTTAGTCCAAAGTGATCAAAATGGTCACTATAGTGTTGTTCGTGAGGTAGTGATTAAGGTTGTGCAGGTTGGTTCAAGAACCAAATGGTTGAAGGGAAGTAGCTGTTCTTGAACCTAGTGGTGTGGGACTTCAGGCTTTTGTACCTCCTGCCCAACAGTAGCTGAGAGATGGCATGGCCCAGATGGCAGGGTTCTTTGATGATAGATGTTGCCTTCTTGAAGCAGCTCGTCCTGTAGATATTACCAATGGTGGGGAGGGATGTGCCTGTGATGTATTGGGCAGAGTCCACTAGTCTCTGGAGCTTCTTGCATTCCTGCGCATTTGAATTGCTATACCAGATGCAACCAGTCAGGATACTTTCAACAGCACATCTGTAGAAGTTTGTTAGAGTGTTCGGTGATAAGCCGATCCTCCTTAACCTCCTTAGAAAGTAAAGACGCTGATGCGCTTTTCTTATGATTGCATCTATGTGCTGGGCCCAGGACAGGTCATCTGATATGTTAATGCCCAGGAATTTAAAGCTGCTGACTCTCTCCACCACCAATCTACCAAGATAGACTGGAGCATGTTCGCTCTAATTCCCTTCCCTGAAGTCAACAATCAACTCTTTAGTTTTACTGACGTTGAGTGAGAGGTTGTTGTTGCTGCACCACTCAACCACGTGTCCTATCTAACTCTGGTAAGCTGACTCATCACCACCTGTGATTTGTGCAACAACAGAGCTGTCATTGGCAAATTTGTACATTAGTCTCACAGTCGTGTGTGTATAGTGAGTAGAGCAGGGGGCTAAGCATGCAGCCTTGAGGTGCACCTGTGTCGATGGTCAGTGAGGAGGAGATACTGTTACAAATCCTCACTGATTGAGGTCGGCTGATGAGGAAGTTGGGTAACCAGTTGCAGAGGGAAGTACAGTAGTCCAGTTCTTGAAGCTTGATGATAAATTTAAATGGGTTGATTATGTTGAATGCTAAGCCGAAGTCTATGAACTGCAGCCTGACATACAAGTTCCTGTTGTCCAGACAGTCCAGAGCAGAATGAAGAGCCAGAGAAATCACATCTGCTGTTGACCTGTTGTGATGGTGGGCAAATTGAAGCAGATCCAGGTCATCTCTGAGGCAAGAGTTGATTCGCGCCATAATTAACCTCTCAAAGCACTTCATTATGGTTGAGGTAAGTACTACTGGACAGTAGTCATTGAGGCAAGTACTACTGGACAGTAGTCATTGAGGCAGGTCAACCCACTCTACTTGGGCACCAGTACAACAGATGCCTTTTTGAAGCAGGTGGATACCTCAGACCGCATAAGCGAGAGGTTAAATATGTCCATAAATACTCCGGCCAGTTGGTCTGCACATATCTTTGGTACTTGCCAGGTACTCTGGATCAGACGTCTTTCATGGATTTACCCACTTGAAGGATGCCCAGACGTTGGCCCAGAGACTGAGACCACAGGGTCCTCTGGAGATGTGGGGGCTCATGTGGGTGTGTCATAGTTTTCCCTATCAAAATGTACATAAAATGCATTGAGCTCATTGGGAGTGATAGGTCATTGCCACTTATGTTACCTGATCCTGCCCCGTAAGAAGTAATGCTGTGCAAGCCCTGGCACAGCTGTCAAGTATCCATCTGTGATTCCAGTTTTCCACCTTGTGCACGCAATGGCCCTCCAGAGGTTGGACCTACACTTTTTGTACGACTCTGTGTTGCCAGCACTGAATGCCACAGGTCTCATCCTCAACAGATTATGAATCTCCTGGTTCATCCAGGGCTTCTGGTTGGGGAAGACTCAGAATGTTTTGTTGGTATACACTAAATAAATGGGACTTTACTTAGATTGGCTGGTGTTGACTAGTGGAATACTTCATA
The DNA here is from genome assembly GCF_009764475.1 of Pristis pectinata. Lineage (NCBI taxonomy): Eukaryota > Metazoa > Chordata > Chondrichthyes > Rhinopristiformes > Pristidae > Pristis > Pristis pectinata. Next base: position 53,051,979 of record NC_067410.1, read on the forward strand.
TGTCCTTATGAAGTCAGTGACGACTGTGGCATATTCATTTTGGTCCGGTGACGAATCCTTGACCATGTTCCAGTCCACCGACTTGAAACAATCCCAAATTTGGATGAAAATGGAGGTGGGCTGATTAGTAAATTTGCAGAAGACACAAAAATTGGTGACGCTGTGGACAGTGTTGTCAAAGGATACAGTGGGACATAGATCAGCTGGAAATGTGGGCACAGAAATGGCAGAGTTTAATCCAGACAACAGCGAGGTGTTGAGGGAAGTAGACAGTAAATCGCAGGAGCATTGATGTACAGAGGAATTTTGGTGTGTAAGTCTATAGCTCCCTGAAAGTGGCAACATGTGGATAGGGTGGTAAAGAAGGCATATGGCATGTATTAACTATAAGGAGAGGTTGGACAAACTTAGATTGTTTTCTCTGGAGTGTTGGGGGCTGAAAGTAGTATATAAAATTATGAGAGGCGCATACAGGTTAGATAGTCAAAGTCTTTTTCCCAGTGTGGTAATGTCAAATACTAGAGGGTATCGCATTAAGGTGAGAGGAAAAGTTTAAAGGAGAGTTACGAGGCAAAGTTTTTTTTTTAAACAGAATGGTAGATGCCGGGAATGGGCTGCCAGGGGAAGTGGTGGAACCAGATACAATAGTAATCTTTAAGTGGCATTTAGACAGACACATGAAAAGGTGGGGAGTTGAAAGATATAGATCATGTGCAGGCAGATGTGTGAATTGGCATCAAGGTCAGCACAGACACAGTGGGCCAAAAGGACCGTTAACTGTGCTGTGCTGTACTGTTTCATGTTCTAATAGGACTCTCAGACAATATTAGTGAGATTAGCAGTCGCTATGCAGTCTCTATAGCCAGCATGGATTTCGGGAAGGGAATTAATCTTTGATAAGCCTACTAGAGGTTTTTTTTTTGAGGATGCAACTGGTCGAATAGATAAGGGAGAACCAGTGCACTTTGTGTGTGTGTGTGGAATTGGGCAATGTATTGGCATGGAATGAAAATTATTCAACAGACAGGAAATAGTATAAGAATAAATGGGACTTAAGAGTGGCTGGTGTTGACTAGTGGAATACTGCAGAGTTCAGTATTTGGGCTCGAGCTGTTCATAATATATAAAGAACTGAATGTAAGACTTCTAACTTTGCAAACAATGTGAAACTGGGCAGAAGTACGAGATGAGAGGAAAACACAAAGAGGCTTCAAGATGATGCACGGTGAAATATACATAATTCTGGATAACATATACTGTTGGGGCAGATGACCTTTCAGAGGCCAGCAGCAGTGGCCAGGTCAGTAGCACCATGCCCGGCTCTGAGGCAAAGAAGGGAAGGGTGAAGTCAGGCAGAGCAATAGTGATAGGGGACTTGATAGAAAAGGGATGCAGATAGGTGTTTCTGTGGCTACAATCAAGACTCCAGGATGCTGTGTTGTCTCCCTGGTGCTAGGGTCAAGGATGTCTTGGAGTGGGCACAGGATATTCTGAGGGGAAGGTGAGCAGCCAGAGGTCGTGGTCCATATAGGTACCAATGACATAGTCAGGAGCAGGGATCAGGCTCTGCAAAGTGATTTGAGGGAGCTCGATAGAAAGTTAAAAAGCAGGACTTCCAGGGTTGTAATCTCAGGATCACTACCTGTGCCACGTGCTAGTAGGGTGAGAAATAGATACATAGTGCAGTTCAATACGTGGCTAAGGAGCTGGTGCAAGAGGGAGGGCTTCTGATTTATGGATCATTGGCCTCTCTTCCAGGGAAGGTGGGACATGTACGAACAAGATGGTTTGCATCTAAACTGGAGGGAAACCTATATCCTAGCCAGGAAGTTCTCTGGTGCTGCTCAGGAGGATTTAAACTAGAATGGCAGGGGGACGGGAACCACAGCAGCAGGGCAACAGGCGGTACGGTTGAGAGCAAAAAAAAAGATGGTATGAAAAACAAGTCTGAAAAGAAGGACAGCAAGGAACAGGCTAATAAACATGGTGGGATTGATGGGGTGAAATGTGTTTATTTCAGTGCTAGGAGTATTATGGGTAAGGAGGATGAACTTAGAGCCTGGATCAGTACATGGAATGATGTTGTCGCCATCAAAGAGACCTGGTTGCATGAGGGACTGGACTGGCAGCTCAACGTTCCTGGATTTTGTTATTTTGGATGTGATACAGAGAGGGTAAAAGAGATGGAGGGGTTGCAGTACTGATGAGGGAGAGTGTCACAGCAGTACTCAGGACATACTGGAGGGTTCATCCACACAAGGAATTTGGGTGGAGCTCAAAAATAGGAAAGGTGCAATTACACTGATGGGATTATACTGTAGGCCTCCCAATAGCCATTCAGAGGTGGAGGAACAGATTATAGAAAGACACAGAAATAACAGTGTTGTTATACTGGGAGACTTTAACTTCCCCAGTATTGATTGGAACTTCCTTAATACAAGAGGCTTAGATGGGGCGGGATTTCTTCAGTGCATCCAAGAAGGGTTCTTCAAACAGTATGTGGAGAGTCCAACTCGAGGAGAGAACATACTGGACCTAGTTTTGGGAAATGAGCCAAGTCAGGTGACAGACCTGATAGTGGGTGAACATTTTGGGAATAGTGACCACAACTCATTATGTTTTAAGATAGTTAAGAGCAAGGATAAAAATCGGATCTTGCGGCAAGGTAGTCAATTGCGGGAGGGAAAATTACGACAGGATAAGACAGGAACTAAGGGGCATTGATTGGGAGCAGCTGCTGTGGGATGTCCACATCTGACATGTGGGAGTTGTTTAAAGACCAGATGATCAGAGTTCAGGATTAGCATGTTCTGGTAAGGAGTAAGGACAAGGATGGTAAGATGAGAGAACCTTGGATGACCCAATGTCCTAAATTTAGTCAGGGAGAAAAGGGAAGCATAGGTAAGGCTTAGGAAGCTAAAATCAGACTGGGCCCTTGTGGAATACAAAGGTTGCAGGAAAGTGCTCAAGCAGGCAATTAGGAAGGCCAAAAGGGGGTCATGAAATGTCCTTGATGAGCAGGGTCAAGGAGAATCCCAAGGCATTTTATACATACATTAAGAAAAAGTGGATAACTAAGGAGAGGGTAGATCCACTCAAGGATAAAGGAGGGAATTGGTGCTTGGAATCAGAGCAAGTGGCTGAGGTACTAAATGAGTACTTTGTGTCGATATTTACCGAGAAGGATTGGGATGATAGTGAAAACAGAGTGGGGCATGCTAATGTGCTGGGTCATTTTGAGATTAAGGAGGTAGTGCTGGATCTTCTGAAAAAGCATTATTGTGGATAAGTCTCCAGGCCCTGATGGTATAGATCCCAGAATATTGAAAGAGCAAGTGAGGAGATTACTGGGGTTTTGACAAGGATCTTTGTGTCCTCACTAGCAACAGGTGAGGTCCCGGAGGACTGGGGAGTAGCAAATATTATGCCTTTGTTCAAGAAGGGAAATAGGGATAATCCAGGTAATTATAGGCCATTATGAGCCTCACATCAGTGGTAGGGAAGCTAATGGAGACGATACTGGGGGATAGGAATTTGGAACATTTGGAAACATGGCCTGCTTAGGGACAGTCAGCATGGCTTTGTGCAGGGCAGGTCATGCCTTACAAACTTGACAGATTTTTTTGAGGAGGTCACAAAGGTGCTGGATGAGTGTAAGGCAGTGGACGTTATCTACATGTACTTTAATAAGGCATTTAACAAGATCCCTCATGTAGGTTGATTCAGAAGATAAAAATACATGGGATCCAGGGTGAATTCCAAGTGTGGATTTGGAACTGGCTTGCCCATAGACAGAGTAGCAGCAGTGGAAAGCTGTTATTCTGGCTGGAGGTTCATGACCAGTGGTTTTCTGCAAGGAATGGTGTGGGACCTCTGTTGTTTGTAATATATGTCAATGATTTGGATGAGAATGTAAATGGGTGGATTAGCAAGTTTGTGAATGACACCAACATTGTTGAGGACAGTGCAAAGGACCATCAAAGAAGACAGCAGGATATAGATCAGTTACAGATATGGGCAGAGAAGTGGCAGATGGAATTTAATCCTGGCAAGTATAAGGTGTTGCACTTTGGGAGGTCAAATGAAAGGAGAAAGCATACAGTTATTGGTAGGCCCCTTAATAGCATTGAAGTACAGAGGGATCTTGGGAGTCCAAGCCCATAGCTCACTGAAAGTGGCTACATAAGTGGATAAGGTGATAAAAGTGTTTGGCATGCTTGTCTTCATTGGCAGTGGTGTTGAGTACAAGACTAAGGAAGTCATACTGCAGGTATATAAACCTTTAGTCAGACCACACTTGGAGTATTGTGTGCAGTTCTGGTTGCCCCATTATAGGATGTATGTGGAGATTGTGGAAAAGGTGCAAATGAGGTTTACCAGGACACTGCCTGGATTAGAGGGTATGAGCTACAAGGAGAGGTTGGACAAACTTGGATTGTTCTTCCCAGAGCGTTGGAGACTGAGGGGAGACCTGATGCAGGTTTTTAAATTATGAGAGGCAGAGAGGCATAGATAGACAGTCAGAATCTTTTAACCAGGGTAGAAATATCAAATGCTGGGGGGGGTGGGGGTGGTTTCAAGGCGATGTGAAGGGCATTTTTTTTTAAAACGCCTTTACGCTGAGAGTAGTTGGTATCTGCAACAGGTTATTGGGATAGTAGTGGAAGCAGGCAGTTTGGTGGAGTTTAAGAGGCTTTTAGATAGACACATGAATATGAAGGGAATAGATGGATATGAATGACACACAGGAGGAGGACATTTAGTATAAATTGGCATCAAGATCAGCACAACATCATGGGCCAAATGGCCTGTCTAACGCTGTATTGTTCTGTTTTATGATGAATTTGAAGTTACCCACAAGCAAAGGCAGCGGAGGTCAGGCTACAGAATACAAGAGTTGGGACATTATGTTGCAACTTTACAAAACACTCATTAGAGCACACTTTAGTCAGACCACACTTGGAGTACTGTGTGCAGTTCTGGTCACCAGACAATGGGAAGGATGTGATTGCGCTAGAGAGAATGCAGAGGGGATTCACCAGGATGTTGCCTGGAATGGAGGAGTTTAGTTATGGGGAGAGATTGGATAGGTTGAGCCTGTGTTCCCTGGAGCAAAGGAGGACAAAGGGTGACCTGATCAAAGTATACAAGATAATGAAAGGCATAGATAGGGCAGATAGTCAGAACCTATTTTCCCTGATGGTGAGGGTAGCAAAAAACAAGAGAGCATAGGTTTAAGGTGAGAAGGAGTTATGAAGGGGATCTGAGGGATGCATTTTTTTTAAAAAAAAACAGAGTGGTTGATATCTGGAATGCACCGCCAGAGGTGGTAGCAGAATCAGATACAGTCAATATGTTTAAGAAGTGTTCATACAGTCACTTAAATAGTGAAGGCATGGAAGGATATGGTCCTAACGTGAGTAAATGGGATTTGTGTAGATGGGAAAAAGGTCAGGATGGACATGGTGGGCTGAAGGGCCTGTTTCTGTGCTGGACGATTCTGACTCTGTGACTCTAAAACTGATGCTTTGCAGATGATAAAAATTAGTGGAGCTGTAGATAACAAAGAAACTTGTCCAAGGATACAGTGGGTGTAGATCAGTTGGAAAGTTGGGTGAAGCGGTGGCAGATGGAGTTTATTCAAGACAAGTGTGAGGTAATGTACTTTGGAATGTCAAATTCTGGTAGGATACAGTAAATGGCAGGGACCTTAGAACCGTTGATGTACAGAGGGACCTTGGGGTGCAAGTCCATAGTTTCCTGAGAGTGATGACAGGTGCATAGGATAAGCCAAGAAGGCATTTAGTTTGCTTGTCTTCATAGGCTGAGGCACTGAGTATAAGAATGGGGACGTCATGTTGCAGTTGTACAAAATATTGGTGAGACAACATTTGGAGTATGTGTACCGTTCTAGTCACCACACTACAGGAAAGATGTGATAGCAATAGTGTGCAGAAGAGATTCACCAGGATATTGCCTGGAATGGAGGGCTGTAGTTATAAAGGGAGGTTAGATGAGCTGGGTTTATTCTCACTGGAATGTGGGAGGCTGAAGGGTGACTTCATCAAGATTTGTGAAATGATGAGGGGCATAGATAGAATGGATAGTCACAGTCTTTTTCCCAGGTAGGGGAGTCTAGAACCAGAGGGCACAGATTTAAGGTGAGAGGGGAGAAATTTAAAGGAGGTCTGAGGGGTATCTTTTTCCACACGGAGGGTGGTGAATATCTAGAACAATCTGTCAGAGGTGGTGGTGGGAGCAAATACAATGTTTGTATTTGGACAGGTACTTGGGATAGGAAAGGAGTAGAGGGATAAGGGCAAATGGGATTAGCAATAGATAGGCATCACAGTTGGCATGGATGAAGTGGACTGGAAGTCCTGTTTCTGTGCTGTACAATTCTATGGAGTTTAGAAGAACAATAGTTCTCATTGAAATGCACAAAATTCTGAGAGGATGACAGACTGGATGTGGGGCAGATGTTTCCCCTGGTTGTGATGTCTAAAGTGAGTGGTCAGAGTGTCAGGATACAAGGTAAAACATTCAGGGCTGAGAGAGAAGTTCCTTCTCTCAGAACGCTGAACCATGAAACCCTCGACCAAGAAGTTGTGGTGGTTGTGCTGGTGGTGCTGGTGAATAGGAGAGAGGAGATGGATGGATTTTGAGACACAAGGTGCATCAAGGGGTGTGGGGAAGCACAGGAATCTGGAGTTGAGCTGGAGGATCAGCCTCGTTTGTATTGAACGGTAGAGCAGACTCAAAGGGCTGAATGGCCTGTTATTTTCTGACACAGAGAGGGGGGGGCTGGGGGTGGGGAAAGAGGGTAAAACGACGAAGTAAGTGTGTTCCTAGAGGGTTTAAAGTGACCGAGAAAGACAGGGAAGGTTCAAAGAGATGGAAGCAGTGAGAAGTCACTGAGACAGCAAGGCTCATATATGATATTTCGCAATTGGATAGGGGTATGCAACATTATAGATAAAGTAGATAGTAGGAAACTTTTACCCCATAGCAGAGGTATATAAAACCAGAGGGTATAGTGTAGATGGGTGTTTGATAGTTGTATTGAAATGGTGGGCCGAAGTGCCTGTTTCTATGAGGGACAGCTCTATGATGATTTACACTGGAACATGTGAGCTTCTGTTCCTCATACTCCACTATCTCAATCTCTTTCATTGAAGTGTCTATTGTGTCTTGTCAACCTCAGGCCTCTGGTCCCTCCCAGCACAATAGAAACATAGAAAACCTACAGCACAATTCAGGCCCTTCGGCCCACAAAGCTGTGCCGAACATGTCCCTACCTTAGAAATTACTAGGCTTACCCATAGCCCTCTATTTTAGTCAGCTCCATGTACCTATGCAAAAGTCTCTTAAAACCCTATCGTGTCCGCCTCCACCACCGTTGCCAGTAGCCCATTCCATGCACTCTCCACTCTGAGTAAAAAAAAACTTACCCCCGACATCTCCTCTGTACTTATTCCCCAGCACCTTAAACCTATGTCCTCTTGTGGCAACCATTTCAGCCCTGGTAAAAGGCCTCTGACTATCTACCCGATCAATGCCTCTCATCATCTTATATACCTCTATCAGGTCCTCCCCCATCCTCCGTCTCTCCAAGGAGAAAAGGCCAAGTTCCCTCAACCTGCTTTCATAAGGCATGCTCCGCAATCCAGGCAGCATCCTTTGTAAATCTCCTCTGCACCTTTTCTATGGCTTCCACATCCTTCCTGTAATGAGGTGACCAGAACTGAGCACAGTACTCCAAGTGGGGTCTGACCAGGGACCTATATAGCTGCAACAATACCTCTCGGCTCTTAAATTCAATTCCACGATTGATGAAGGACAATACACCATATGCCTGCTTAACCACAGAGTCAACCTGTGCTGCTGCTTTGAGCGTCCTGTGGACTCAGACCCCAAGATCCCTCTGAACCTCCACGCTGCCAAGAGTCCTACCATTAATACTATATTGTGCCATCATATTTGACCTACCAAAATGAACCACTTCACACTTATCTGGGTTGAATTCCATCTGCCACTTCGTAGCCCAGCTTTGCATCCTATCGATGTCCCGCTGTAACCTCCAACAGTCCTCCATACTATCCACAACACCTCCAACCTTTGTGTCATCCGCAAACTTACTAACCCATCCCTCCACTTCCTCATCCAGGTCGTTTATAAAAATCACAGAGTAAGGATCCCAGAACAGAACCCTGAGGTACTCTATTGGTCATTGACCTCCATGCAGAATATGACCCTTCAACAAACACTCTTTGCCTTCTGTGGGCCAGCCAGTTCTGGATCCACAATGCAATGTCCCCTCGAATCCCATGTCTCCTCACCTTCTCCATAAGCCTTGCATGGGGTACCTTATCAAATGCCTTGCTGAAATCCATATACACTACGTCTACTGCTCTCCCTTCATCAATGTGTTTAGTCACATCCTCAAAAAATTCAATCAAGCTCGTAAGGCAGGACCTGCCCTTGACAAAGCCATGCTGACTATTCCTAATTATATTATACCTCTCCAAATGTTCATAAATCCTGCTTCTCAGGGTCTTCTCCATCAGCTTACCAACCACTGAAGTAAGACTCACTGGTCTATAATTTCCTGGGCTCTCTCTACTCCCTTTCTTGAATAAGGGAACAACATCCGCAACCCTCCAATCTTCTGGAACCTCTCCCGTCTCCATTGATGATGCAAAGATCATTGTCAGAGGCTCCGCAATATCCTCCCTCGCCTCCCACAGCAGCCTGGGGTACATCTCATCCGGTCCTGGCAACTTATCCAACTTGATGCATTCCAAAAGTTTCAGCACCTCCTCTTTCCTAATATCTACATGCTCAAGCTTTTCAGCCTGCTGCAAGTTTTCACTACAATCCCCCAGATCTTTTTCCGTAGTGAATACTGATATAAAGTATTCATTATTTACCTCCGCTATTTCTTCCGGATCCATACACACTTTCCCACTGTTGCACTTTCGCATCTTATCCTCTTGCTCTTCACATACTTGTAGAATGCCTTGGGGTTTTCCTTAATCCTGCCCGCCAAGGCCTTCTCATGTCCCCTTCTGGCTCTCCTAATTTCCTTCTTAAGCTCCTTCCTGTTAGCCTTATACTCTTCCAGATCTCTAACATTACCTAGCCCTCTGAACCTCTTGTAAGCTTTTCTTTTCCTTTTAACTAGATTTATTATAGCCTTTGTACACCACGGCTCCTGTATCCTCTAGTGACTCCCGTCTCATTGGAACATGCCTATGCAGAACTCCACACAAATATCCCCTGAATATTTGCCACATTTCTTCTGTACTTTTCCCTAAGAACATTTGTTTCCAATTTAAGCTTCCAATTTTCTGCCTGAGAGCCTCATAATTTCCTTTACTCCAAGTAAACGCTTTTCTAGTCTGTCTGTTCCTATCTCTCTCCAATGCTATTGTAAAGGAGATAGAATTATGATCACTATCTCCAAAATGCTCTCCCACTGAGAGATCTGACACCTGACCAGGTTCATTTCCCAATACCAAATCAAGCACAGCCTCTCCTCTTGTAGGCTTGTCTACACATGGTGTCAAGAATCCTTCCTGAACACACGTAACAAACTCCACCCCATCCAAACCCCTCGCTGTATGGAGATGCCAATCGATATTTGGGAAATTAAAATCTCCCATCACAACAACTCTGTTATTCTCACACCTTTCTAGGATCTGCTTCCTTATCTGCTCCTCGATATCCCTGTTACTACTGGGTGGCCTATGAAAAACACTCAATAAAGTTATTGACCCCTTCCTGTTCCTAACCTCCACCCAAAGAAACTTCGTAGACAGTCCCTCCATGACGTCCACCTTTTCTGCAGCCGTGACACTATCTCTGATCAACAGTGCCACTCCCCCACCTCTTTTGCCTCCTTCCCTGTCCTTTCTGAAACATCTAAAACCTGGCACTTGAACTAACCATTCCAGTCCCTGAGCCATCCAAGTCTCTGTAATGGCCACCACATCATAGCTCCAAGTATTTATCTAAGCTCTAAGCTCATCCGCCTTGTTCACAATACTCCTTGCGTTAAAATAGACACATCTCAAACTGTTGGTCTGAGCACGTCCCTTCTCTATCACCTGCCTATCCTCCCTCTTGTACCTACTACAAGCTTTCTCTATTTGAGAGCCAAACAGCTCTTCCCCAATCTCTCCAGTTCGGATCCCACCCCCCAACAATTCTAGTTTAAACTCTCCCCAACAGCCTTAACAAACCTCCCTGGCAGGATATTGGTCCCCCTGGGATTCAAGTGCAACCCATCCTTTTTGTACAGGTCATACCTGCCCAAAAGAGGCCCCAGTGATCCAGAAATCTGACTCCCTGCCCCTTACTGCAATCCCTCAGCCACGCATTTAACCTCCACCTCATTCTATTCCTATACTCACTGTCACGTGGCACAGGCAGTAATCCTGAAATTACTCCCTTTGCAGTCCTGCTTCTCAACTTCCTTCCTATCGTCTTTTTTCAGGACTACATCCCTTTTCCTACCTATGTCATTGGTGCCAATGTGTACCCCAACCTCTGGCTGATCTCCCTCCATCTGCAGGATATCTTGGACGCAATCTGAAACATCCCGGACCCTGGCACCTGGGAGGCAAACTACCAGAGTTTCCTTCCTGCGTCCACAGAATCACCTGTCTGACCCCCTAACTATAGAGTCCCCTATCACTACTGCCCTCCTCTCTCCTTCCCTACCCTTCTGAGCCAAAGGGCCGGACTCTGTGCCAGAGGCACTGCCACTGTTGCTTCCCCCAGGTAGGCTGTCTCCCCCAACAGTACTCAAGCAGGAGTACTTATTGTCAAGTGGTACAGCCACAGGGGTACTCTCTAGTACCTGACTATTCCTCTTCCCCCTCCTGACTGTGACCCACTTGCCTGACCCCCGTCGCCCCAGTGTGACCACTTGCCTATAACTCCTTTCTATCACCTCCTCATTCTCTCTGACCATACGAAGGTCATCGAGCTGCATCTCCAGTTCCCCAACACGGTCCCTCAGGAGCTGCAGTTTGACACACCAGGTGCAGATGTGGTCGTCCTGGAGGCTGGGAGACTCACCCCTTTTACCGCACAAGCCCTTTGAGCCAAACCCCAATCACTCTGCTCCCTGTCACTCCACTGCCCGCTCCGATGCTGCCCGCTGGATATAGCGGTCTTCTTTTTAAACTGCTCGCGCACTACCCGCTTACATCACACGCCTGCGCAGTCTCTCAATCTGTGCTCTGTTCCTGTCCCACCTGGCTTGTTAGTTTCCTATGCTGGGCTGTGGGTCTAATGATTGGCAGCTGTTCACCTCACCCAGCAGCTGTCTTGAAGGGGGTCTGAGCAGAGTGTAACCTGTCAGGATGGAGCCATCTGTCTCAATGTGTTTAGAGGTAACACCCAGTGCAACAGAGATCAGGACCAAATCCTGGGCACTTCTTCATTCTCAGGCTGTGGGACACTGAGGCTGATTTCATCACTTCCATTGCCGCGATGGCAGGATCAGGCAAAAGGGCTTCACTGTGGGACCAGTACGACAAAGGGAAATGAGAATTTTTTGAGAAGGTGACGAGGTGATTGATGAAGGTAGAGCAGTAGATGTTGTCTGCATGGATTTTAGTAAGGCATTCAACAAGGTCCCACGTGGTCGGCTCATCCAGAAAATTAGAGTGCATAGGACCTACGGTGACTTGGCTGATTGGTTCCAAAATTGGCTTGCTCATAAGGTGGATGGGACTTATTCTGGATGGAGGCCTGTGACTTGTGGTGTTCCGTACTGGGACCTCTGCTGTTTTTCATATATAATAAGTGATTTGGATGGTAGGCTGGGTAAGTGTGCATACGATACAGAGATTTGTGACATTGTGGATAGTGTAGAAGATTGCCAAAGGATACAGCGGGATATAGATCAGTGGCAGATATGTGCGGAGAAGTAGCAGTTGGAGTTTAATTTGGGCAAGTGCGACGTGTTGCACTTTGGGAGATTCAACAAAAAGGAAGAGTACACAGTTAATGGCAGGATCCTTAACAGCATTGATGAACAGAGGGATCTTGAGGTTCATGTATATGGCTCCCTAAAAGTGGCTGCACAGGTTGATAGGGTGGTAAAGAAGGCATATGGCATTTATTCGTTAAAGCATTGAGATCAAGAGACAGCAAGTTATCTTACAGCTTTATAAAACTCCGGTTAGGCCACATTTACTGTACTGCATTCAATTCTAATCACCTCATTGTAGGAAGGACGTGGAGGCTTTGGACAGGGTGCAGAGGAGGTTTACCTGGACACTGGCCTGGTTTGGAGGGCATGTGCTTTGAAGAGAGGGGTTGGACAAGCTAGAGCTGTTTTCTCTGTAGCGGCAGAGACTGAGGGGAGATTTGATAGATGTTTATATAAGTATGTGAGGCATAGATAGAGTAGACAGCCAGAATCTCTCTCTCCAGGACTGAAATGTCTAGTATTAGAGGGCACGTATTTAATATGAAAGGGGGAAGTATAAAGGAAATGTGCAAGGCGAGTTTTTATTTATTTTAATTTTTTTTGTACAGAGCGTGGCAGAGGCCTGGAATGCACTGCCAGGAATGGTGGTAGAGGCAGATAGCATAGGAGCGTTTAAGAGACTCTTAGATAGGCACATGAATATGCAGAGAAGGGAGGGATGTAGTCAATGTGCGGGGAAGAGGAATTCGATTAATCAGGAGTTATTGGTTTAATTAGTTTGGCACAACATCGTGGGCCGAAGGGCCTGTCCCATGCTGTACTGTTCTCTGTTCTAATAACCAGTGTGAGGATGAGCATAAAAGCTGAAGGAACAGTTTGATCCTCAGCCCAATCAACCATAAGGACTTTTAATGAAGGAAGAATTAATATAGCCAAGGTCTTTATTTAATGTACAATATAGTAACTGCCCAGTAACCAAGATGCGATGCAATCAGATAGGGAACAGCAACTGCAAACTAAACCAGTGTTAATTCCTCAAGTGTCACTCGGAGCTCACCCAGCCCCCTGTACACACTGCACTGAGGGTGTTCCTGTGCCCACCAATGGTTCAGACTACCCATCACTCAACCTAATGAAACACCTTCACAAATCAATGGATAACTGAATGAATAAAGCTTTCTGTTTTACATTGACAACACCAACCTCATTACAAACAGCCTTGATCCCCAATTGTAAAGGATGCTTTGCAGCTGGTCTAACACTGGCTCCTCTGTAGCTCTCTGTGCTTTGAAACCCCAGCATTTTCTGGCAAGCTTGTGACACCTGATCTTGAAGTCCCATTCAATAGCATCAAAATGGGGGAAACTGCAAACATTCACTCTGCACCTTCCTTGCAGAAGTGGGGAGCCCATGCACTGCTGCCCAAACAGGCTCCGTGTGGAGGCCTCTATCCAATTGACATAACTGGGAAATTCCTATGTCATAGGGCAGAGAGAATCCTAACTGTACAAATACTACTTCACAACACTCAGCAATTGTCAACCATTCTGCTGTGAATAAATCAGACTTCACTTTACCGGAGGGAGATGGGGTGGGTGGCGCAGGGTAGCATCAGCAGAGACATTTGGAGCAGTGCCCTGTGCCCAGGATCGACTGAGCCCAGTTTTGGGTTGTGATGAGATGAGTTAGAATAGGATGCCATGAGATTGGATGGGGTAGGTTCAGGGATCTCCATCACTGTACATTATTTCATTTAAAAGATTCTACACATATTTAAATTAAATAAGAATTCATTGCTAAAAACATGTCTATTTTAGAAGCAGTACGGAAGCACTGAGACAGTTGAGCATTACACTCTTCAAGTATGTTAGTCATGTGGGAAGGAGGTTGGGTGGAGTGTCTGAGCTTCAAGGCAAGGAGGAGGGTACCAGTAGTCCCCTCAATAATCACGCACAGTCACTCCATGGCACAGGACACTGTGCCATCTCCACCCTTTCGCATACAGGAGCCAGCTTGGCCAACAGGTTCACTTTAAATGTGAACCTGTGGATTCTCTGAATACACATCATTGTGGCGATTTTTGGAAGGTGGAATGTGCCTTACTTCACAGTAAGGTACTTCTCAATACTGCATGACTGGACCTAGTCAAACAAAATATAAAATATTTCTCTAACAGAACAGAGGTTGTGCACTAAATTTCAGGCAATTTTGTTATTGTTTCTCTCCTCCCCCGAGAGAGATTTGGTGAGTGAGGAGGTTAGCAACAAAGCATATATCAAACTTCTGGTCTACTTCTGCTCTGTCAGTTGGTACCTAGGCAGCAGAAATGATCTCACACACAGTCATTACACAAATCACCAACCAGATTTACGTGAACCTTCAAATACCATTGCCAAGTGTAGTCAGAGAAAGAAAAGGAGTGTCCTTCAAATGTAAACAAATCCACTCTGTGTCCATGTGCACTGGTTAAACAGTCTAATTCATAGTGGACCTGAGTTCACATCTCAGCATCAAGTGGGAGACCAAGCAAGTTGCCCAGCATACCAGGTGATCACCTTCCAGTTCCTCCACATCACCACCACCAAGACCAGCAGAAACAAAGTGCAGAACGTCCTGCTCCGTGTCTTCATCAGTGGCACCAAGCAGTTGGTCAGAGTTGAGATGAAGACCAGGAGCACCGCTATCACAGCCAGCAACACGTTGATGAGTTTGCCCAGCAAGGTGCGTGCCGTACCGTTCTCCAGACCCTCCAGCTGTACCACCTGTTGTTGCTGCTGCTGCAGTTCCATCTTGGAGATACGAGTCTGACAGGCTTCCAGAGCCTCCTGTACAATTTAGAGATTCAGGCACCAGTTACAAACAATCAGGGCAGTCCACACAGAGGGGGTCAGGGAGAAATCATTTCTGAAGGAATGGGAAATGTGGGGGAAGGGGGGACAAAGGGTGGAGGGGGGCAAAAATTGGGAGGGGTGGAAGGGTGTCTAGTCTTCACCCTCAGCAACATTTTCTCATGTTATACCTATATCCCTTAATTCCCAGAAATCTATTGACCTGCTTTGAATGAACACAATGATCCAGCCTCCACGTTTCTCCAGGGTGAAGGAATTTTCTCATCTCAGTCCCAAACGTACTACCTCATGTTCTAAAACTGTGACCCCCCCCCCCCCCCCCCCCCCCAAGTCCTAGACTCCTACATCTAGTCCATCAAGCTATAAAGGCTTAGATTCATCAAGCCATACAGCACAGAAACAGGCCCTTTGCCCCACAACATCCACACCAACCATTAAACACTCATTTTGCACTCATCTTACACTAATCCCAATTTATTCTGCCCACATACCTATTCCCCCGTCCCCTCATATTCTCTCACCTACACTATGGAATGTTTACAGTGGTCAGTCAACCAACTAATCAGCAAGTCTTTGGGATGTGAGAGCACCCAAAACCCACACAATCACAGGGAGAATGTGTAACCTCCACACAGACAGCACTGAAGGTCAGGATTGAACCCAGTGCCACTGGAGCTGTGAGGCAGCAGGTCTACCAGCTGCACCAGTATGCCGCCCTTTAAAAAATATTTTATGTTTCAAATGAGATCTCCTCTCATTCTCCTGATCTCTGGAGAATATAGCCCCAGTCTACTCCTCCAACTTCAACTTCAATCTCTCCTCCAACTTCAAACCTGCCATCCCTGGAACCAGTCTAGTGAATCTTTGCTGTGCTCCCTCTATGGCAAACAGACCAAAACTGTACACAATATTCCAGGTGCAGTCTCAACAAAGCCCTGCACAACAGTAGGAACTTCCTCACTCCTGTATTTAAATCTTCTCATTATGGAGGGTAACATACCATTTGCCTTCTTAGTTGCTTCCTGTACCTGCATGTTGGCCTTCAGTGGCTTGTGCACAAGGACAGCCAGGTTCTTTTGAACATTTGCACTACCCAACCCTTTACCACTGAGCAAGTACTCCACAAAGTGAATGACCTCATATTTTCCCACACGATACTCCCAGCTGCCCACTCACCATCTACATCCCCCTAAAGCCTTCTCCTTACTCACAACCCAATGTTATACCTACATTTGGAGACAATAAATATGGCGTTTGGTCCCCACAGCCAAACTGTTGATATAGATAACGAATAGCTGGGCCCCAAACCCCCATTCCTGTGGTAAGCCACTAGGTAAGGCTGCCGATTTGAGAACTATCAGTTTATTCCCACTCTGTACTTTCTCTCTGATAACTAATTCTCAATCCATGTCAGTAGGTTACCCTCATCTCCATGAGCTCTGACCCTGCTAATACACCCCAGAACGCTAATAGATTAGTGAAACATGACTTTCTTTTGATAAATCTAGTGGAATCTTCTCAAGCTCACATTATTCTTTTCAAGGTGTTCTATTATTACATCTTTCATTATAGATTTCAGTAATTTCCCTACCACCGTCATTAGGCTAACAGGTATGTAGTTCCTAGTTTTCTTCTCTCCCTCCCCAGCCTTGCTTAAATAGTGAAGTCACATTTAGGCCTCCTGGAGACAGGGCTGTACTGGAGCTAACATTGGGAAATGAGGCCAGGCAAGTGATGGAAATGTCAGTTGGGGGGGTGGGTGGGGATGATAGCAATCATAATTCTTTAACTCTCCAGGTAGATATCAAAAGGGATAAGGATGGTCTGGATGTTAAGGTCCTAAATTGGGAGAAGGTTGATTTCAATAACATAGGACAGGACCTGGCAAAAACAGATTGAGAGCAGCTGCTTGCTGGTAGAACAAGGCCCAAGTGGGAGTCTTGAAAAGTGAAGTGGTGATAGCTCATGGCCAACATGTTGGGTTAACGGTGAAAAGGATAGTAAGATTAGGCAACGCTGGATGACAAAGGGATATTGAGGGTTTCTTGGAGAAAAAAAGGAAGCATATGGCAGGTATGGGAAACTGAAAACGGGAGAAACCACCAAGGAGTATGGAGACTGTAGGACAGTACTTAAAATAGAAATTAGGAGGACAAAGAGGGGCCATGAAATATCATTGGAGGACAAAATTAAGGAGAATCCCAAGGCATTTTAAGTATAGTGGGAGCAGAACGGGGAACCAGAGAAAGAGTGGACCCTCTCAGGGACTAAAGAGGCAATCTGTGTGTGGAGACAGAGGATGTGGGTTAGGTCGTAAATGAATACTTCTTGCATGTATTCACTGAAGAGAAAGACAGGATAGATGGAGACAAAAGAGACTGCAGATGCTGGAATCTGGAAGGAAAAAAAAACAGAACTCAGCGAGTCAACCAGCATCTGTGGAGGCAACAGGTGTATGACTAAAATTCAACAGGTTGGATACACGTCATAGAACTGTACAGCACAGGAACAGGCCCTTCAGCCCATGATGCTGTGCCAAACTAATTAAATGTAATTAAACACCTATCCAAACTAATCCCTTCTGCCTACACAAGGTCCATATCCCTCCATTCTCTGTACATTCACATGCCTATCAAACAGGCCCAAACACTTCTATTAGCCTCCACCACTTGAGCAGGAAGGAGAACAGCCCGAAGTCGTGGTTCACGTTGGTACCAACGACATAGGTAGGAAGAGGGACAAGGTCCTGAAAAGTGAGTTTAGGGAGCTAAGCAGAAGGCTGAAGAACAGGACCTCAAGGGTAGCAATCTCGGGATCGCTGCCAGTGCCACACGATAGTGAAGGTAGGAATAGGAGGAGATGGCAAATAAATGCGTGGCTGAGAAGTTGGCGCAGGAGGGAAGGTTTTAGATTTTTGGATCATTGGGATTGAGGACGGATTACACCAGAACCTAAGGGGGGGGGGGGGCCAATATCCTTGCAGCCAGGTTTGCTAGGGTGGTTCGGGAGGGTTTAAACTAGTTTGCGAGGGGGATGGGAACCGGAGGAGTAGGTCAGAGGAAGAAGGGGATGGGGAAAAGTCAGATCTAACATGTAGAGAGGCTTTGAGGAAGGAGAAGCAGAGTACAGGGTATAAAAGTAGAAAGGTGGATGGGCTAAAGTGCATTTACTTAAATGCAAGAAGCATCAGGAATAAGAGAGATGAACTGAGAGCTTGGATAAGTACATGGGACTACAATATTGTGGCTATTACAGAGACATTGCTGACACCAGGGCAGGAATGGATTTGGAATATTCCTGATTTTCAGTGTTTTAAAAGGGATAGGGAGGGGGGGAGAAGAGGAGGAGGGGTGGCGATACTGGTCAGCTGCAGAAAGGGTGGATAATGTAGAAGGATCCTCTCTAGAGTCAATATGGGTAGAGGTTAGGAACAAGAAAGGAGCAGTTACTCTATAGGCCCCCCATTACCAGTAGGGATACTGAGGAGCAGAGTGGGAGGCAGATTTTGGAAAGATGCAAAAATAAGAAGGTTGTTATCGTGGGAGACTTCAACTTCCCAAATATTGATTGGCACCTGCTTAGTGCCAAAGGTTTAGATGGGACGCAGTTTGTTAAGTGTGTCCAGGACGGATTCCTGTCACAGTATGTTGATGGGCCGACTAGAGGGAAGCATAAAACCATAGAAAAACTACAGCATAGAAAAACAGGCCATTCAGCCCTTCTAGTCTGTGCCGAAACATTATTCGGCTAGTCCCATTTACCTGCCCCCAGCCCATACCCCTCCAGACCTCTCTCGTCCATGTATCTATCCAATTTACTCTTAAAAGTTAAGAGCGAGCCCGCATTTACCACATCAGATGGCAGCCCATTCCACACTCCCACCACTCTTTGAGTGAAGAAGTTCCCTCTAATGTTCCCCCTAAACCTTTCCCCTTTCACCCCAAAGCCATGTCCTCTCGTACTTATCTCTCCTAATCTAGGTGGAAAGAGCCTACTTGCATTAACCCTGTCTATGCCCCTCATCATTTTATAAACTTCTATCATATCTCCCC
Source organism: Pristis pectinata (assembly GCF_009764475.1). Classification (NCBI taxonomy): domain Eukaryota; kingdom Metazoa; phylum Chordata; class Chondrichthyes; order Rhinopristiformes; family Pristidae; genus Pristis; species Pristis pectinata. The sequence goes on from NC_067410.1 coordinate 53,070,827, forward strand.
TCATTCTCTGCCCCAAGGAATAAAGTCCTAACATGCTCAATCTTTCCTTATAACTCAAATCCTGAAGAACCGGCAACATTCTTGTAAATCTCCTCTGCACTCTTTCAATCTTACTGACATCCTTCCTGTAGTTCGGCGACCAGAACTGCACACAATATTCTAAATTTGGTCTCACCAATGACTTATACAACCTCACCAAAACATTCCAACTCCTATACTCAATACTTTGATTTATAAATGCCAGGATGCCAAAAGTCTTTTTTACAACCCTGTCTACCTGTGACTCTACTTTCAAGGAATTATGTATCTGAACTCCCAGAGCCCTTTGTTCCTCTGCACTCCTCAGTGCCCTACCATTTACTGTGTATGTCCTCCCTTGATTTGTCCTTCCAAAATGCAACACCTCACACTTGTCTGCATTAAATTCCATCTGCCAGCTTCTGGACCATTTTTCCATTTGGTCAAGATCCCTCTGCAAGCTTTGAAAGCCTTCCTCACCGTCCACTACACCTCCAATCTTAGCGTCATCTGCAAAATTACTAATCCAATTTACCACATTATCGTCTAGATCATTGATATATACAACAAACAACAATGGCCCCAACACAGATCCCTGAGGCACACCACTAGTCACAGGCCTCCAACCTGAGAAACAATCATCCACAACCACTCTCTGTCTTCTCCCACTCAGCCAATTTCAAATCCAGTTTACAACCTTTCCATGGATACCCATTGACTGAACCTTCTGAACTAATCTCCCATGTGGGACCTTGTCAAAGGCCTTACTAAAGTCCATGTAGACAACATCCACAGCCTTACCTTCATCTTTCTTAGTGACCTCCACAAGATTCGTTAAACACGATCTACCACGCACAAAGCCATGCTGACTATCCTTAATCAATCCTTGGCTGTCCAAATACTTATATGTCCTATCTCTCACAACACCTTCCAATAATTTACCCACTACTGATGTCAGGCTCACTGGCCTGTAATTACCCAGTTTACTTTTCGAGCCTTTCTTAAACAATGGAACAACATGAGTTATCCTCCAGTCCTCTGGCACCACACCCGTGGCTAAGGACATTTTAAATATATCTGCCAGGGCCCCTGCAATTTCTACACTAGTCTCTCTCAAGGTCCGAGGAAATATCTTGTCAGGCCCTGGGGATTTATCTACCTTTATTCGCTGTAAAGCATCAAGTACCTCCTCCTTTTTAATCTCTATATGTTCCATGACACTAGTGCTTGTTTCCCTTCCTTCCATATCCACGATGCCAGTTTCCTGAGTAAATACTGACGCAAAAAAACTGTTTAAGATCTCCCCCATCTCCTAAGATCTCCCCCATCTCCTGAGGCTCCACGCATATATGACCACTCTGATCTTCTAGGGGACCAATTCTGTCTCTTACTATCCTTTTCCTCTTAATATACCTGTAGAAACCCTTTGGGTTTACCTTCACATTATCTGCCAAAGCAGCCTCATGTCTTCTTTTTGCCTTCCTGATTTCCTTTTTTAGTATCTTCTTACATTTCCTATACTCTTCAGGAATGCCATATTAGATCTTGTTTTAGGTAATGAACCGGGTCTGGTGACAGATCTATCGGTGGGTGAGCATTTGGGGGACAGCGACCACTGCTCCATAACCTTTAGCATTGTCATGGACAGGGATAGGGATAGGAGTAAAGAGGACGGGAAGATATTTAATTGGGGAAAGGCGAATTATGAGGCTATAAGGCGAGAACTTGAGACTGTAAATTGGGATGACATTTTTGAAGGGAAATATACTGTGGAGATGTGGTCGATGTTCAGGGATCTCTTGCAGGATGTTAGGGATAAATTTGTCCCAGTGAGGCAGAGAAGGAATGGCAGGGTGAAGGAACCATGGGTGACAAGAGAGGTGGAACAACTAGTTAGGAAGAAGGCAGCAGCATACATAAGGTGTAAGCAGCAAGGATCAGATAGGGCTCGTGAGGAATATAGAGTAGCAAGGAAGGAATTTAAAAAAGGGGCTGAGGAGAGCGAGAAGGGGACATGAAAAGGCTTTGGCGAGTAGGGTTAAGGAGAATCCCAAGGCTTTTTTCTCATACGTGAAGAGCAGAAGGATGGCGAGAGTAAAGTAGGTCTGATTAGAGACAAAGGTGGGAAGGTGTGCCTGGAAGCTGTGGAAGTGGGTGAGGTTCTCAATGAATACTTCTCTTCAGTATTCACCAAGGAGAAGGATCTTGATGATGCTGAGGACAGTGTTGGTAAGGGTAATGTTCTAGAGTACGTAGATATCAAGAGAGAGGATGCGTTGGAGCTGTTAGAAAATATTAGGACAGGTAAGTCCCCGGGGCCTGACGGAATATTCCCCAGGCTGCTTCATGAGGCAAGGGAGGAGATTGCTGAACCGTTGGCTAGGATCTTTGAGTCCTCTTTGTCCACGGGGATGGTACCGGAGGATTGGAGGGTGGTGAATGTTGTCCCCTTATTCAAAAAAGGTAGTCGGGATAGTCCAGGGAATTACAGACCAGTGAGCCTTACGTCTGTGGTGGGTAAGCTATTAGAAAGGATTCTAAGAGATAGGATCTACGAGCATTTAGAGAATCATGGACTGATTAGGGACAGCCAGCATGGCTTTGTGAAGGGAAGATCTTGCCTCACAAGCCTGATAGGGTTCTTTGAGGAGGTGACCAGGAAGATTGATGAGGGTAGTGCAGTGGATGTGGTCTACATGGATTTTAGTAAGGCATTTGACAAGGTTCCGCATGGTAGGCTTTTTCAGAAGGTCAGAGGCCAAGGCATCCAGGGAGGCTTGGCCGTGTGGATTCAGAATTGGCTTGCCTGTAGAAAGCAGAGGGTTGTGGTGGAGGGAGTGCATTCGGATTGGAGGGCTATGACTAGTGGTGTCCCACAGGGATCGGTTCTGGGACCTCTACTTTTTGTGATATTTATTAATGACTTAGATGAGGGGGCGGAAGGGTGGGTTAGCAAGTTTGCAGATGACACAAAGATCAGTGGTGTTGTGGATAGTGTGGAGGGCTGTCGAAGCTTACAGAGGGATATTGATAGGATGCAGAGCTGGGCTGAGAAGTGGCAGATGAAGTTCAATCCGGAGAAGTGTGAGGTGGTACACTTCGGAAGGACAAACTCCAAGGCGGAGTACAAGGTAAATGGCAGGATTCTGGGCAGTGGGGAGGAGCAAGGGGATTCGGGGGTTCATATCACTGAAAGTTGCCTCACAGGTGGATAGGGTAGTTAAGAAGGCTTATGGGATGTTAGCTTTCATAAGTCGTGGGATCGAGTTTAAGAGCCGCAAAGTAATGATGCAGCTTTACAAAACTCTGGTTAGACCACACTTGGAGTACCATGTCCAGTTCTGGTCGCCTCATTATAGGAAGGATGTGGAGGCGTTGGAGTGCAGAGGAGATTTACCAGGATGCTGCCTGGATTAGAGAGTATGGATTATGAGGAGAGACTAAAGGAGCTAGGGCTGTTCTCATTGGAGAGGAGGAGGATGAGGGGAGACATGATAGAGGTATACAAGATATTAAGAGGAATAGATAAGAGTGGACAGCCAGCGCCTCTTTCCCAGGGCACCAATGCTCAAAACAAGAGGACATGGCTTTAAGGTAATGGGTGGGAAGTTCAAGGGAGATGTCAGAGGGAGGTTTTTCACCCAGAGAGTTGTTGGTGCATGGAATGTGCTGCCTGGGGTGGCGGTGGAGGCTGATACGATGGTCAAGTTCAAGAGATTGTTAGACAAGCATATGGAGGAATTTAAGATAGAGGGATATATGGGAGGAAGGGGTTAGATAGTCTTAGGAGTGGTTTGAAGGTCAGCACAACATGGTGGGCTGAAGGGCCTGTATTGTGCTGTATTGTTCTGTGGTTCTATGGTCTCGGTCTGAAATGTTGACTGTATTTCCCTCCATAGATGCTGCCGAGCCTGCTGAGTTCCTCCAGCATCTTGTGTGTATTGCTCCAGATTCCAGCATCTGCAGAATCTTGTGTCTCAGGTGTATGGAAGAATGAGCAGACCAGGGAGTCCCAAAGAGAGTGATCGCTGTGGGAAGCAGAAAGGAGAGGAGAGGGGAAGAGGTGGCTCGTGGTGCAATCCCATTGGAGCTGGCAGAAATGGTGGAGGATGACATGTTTGATGCAAAGCTGGTGGGGTGAAAGGAGAGGATCGAGAAACTGAATCCCTGTCCTGTCTGGGGTCAGGTGGGTGAGAGCAGCCCTTGTGAGGGCTCCATCAACTATGGCTGAGGGGAAAATACATTTCCTGAAGGAGGACATTTCAGACGCTTTAGAGCAAAAGACCTCATCTTGAGAACAGATGAAGTGAAGACAGAGAAATTAAGAAAAAGGAATGGCATCTTTATAGGAGGCAGGGTGAAAGGAGGTGTAGTCGAGGTAGTTGTGGGAGTTAATGTGCTTACAGAGATGTCAATAGCAAATCTGTCTCCTGAGATGGAGATAGAGGGATCTAGAAAAGGAAGATAAGTGTCAGACATCGTCCAGGGACATCTGAGGGCATGATGGAAGGTGATGAAATTGACAAGTTCGCATGAGTGCAGGAAGTAGCACCAAAGTAGTCGACGTAGCAGAAAACTAGTTGGGGGTGTGATGCCGGAATATCCTGGAATAAGGACAGATCCACATACCCAAGGAAAAAGTAGGCACTGCTGCAGCCCATGTCATTCCCCACAGCAACTCCTTTGATCTGCAGAAAGTGGGAGGAATCAAAAGAGATGCTGTTGAGGGCAAGAACAGGTTCTGAGAGGCAGATGGGAGCGTTAGTGAAGGGGGAGCTGTTTGGGTCTTTGTTCAGGAAAGAAACAGAATCCCAAGACCTTTTTGATGGGGAATGGAAGTGTATCGAGACTGGACATCCAAAGTGAAGATGGGGCAGTGAGGGCTGGATACTTGTAAGTTGTCAAAATGGTGAAAGGTGTTCCGGATAGAGGTGGAAAGGGACAAGACAATGGGAGACAGGACAGAGTCCAGGTATGATGAACTGAGTTCAGTGGGGCAAGAGCAGGCAAAAACAATGGGCCTACCAAGATAATTGGGAAAAGATAGAAGTGGGGTGTATGGGGTTGGGGCATTATCAGGTTGGAAGCTGTGGAGGGGAAATCTCCTGATGTGACAAGAGATCTGTGACAGCGCAGGGCAATGGCCTGGTGTTTGTTCATAGGGTCATGGTCCAGAGGAAGATAGAGGAGGTGTCTAAGAGCTGCCATCTAGCCTCTGTAAGGTAGAAGTCAGCCCAGATCACAGCACCACACTTGTCAGCTGGTTTGAGGATGAGCTTGGGATTGGTGTGAAGTCAGTGGAGAGCTGCGCGTTCGAATGGGGTGAAGAGGCAAGGCGACTGATGTCATGTCAGCAATTGGAAATGAAAAGGTCAAGAGAGGGTAAAAGGCTGGAAAGGGGTGACCATGAGGAAGGGAAGTGCTGGACATGGGAGAAAGGATCAGTAGTAGAGGGTGAGGCCTTCCTGCTGAAGAAATAGGCAAAGGTGGAGGCGCAGAAGGAGAGCGCGACATCAGGTCAGGCCTGGAACTCACAAAGTGTGCATAGTGGTACGGAGGTGAGGACTCTGCTCAGTGGAGGGGTTTGGCAAGGTGAGAGATGAACATGGGGGAGGATTGAGGAGGAGGGAGGTGGTGATTGTGGGCTGGGAGGGAGAGAAGTGGAGCAAAGCAGAGCATGTTTCTGCTCTGTATATGAATTTCAGAAACAGAGCAAGCTCTCAGAAGCTGAGCTATCGGGTTCAAGTGGCAAAGATGAGTGTCATACTGACTCAATGAGCATGTCTGTGAGCTGACCTGAATATCCTGTGCTCGCTCATAAGACTGGTAGGCAATCTTCTCCTCCATGCTCACCAACTCTTGCTTTAGGTTGAGGATTTCGTGCTGGTGAAGCTCTGTCAGGTCATTGAGCTGATCCTCAAGCCGCTCACACCTATAACAGACAGTAGTACATGTCATTCAACTTATTGCAGCAGCCAGGACAGGCCTCTATTTGTGTTAAGTTGAGGCTGAATAAGCACAAAAAGTCAATCTCAGTTCTCCAGGCATCCCCAGGAAAGGTCATCTCGGCACCTGTCCCTTCTTCATCGTGAGCACCAGCCCAAAGGTCCCATCCTATCTTCTCTCTGCTCCCTCACCTGACACACACATCTGCATCAAACCATGCCAACTTCTGAAGAATTATTGCCTTGAGCATAAATGGAGCAACAGACTCAGGGGTACAGTTCAGAGAAGTACAGCTGGGTAAAGTAACTCACGAAGAACCTTGAATCCCAAGGGTGGAAGAGGCAGCTGAGAGTGGAAACCCTAGGCAAGGGGCAGGGAGGTCTGGACTGATGAACGAGGGAGGGTACTTGTTCTGTCCGTCCTTCCACTTCGCTATCAATGGTCTTGCTTCAGTTGCCTCTACCTTAGTCTGTGCAACACTCTCCATAAACTTCAGCCTTGTTACCACAATTATTTGCTTAAACACTCCCATCATGGCTCAGTCAAGAACAGTATTAACTCATGGACTTCAGGGTTTTGTTCAAGAACTGATAATACATCCGTGAGACAAGATCAACGAAGACACAAGGTACAAACATGACATTTTTAAGCAAACTACCAGAAGAATGGAGCCTCTGACAGTTAATCAGGGAGCTGATCAGGCAGCCACAGCAACAACGAGGACAGAGAAGAAACAACAACGTCAGCACTGATTTGATGTGAGTTAGTTGGCAGCAGTCAGGGGAGCCGTAGACATGAGAAAGTACATTGTGTCCAGACTGAGAATTGGAGGAATACTTGTACATAGCAACCCTCAGCTGAGGGATCCCCGACCCAGCTGACAGTGGCCTAAGTAATTTGAAATTAGAATTCTATCAGTGATTGGAGAGTGATCTGCACTAATGGAATCTGTTACACATAACCCGAATAAAGCTGTAAAGTTAAATCTTCTAGTTGTCTGTCCAGTCATAAATCACCCACTCAGATTCCTGCCAGGGTGACAAGGGTTCAGAAACAGCTCCCACACCTCCCATGGCTTCCATTCTGTGCTCCAAACTTAAACACTTGAGACTCTACAAATGTGATGGTTATTGCAGCCCCTCTCTCCATTTCACTCCAGACTCTGTATCAACTTGTGAACAAGCCCTTGCTTACATGAATTTCTACATTCACATCTTGACTTTGATGGAGCCACAGCCAAGAGATGTTGCTACCCATCAATGAGACTTCAACGCACGGCTACATCTTCCACACAATTGTAGTGAAGCAGCCTTGTCTCACACTCACATATTGCATTCACTGGCACAGACCACACACACACACATCCTGACAATGAATAAACACACAGGTAGAGAAGGAAATACAAGTAAATTTATATGCAAACTACTGGATTTTAACTGAGGTGAGGGAAGTGAAGCAGGTGGATCCACCTGAGACTACCTGTATCGCTCTTCCTGCAAAGTTTGTAGCATCAGTGTATAATCCCTTTGATAGTGAGACTTCAAAGTGTCAAATGATTCCTCCAGCTGGGCCTGTGTCTCTTTTACTTGCTGCAGTTCTTGGAATAGCCCCTCGAAGCTCGAGCAGGCGAGGTCTAGCGTGTTGTTTTTGGAGGTGGCAGGTTCCAGTGGTGCCCCTGACACACTGTTGGCAGCTGATCCTGATGTGCCACTTGAGCATTCCTCCTCACTGCCATACTTGGGGCTGGACTGCAGGTTGCCACAGATGCCCAGGCCCTTGAGGCACTCCTCTGCCTGGGCTTCGTCCAGCGAGTCCTTCAGGGCAGGGATGTTGTCAGCGCTGCCAAACCTGTTGCGGAGGAGGGACGCGATCTCCCGTGGCTTGGAGACCACAGCGCCTGCAGCTGAGTGGGTGGCTTGTGAGAAGCTGGAGAGACCACCCCGTACACTACCCACGACACCCTCACTGAAACCCGTCACCTTGGCCCCTACGCCTCTCAGCCCCTGCTGCATGTCCCGCAACACATCTTTGGGCTGCCGAGGCATGCCATTGTGCTCAATCTCACGCAGCTTGCGGTGACACTGCTCCAGCTTGCGCTGCAGCTGCAGGATGGTCTGAGCCGACTTCTGGTTCTTCTTCTCGAAGACCTGCTTGATGCGGGCCCCCTGCTGTCGGTCAGCATTGTTGGCCAGCTTAAGGTACTCCGCCACATTGTCATCCCGGGCTGTCTGCTCCACCTTCAGCTGCTCCGTCAGCTTCAGTACTTTCTGCTGCAGGTGAGTAATGGCTGCTTTCGTCCTCTGAGGATCCAGCGCACTGTCCAGGCTATCCACGCTAATCCCCCCATCTGAGCTCGACACAGCCACGCCCAATGGGGCTACACTGTTCACTTCCAGCCGTTCGACCTGTGATACAGAATCAAAAATTAGCTTATTACTTGCAGGTATTTTTTGTTTAAAAGGTTGGACAGATGCCAACTTGTAACCGTGTCAATTAAAAATATGATTTATTCCCCCACTTTCTCCCACACAAAGCCCAGAAGCTTTTCCCGCATGAATCTGGGATGTTCAGCAAGCAACAGTAACTTGCTACAGGAATGAAAGCAGTTGTTGCCCCAGTTCACATCTTGGTGCTGCCTACTGAACTAAATGGAAAGTTGTGGGACTGCCCAAAAGCACCAGACCTCTCCCTGCACCCAGTGTTCCACTCAGACAGTTGTGGACTGTCCAGTGCCGGGACATTTCTGCCCATTCCCCATCAGTTGTGGACTGCTCAATACCTGGACATTCCCACCCAGTCCTGGGGCAAGGTTGTTCTCATCACTGAATGATTGCTGTATTAGTGTCCCAAACGCTGTCACTGTGAAGGAACGAATTGTGCGCAAAGCATTCCCGCTCCTGGTTTCTGTAATGGCGTACATGGGAATAAATGTACATACAGCATGCCATTTGTGGTTACTGCTCTCATGTCCGTGGGACTAAATGTATCCAAAATCTAAACGCATCCTGATGAAGGATCTTGGCCGGAAACATCAACTGTTTATTGACGTTGATCAATAAACAGCCTGACCTGCTGAGTTCCTCCAGCACTTTTTGTGTATTTTTAGGGATTCCAGCATCTGCAGAATTTCTTGCATCTCCAACAAGATATAAAATTGGCTTGGTGGAAGGAGACAGAGGGTGGTAGTGGAGAGTTGTTTTTCAGACTGGAGGCCTGTGCTGCAGGGATTGGTGCTGGGTCCACTGTCGGTTGTCATCTACATTAACAATTTGGATGATTAGTAAGTTTGCTGGTGGCACCAAAATTGGTTGTGAGGTGGACCATGAAGAAAGTTGTCTCAGGTTACAATGGAATCTAGATCAACTAGAAAAGTGGGCCATGGAATTTAACTCAGACAAGTGTGAAGTGAAGTACTTTGGGAAGGTAAACTAGGGCAGGACACGTACAGTGAATGACAGGGCCCTGGGGAGTTTTACAGTACAGAGACACCTTGGGGTATGTTCATAGTTCCCTGAAAGTAGCAACACAGGTAGAGAGGTTGGCGAGGAGGGCATATGGTATGCTTACCTTCATCAGCTGAAGCAATGAGTACGGGAGTTGGGACATCATGTTACAGTTGTACAAAATGTTGGTTACATCACATTTGGAGTATTGTGTGCAGTTCTGGTCACCATACTACAGGAAGGATGTGATTAAGCCAGAGAGGATGCAGAAAAGATTCACAAGGATATTGCCTGGATTGGAGAGCTTGAAGTTATGAGGGACTTGATAGGCTGGGACTGTTTTCCCTGGAGCAAGGGAGGCTAAGAGATGACATGATAGAGGTTTAAAATATTATGAGAGGCCTGATAGGGTACATAGCCAGAGTCCGTCTCCCACGGTAGAGGTGTCTAAAACTAGAGGGCAGAGATTTAAGGTGAGGAGGAGGTGGTTTAAAGGGGATCTGAAGGTTAATTTATTCACACAAAGAGTAATTAATATCTGGAATGAGCTGCAAGAGGTGGTGGTGGAGGCAGGAACTGCAACAACATTTGAGGCAACTGGACTGGCACCTGAATGAGCAGGGTATAGAGAGATATAGAATGAATGCAGGTGTGGGATTTATATAAATAGGCATGATGGTTCGCATAGACGCGATAGGCTGAGCAGCCTGTTTCTATGACTCTAACGTGGTCTCCTCTACACTGGAGAAACCAAACAGATTGGGTGATCATTTGCAGAGCACCTGCGCTCAGTACACAGTGGTGACCCTGGGCTTCCTGCTGCCTGCCACTTGAATTCTCCATCCCACTCTAACCCATCAGTCTGTGGTCTCCTGTATTGTTACAGCAAGGCACAACACAAGCTCAAGGAACAGTACCTCATCTTCTGTCTGGGCATGTTGCAGCGTCCTGGACTCAATATTAGCGATCCAAGCTTCAAGCTTGGATCGATACTTGGAGCTACGATGTGGTGGCCATTATGGAGACTTGGATGGCTCTGGTGTGGGAATGGTTGATTCAAGTGCCGGGCTTTAGATGTTTCAGGAAGGACAGGGAGGGAGGCAAAAGAGGTGGGGGAGTGGCACTGTTGATCAGAGATAGTGTCACGGCTGCAGAAAAGGTGGACGTCGTGGAGGGATTGTCTACGGAGTCTCTGTGGGTGGAGGTTAGGAACAGGAAGGGGTTGATAACTTTACTGGGTGTTTTTTTATATATATATAGCCCGTCCAGTAGTGACAGGGTTATTGAGGAGCAGATAGGGAAGCAGATCCTAGAAAGGTGTGAGAATAACAGAGTTGTTGTGATGAGGGATTTTAATTTCCCAAACATCAACTGGCATCTCCAGACAGTGAGGGGTCTAGATGGGCTGGAGTTTGTTAGGTGTGTTCAGGAAGGGTTCTTGACACAGTATGTAGATAGACCTACAAGAGGAGAGGCTGTGCTTGATTTGATATTGGGAAATGAACCTGGTCAGGTGTCAGATCTCTCAATGGGTGAACATTTTGGTGATAGTGATCATAATTTTATCTCCTTTACGTTAGTGCTGGAGAGAGATAGGAACAGACAGACTAGAAAGGCATTTACTTGGAGTAAAGGGAATTATGAGGCTCTCAGGCAGGAAATTGGAAGATTACATTGGGAACAGATGTTCTCTGGGAAAAGTACGGAAGACATGTGGCAAATATTCAGGGGATATTTGTGTGGAGTTCTGCATAAACATGTTCCGATGAGACAGGGGAGTCATGAGAAGATACAGGAACCGTGGTGTACAAAGGCTATAATAAATCTAGTCAAAATGAAAAGAAAAGCATACAAAAGGTACAGAGAGCTAGGTAATGTTAGAGATCTGGAAGAGTACAAGGCTAAAAGGAAGGAACTTAAAGAGATTAGGAGAGCCAGAAGGGGACATGAGAAGACCTTGGCGGGCAGGATTAAGGAAAACCCCAAGACGTTCTACAAGTATGTGAAAAGTAAGAAGATGAGATGCGAAAGGATAGGGCCTGTCAAGTGCAGCAGTGGGAAAGTGTGTATGGATCCGGAAGAAATGGCGGAGGTACTTAATGAATACTTTACGTCAGTATTCACTACAGATAAGGATCTAGGGGATTGCAGCCTGAAAAGCTTGAGCATGTAGATATTAGAAAAGCGGTGGTGCTGAAACTTTTGGAAAGCATCAAGTTAGATAAGTTGCCGGGACCAGATGGGATGTACCCCAGGTTGCTGTGGGAGGTGAGGGAGGAGATTGCGGAGACTCTGACGATGATCTTTGAGTCGTCGATGGAGAGAGGAGAGGTTCCGGAAGATTGGAGGGTTGCGGATGTTGTTCCCTTATTCAAGAAGGGGAGTAGGGATAACCCAGGGAATTATAGACCAGCGAGTCTCACTTCAGTGGTTGGTAAGCAAATGGAGAAGATCCTGAGAGGCAGGATTTATGAACATTTGGAGAGGTATAATATGATTAGGAATAGTCAGCATGGCTTTGTCAAGGGCAGGTCCTGCCTTATGAGCCTCATTGAATTTTTTGAGGATGTGACTAAACACATCAATGAAGGGAGAGCAGTAGATGTAGTGTATATGGATTTCAGCAAGGTGTTTGATAAGGTACCCCATGCAAGGCTTATGGAGAAGGTGAGGAGACATGGGATCCAAGGGGACATTGCAGTGTGGATCCAGAACTGGCTGGCCTACAGAAGGCAAAGAGTGGTTGTTGAAGGGTCGTATTCTGGGTGGAGGTCAGTGACCGGTGGTGTACCTCAGGGGTCTGTACTGGGACCCTTACTCTTTGTAATTTTTATAAACGACCTGGATGAGGAAGTGGAGGGGTGGGTTAGTAAGTTTGCGGATGACACGAAGGTTGGGGGTGTTGTGGATAGTTTGGAGGGCTGTCAGAGGTTATAGAGGGACATAGATAGGATGCAAAGTTGGGCTGAGAAGTGGCAGATGCAGTTCAACCCAGATAAGCGTGAAGTGGTTCATTTTGGTAGGTCAAATATGTTGGCGGAATATAGTATTAATGGTAGGACTCTTGGCAGTGTGGAGGATCAGAGGGATCTTGGGGTCCGAGTCCATAGGATGCTCAAAGCGGCTGTGCAGGTTGACTCTGTGGTTAAGAAGGCATATGGTGTATTGTCCTTCATCAATCGGGGAATTGAATTTAGGAGCCAAGAGGTATCATTTTAGCTATCTAGGCCCCTGGTCAGACCCCACTTGGAGTACTGTGCTCAGTTCTGGTCGCCTCACTACAGGAAAGATGTGGAAGCCATAGAGAGGGTACAGAGGAGATTTACAAGGATGTTGCCTGGAATGCAGAGCATGCCTTATGAAAGCAGGTTGAGGGAACTTGGCCTTTTCTCCTTGGAGAGACGGAGGATGAGGTGGGACCTGATAGAGGTGTATAAGATGATGAGAGATATTGATCGGGTAGATAGTCAGAGGTTTTTCCCCAGGGCTGAAATGGTGGCTACAAGAGGACATAGGTTTAAGGTGCTGGGGAGTAGGTATAGAGGAGATGTCAGGGGTAAGTTTTTTACTCAGAGAGTGGTGAGTGCGTGGAATGGGCTGCCGGAAACAGTGGTGGAGGCGGATACGATAGGGTCTTTCAAGAGACTGTTAGATAGGTACATGGAGCTGAATAATAGAGGGCTATGGGTAAGCCTAGTAATTTCTAGGGTAGGGACATGTTCGGCACAGCTTTGTGGGCCGAAGGGCCTGAATTGTGCTGTAGTTTTTCTATGTTTCTATTGAGTGCTATGACTTCAGGTGACTTGATTTCTATCTGTATCAATTGCCAATCTGCGGTCTTGGCTGTTTGCTTTTCCCTTTTTTACCCTGGGCGTGGGGGCATGTGCAGCCTGACCTGTCAGGCATGTCATTCTGCTCTGCTTTTCAACACTCCTACATTCTTTTGTCTATGATCTCACTCTCCAATTTCTCCCATTCACCAGATCATCTTGTTTACATCTTATCCCCGTGGTCACCCAGTTTTACCCTACCAGGGACATCGCCCTCCCTACAGCTTAAGCAGCTTCATTTGTCTCCTCTTGAATCGCAGAGTGGACTCAAGGGGCTGATTGATCCTACTTCTGATCCTGTCTCGGCTTAAGCACGTTTTTCACCACCTGTGATGCCACTTTCAACAAACTATGCACTCATACTCCTAGGTCCCTCTGTTCCAATACACTCCCTAGTGCCCTATCATTCATAGTACAAGTCCTATACTGGTTTGAGTTTCCAAAATGCATAACCTCACACTTATTTGTATTGAAACCATTTGCCACTCCTCGGCCCACTTCCCTAACTGATGAAGATCCCCCCTGTAATCTACCATAACCTTCTGCACTATCAACAATACCTCCTAATTTCGTGTCATAGAACATTACAGCACAGTACAGGCCCTTCGGCCCACGATGTTGTGCCAACATTTTATTCTGCTCTGAGATCTATTTAACCATTCCCTCTCACAACAGTCTATCTAAGATTCCCTTAAATGTCCCTAATGTATCTGCCTCCACCACCTTTGCTGGTAGTGCATTCCACACACCCACCACTCTAAAAAAAAACCTTGCCTGACATCCCCCCGAACCTTCCTCCAATCACCTTAAAATTATGCCCCTTCACATGAGCCATTTTTGCCCTGGGAAAAAGTCTCTGACTGTCCACTCGATCTATGCTTCTCTAGTTTATGCTGAGGGAGATGCTGGGCCATGAAGTTGGAGGGTGCTGCAACAGAATTCTTCTGCTGATGGTTCCCAGCAGCTCAGATGCCCAGTTTTCAGCTCCATTGAGCACAACAGTGAAACAAAACATTATGTAGGGTACCTCAGTGTGAAGATGGGCATTAACTATCTGCCCTGCCTCCTACACAGAATCCCCTCCATTCTCCCATTTGCTCTGTCACACTTATTCTGATAAGGAGATTTTCCTCATAGATGCCTCTGAAATGTATTTCTTCTTCCTGAATAGTGGCTTCCTCTTTATCAGTGGACAAAACCAGTCACCACATCTCATCTATTTCCCACCCACTCCTCCTCTTCCTAGATAAAACAAGAACAGAGTTCCCTGGTCCTCATCTTCCACCCACCAGCTTTCATTCAATGCATCATCCTTAACAATTTCCATCAGCTCCAACGAGAATCCACCATCAAACACAACTCCCCTCTCAGCATATCGAAGGGATTGCTCCCTTTGTGACTCCCTTGTCTGCTTTTCCATCCCTACTAACCATCCCCCTTCTTACGGCACTTTCCCTTGCAACTGCAGGTGGTGCACCACCTGTCCTTTCACCTCTTCCCTTCCCACCATCCAGGGACCCAAACAGTCCATCCAGGTGAAGGAGAGATTCACTTCCATTTCTTCCCATCTTGTGTACTGCATTTGGTATTCACAGTGTGGTCTCCTTGGGTGATTGCATTGGAGACCGCTGCACTCGGTCCACAGGAGTGACCCATAGCTTCCAGTTGTCTGTCACTTTAATTCACCAACCCACTGATCCACGCATTTCACACAGCCAAAGAAGCATAATCTATCTCAAGCTGCCACATTTACCCTTTTTGGTCTCACCAGATCAGAAATATTTCCTTTTATCTACCCATCTTTCTCTGCTGGGGCAGGGTCTCAGGCCAGAGCTTAACTGTTTCTTCTTCAACAGATGCTGTCTGACATGCTGAGTATTTCCAGCATTTTTTGTTCTAGTCTAAAGAACTTTGGGTTTCTCAATTTTAAACAGTAATGGCTTTCTATTCTTCCTATTCAAGTGAATAACACCATATTTTCTCACATTACAACTCTACAGCTATCTTTGTCCATTCATTAACCTATCACCCTACCAAATGCTTCCTCATGGCTCATTCTGGCACCACCCACATTCATTTCCCCATATTTTTTCCATTTTTTTCTCCCTCACAACACAGGAAGTGGCCATTTGGCCCACTGAGTTCCTGCTGGCTCTCCGGGTATTCCCATCAGATCCATTCCCACACTAATTCCTGATAACTAACTTCCCCAATTTTCCTACCATCCACTGGCACTGGGACCAATTTACAGCAGCTAATTAACCTGCTAGTGACACTTAGGATGTGGGAGGAAACCCACGTGGTCCAGCGAGAGTGTGCAATCGCCAACAGACAGTATCTGATGACAGATTGAACCTGGACCACTGGAGCTGTGAGACAGCAGTTACTGTGCCATCTTTGTGTCATCAAGAAATAGACATTACTCTTCATCATGAATGTTGATTGTAAAGGACTGAGGGCCTTTGTGACACGCTACCCGTAGCACCTGACCAACCTGATAAAGTGCCATTCATTCCTACTCCATGTTCTGTCCTTTAACTGAACCTTTATTTAGCTCCTTGGCCTCGTCAATGTCCATGAGGCAGATCGCTTGTTCCAATAGCCCTGCATGTGTCCATCTCCATTCATGAAACACAAAACTGAGGACCAGTTCAAGTATCCAGGCAGCACCATATCCAACAATGCTTCCCTGGGTAAAGAAATTTCTTCCAGAATCAGTAAAGCTAAATAGGTCCTTGGCTGTTCCACAGTCTCTTGGACATTGTGGAATGGTTGTAAAAGCTACTGCAGTGTTCCAGCAGGCACACCAGCAAGCATTTCAGGTGATCCACCAGCAGAGGGAACAGTAGAGCAGGGTGGGAGAGAGAGCATGTGAGCTCAGTAACACACCACTGCAGAAAAACAGATGACCCTGCCAAGGTTTAAGAAAGGTCTCCAATTATTAAATGTCAGCCGCACATGCAAACATTGCAACCAAATGAAAAGGTGATCGAGCACAAACTTTCAGCTTAAACAAATACTATGCCACCTGCCAACAGTTTCACTGAAAATAAAAACAGTAAACACTGGAAATATTCAGCATCCCTGGAGAGAAACAGCTAATGTTTCAGGGTGAGGACCCCTCCTAATTCAGATGAAGGAGAGAAATCAAGTTAGTGTCAAGTTGCAGGGAGGGATGAGGTTCTCTTTCCACAAATGCTCCTGACCTAGTTGAGCATTTCCAGAAGGTTCTGTTTTTCCAATGCAATTACTCACTATAGCCTGCTCACCGATTTGGATTTTGCATGACCACCCAGATCCAGGCCTGCTGATCATGACATAGATGAAATGAGGGATGAGGTCCTGCAACATGAATTCAGGGAATAGGGTTGCAGATTAAAGAACAAGACCTCTAAGGTTCTAACCTCTGGATTACTTTCAGTGCTATTGAGTGTAGAAATAGGATAGGTCAGATAAATGTGATGATTGCAGCTGACCTAGAATGGAGTCATTATCCTTACAGGGAGATAAGCTAATGTGGGCAGGGGAATGGGGCACAGAGTAGGTGTACAGTTGAAGGGGGAGGGAGGAGCAGAGGTGCAGTCAAATATTGAAGGAAAACTATGTCACTCCATTTGGTAGAGCAGGCATGGGTGTGATAAGGCACATGGGAAGAAGGAAAGAAGTCTACGTTGCATCTAGTAGTTTGTTTAGCTGGCAGATAAACTGAGATCATTGATTAGCACATGGGAATATGATAATGTTGCTACCTCAAATGGTCGAGAGAAGGACAGGACACTCTACGGCAGAGATGTAAATGAGGTGACATTGCAACATTGACAAGGAATCCATTACTGCAGTAATGAAGGGGCAATATCTCAGAAAGCTCTTCAAATAAGGACCTATGGATAGAGTTTAGAAACAAAAAGGGCGATCACTTTGCTGGGAGTATTCTATAGGCCTCCTAACCATTGACAGGGGACAGAGGAGCAGTTATGTAGGCAAATCACAGAGTTACAGAGGCAGGGATTTCAACTTCCCCAAAATGAACTTGGATCACCTGGTATGAAAGACTTAGAGGGAGTGGCATCATTGCTTCCAGGGGAGTTCTCTAAGCCAGTAAAATGATAGACCTACTGGAGAAAGGTAACACTGGATCCAATCTTAGGGAATGAAACCAGGCAAGTGTATGAAGTGTCAGTCAGAGAGCATTGTGGAGATTGTGATCATAACTCTAGGTTTCAAGGTAGTCAAGGATGGTCTGGAAATTAAGGTACTGAATTGGGAAATGCCAATTTCAACATCAATAGACTGGACCTGGCAAAAGTAGACTGGCAGCAGCTACTTGCAGGTAGGTCTACATCAGACAACTGGCAGTCATGCAAGAGTGAGAGAGAGGGGGAGAGCTCAGCTGCAACACATTCATGTAGGGGTGAAAACACACCCAAGGAATCCTGGGTGTCAATGCAGATCAAGGGATGGGTAAAGAAAAGCACATGGCAGGTATAAAGAACTGAGGCCCTTCAGAATAGGAACTGTAAGGGGTACTTAAAAAGGGGACACAAAATATCACTGGCAGACAAGATTAAGGAAAGTTCCAAGTATTTTGTTTTAAAAGTATAGCAAGAGAGTAACCAGTTTTGGACCCATTACGGAACAAAACAGCAATCTGTGCATGGAGCAAGAGGATATAGGTTTTAAACAACTACTTCTCAAATGCATTCACTATGGAAAAGGACATTGTGGAGTAAAACTCCAATAATCTAATCCCTGACCATTTGGAAATCCCGATAGCTTGGTACCTGGCACACCAGGTAATGCTCCCTTCCAACCTGCCAGGGATCTGGTTTCCGCACTCTCCTTAAACTGACCAGGGTCCTGTTTCCTTCACTTCCTTTAAACTTACTGATTCACTGGGAAATTTATTATAATACTGTGCAACATCTTTAAAAAAAATGTGTTGGAGTATTGAAATGAATAACATCCAATAGCCCAAAAATGTGTGCATCTGACACCACCGGAGAGCTGAGTGAGCCAAATATCAGTTTTACTACAGTTGGAGGATCTGGGGATGGGGACACGGTGAAAGTTGAGAACAAGTTAACATTAAAAAGGAGGAGGTATCAGATAGGGATAAAGGTGGGTAAAATCCCAGGCCTGATGGGATATATTTCAGGCTGCCGTGGAAGACAAGAGAGGAGATTGCTCTGGGTCCAAGAGTGTTTTTAAATTTTTCTGCCACAGATAAGATGCCAGATGACTGGAGGATAGCAATTGTGATGCCTTCATTCAAGGAGGACAGCAAGGATGAACCATTTAAGTAAAGTACAAACCTGTGAATCTAATGCCTGAAGGATGGGATTAATCTACGTTTGGAAAGGCAGGGATTGATCATATATATTTGGTAGGGAGATCCTGTCACTTTTTTCCTCCAAAGTGACAAAGATTATTGATGAGGGCAGTGCAGCTGATGTAATCTACATGGATTGAAATGTCCCTGATGACTTCACCTATAGGAAGTGTGCCCAACTGCAGCTCCTAGCTGACCGCATGAAGGAACTGGAGCTGGAATTGGATATACTTAAGATTGTCCAGGATGCTGAGAGCATCACTGACAAAAATTTAAGCAAGGAGGTCACACCAAAGGTGCAGGCAGCAGTTAGTTAGGTGACCACCAGGAGAGGTAGATAAAGCAGGCAGATGGTGCAAGATTCCCCTGTGGCCATTCCTCTCAGCAACGTGTACCCCTCTCGAAACTGCTGAGCACTGGGGAGATGCGGAACCCCATCAGGGCACAGCAGCAGCAGCCAGGTCAGTGGCACTGTAGCCAGCTCTGAGACTCAGCAGGGAAGGGTAAAGTCAGGCAGAGCAACAGTGATAGGAAACTCAACACTTAGGGGGACAGACAGGAGATTCTGTGTTGGAGTGGCTGCAGAACATTCTCTGGGGGGGGGGGGGGGGGGGGTGGTGGTGGTGGGAAATGGTGAGCAGCGAGAGGTCATGGCGCACATTGGCACCAGCGACATAGGTAGAAAGGGGGAAAGAGGTCCTGTGCAATGAGTATAGGGAGTTAGGAAACAGACTGAAAAGCAGGACCTCTAAAGGTAGTAATCTCTGGATTACTCCTGGTGCCACACGCTAGTCAAGGCAGAAATAGAAAAATAGAACAGATGAATGTGTGGCTGAGGAAATGGTGCAGAGGGCAGGGTTTTAGGTTCTTGGATTATTGGAACCTCTTCTGGGTCAAGGGTGACCTGTACAAGAGGGACAGGTTGCACCTTAAGTGGAGGAGAACCGATATCCTGGCTGGGAGGTTTGCTAGTACTATTCGGGAGGGTTTAATCAAGTTTGGCAAGGGAATGGGAATGACAGCACCAGGTCAGAAAGTGGAGGGATTGAGAGGAAGGTAGATGTTATGACCAGTAAATCTGTAAGGAAGAACCAGCAGAAGCAAGTTAATAGACATGATGGTATGGACAGACTGAAGTACTTTAATATGAGAAGTATTTGGGGTAAGGGTAGTAAAGTTAGAGCATGGATCAGTAAATGGAAATATGATACTGTGGCAATTACAGAGACTTGGTTGAGAGCGCGAGAGAGAGAGCGTGAGAGAGAGAGCGAGAATGTTTAATGTTCCAGGATTTCAATGTTATAGAAAAGATAGAGAGGGAGGCAAAAGGGTGGTGGGGGGGGGTGGGGTGGGAATTGCACTATTCATCAAGGCAGTATCACAGATGCACTCAGAGGGGATATAATGGAGGGCTCATCCACTGAGTCTATATGGGTAGAACTCAAAATTACAAAAGGTGCCATCATTTGGATGGGATTACACTACAGACCCTCCAATAGCCACCAGGACATTGAGGAACAGATATGCAGGCAGATGGAGATGTCTTTATTAGTCACATGTACAGTGAAATACATCTTTTGTGTGGAGTGTTCTGAGGGCAGCCCGCAAGTGTTGCCATGCTTCTGGCGCCAACAGAGTATGCCCACAACTTCCTAACCCGTAGGTCTTTTGGAACGTGAGATGAAACTGGAGTACCCGGAGGAAACCCACGCAGACATGGGGAGAACATACAAACTTCTTACAGAAAGCAGCTGGAATTGAATCCGGGTTGCTGGCGCTGTAATCGCATCACGCTAACCGCTGTGGTGTAAAAACAACAGAGTTGTTGTGGGTGACTTCAGCTTCCTAAATATAGACTAGAACCTCCTTAGTGTAAAAGATTTAGATGGGGCAGAATTTGTTCGGTGCATCTAGGAGGGTTTCTTAAATCAGTATGTAGATTGTCCAATGAGAGGAGGGGTCACACTGGACTTGGTGTTGGGCAATGAGCCTGGCCAGGTGACTGACCTTTCAGTGGGAGAACAGTTAAGGAACAGTGACTACAGCTCCTTAAGTTTTAAGACAGCTATAGATAAGGATAAGCATGGATCTTGAGAGAAAGTATTAAATTGGAGCAGAGCAAATTACAAGATCAATTAGGCGGGAACAAGGGAGAGTTAATTGGGAACAGCTGCTTTTGGGCAAGTCCACATCTGACATGTGGAGGGTGTTTAAAGACCAACTGCACAGAGCACAGGACAGGTATGTTCCAGTAAGGAAGGAAAGGATGGCAAGGCAGGGGAACCTTGAATTACAAGAGATGTGGTGAATTTAGTCAAGAAAAATGAAGCGTACGTAAGGTTTAGGAGGCTAAAATCAAACAGGGCCCTTAAGGATTATAAAGAAGCTAGAAAAGACCTCAAGAAGGGAATTAGGAGAGCCAAGAGCGGCCATGAAAAGTCTTTGGCAAGTAGGTTTAAAGAGAATCCCAAGGAATTGTGTGTATATACACACACATATACATCAAGAGAATAACTTGGGAGAGAGTGGGACCACTCAAGGAATGAGGAAGAAACATATGCTTGGAGGCAGAGGATGTGGGTGAGATCCTAAATGAGTACTTTGTGTCAGTATTTACCAAGGAGAAAGATGTGGAGGATAGTGAGATCATTGTGGAGCATGCCAATATGCTAGGGCATTTTGAGATAAAGATGGAGGTAGTGTTGGCTCTCTTAAAGAACATTAAGGCGGATAAGTCCCCAGGGCCTGATGGAATACACCCCAGGTTATTAAGAGTGGCAAGAGACGAGATTGCTGGGGTCTTAACTAGGATCTTCGTGTCCTCTCTAGCCACAGGCGAGGTCCCAGAGGACTGGAAAGTAGCAAATGTTGTTCCATTATTCAAGAAGGGAAACAGGAATAATCCTGGAAACTATAAATCAGTGAGTCTCATGTCATTGATAGGGAAGCTACTGAAGAGGATTCTTAGGTATAGGATTTATGCACATTTGGAAAACCATGGCATAATTAAGGACAGTCAGTATGGCTTTGTGTGGTGCAAGTCACGTCTTACTAACATGATAGAGTTATTTTGAGGAGAAGTTGAAGGTGATTGATGAAGGTAGAGCTGTGGATGTTGTCTACATGGGTTTTAGTAAGGTATTTGACAAGGTACCTCATGGGAGGCTCATCCAGAAGATTAAGATGCATGGGAGCCACACTGACTTGGCCATTAGGATACAGAACTGGCTTGCCCATCGAAGACAGAGGGTAGTGGTCAATGGGTTTTACTCTGGCTGGAAATCCATGACTAGTGCTGCTCTACAGGGATCCGTACTGGGACTTCTGCTGTTTCTGATATATATAAATGACCTGGATGAAAATGAAGATGGGTGGGTTGGTAAGTTCACAGATGATGCAAAGATTGGTGTTGTGGATAGTGTAGAAGATTGCCAAAGGACACAGCAGGATATAGATTAGTTGCAGGTATGGGCAGAGAAATGGCAGATGGAATTTAATCCGGCCAACTGTGAGGTGTTGCACATTGGGAGATCAAATGCAAAGGGACAGTACACTGTTAGTGGCAAGACCCTTAAGAACATAGTACATTACAGCACAGTACAGGCCCTTCAGCTCACAATGTTGTGCCGACATTTTATGCTGCCAAGATCCCTCTAACCCTATCCTCCCACATAGCCCCCCCATATCTATATCATTTATGTGTCTATCTAAGAGTCTCTTAAATGTCCCTAACGTATCTGCCCCCACAACCTCTGCCGGCAGTGTGATCCACGCACCCACCACTCTCTATGTAAAAAAACTTACCACTGACATCTCCCATATCTTCCTCCAAGCAGCTTAAATTTATGTCCTCTCATGTTAGCCATTGTCACCCTGGAAAAAAGTCTCTGACTGTCCACTCGATCTATGCCTCTTATCTTGTACACCTCTATCAAGTCACCTCTCATCCTCTTCTCCAAAAGAGAAAAGCCCTAGCTCACTCAACCTACCCATATAAGACACGGTCTCCAGTCTAGGAAACATCCTGGTAAATCTCCTCTGCACCCTCTCTAAAGCTTCCACATCCTTCCTATAGTGAGGTGACCAGAACTGAAAACAATACTCCAAGTGTGGTCTAAAAGAGAGTTCCAAAAAGCTGCAACATCACCTCGCGGCTCTTGAACTCAATACCCCAACTAATGAAGGCCAACACTCCATACGCCTTAACAACCCTATCGACCTGCACGATAGTCTTGAGGGATCTATGGATGTGGACAAGATCCCTTTGATCCTCCACACTGTTAAGAGTCCTGCCATTGACCTTGTATTCTACCTTCAAATTCGATCTCCCGAAGTGTATCACTTCACACTTATCCAGGT
This sequence comes from Pristis pectinata, assembly GCF_009764475.1. Taxonomy (NCBI): domain Eukaryota; kingdom Metazoa; phylum Chordata; class Chondrichthyes; order Rhinopristiformes; family Pristidae; genus Pristis; species Pristis pectinata. The sequence goes on from NC_067410.1 coordinate 53,093,752, forward strand.
TGAACTCCATCTGCCACTTCTCAGCCCAGCTCTGCATTCTATCAATATCCTGTTGCAATCTACAGCAACTTTCTACAACATCACCAACCTTTGTGTCATCAGCAAACTTACTAACCCACCCTTCCACATCCTCATCCAAATCATTTATAAAAATCACAAAGAGCAAGGGTCCCAGAATAGATCCCTGCGGAACATCACTGGTCACTGACCTCCAGGCAGAATACACTCCATCTACCACCACCCTCTGTCTTCTATGGGCAATAGCCAGAGGGTGGTTGGAATCTGGAATCCACTGCCTGAGAGGGTGGTGGAGGCAGGTACACTCAACATTGAAGCATCTGTTGGATGGGTACTTGAATCATCATGGTACAGAAGGCTATAGTCCAAGAGCTGATAATGGGATTGGTATGGATGGATACTTGTTATTCAACATGGACAGGGTGGGCCGACTGGCCTGTTTTGATGCTGTAGGACTCTATGGACCATAAAGCCAAATTCCAGAGGTGAGATGAGAATGACTGCCCTTGACATCAAGTCAGCATTTGACCAAGTGTGGCATCAAGGAGCACTGGTAAAACAAAGTCAATGAGCATCAATGGGGAAAAATACCTCACACAAAGAAAGGTGGAGATACATGAGACTACAGATGCTGGAATCTGGAGGAACACACAAAGCACTAGAAGAACTCAGCAGGTCAGGCAGTATTAATGGAGGGAAATGGACAGTTGACATTGTCCAGATAAAGAAAGGTGGTTGTGTCATTGAAGGTCAATCATCCCAGTTCTAGACATCACTGCAGGAATTCCTCAGAGCAGTGTCCCCAAGCCTAATCATCTTCAACTGCTTCATTAATCACTCCATCATAAGGTCCAAAATGGGGACATTCTCTGACAATTGCACAATGTTCAATTCCATTCACAACTCCTCAGCAAATGAAGCAGCCCATGCAGCAGGACCTGGACAACATTGTGGCATGGACTGATAAGTGGCATGTAACAGTCACATCACAAAAGTGACAGGCAATGACCACCTGCAACAACGATCTAACCCCATCTCCTTTATGTTCAGTAGCATTATCTTTATCAATTCCCCTATAAACATCATCCTGGGGGTCACTACTGACCAGAAGCTTAGCTGCAGCAGCCATATACGTAAATACAGTGGCTACAAGAATTGCTCTGAGGCTGGGTATCCTGCAGCAAGTGACTTACCTCCCAAGAGGCAAGTGGAGCATCAACTTCGCTCCATTAATGAAGCAGGCACACCAACTGAAAGCAAAGCTGGAGAATGGAAACATTAACACCTTACCAATATGAGCAGAGGCACCAAACATGACCTTCAGCTACTGTTTTTGAAGCTGTCAACCATGAAATATGAAACTGAAATATGAAGCAGTCAGCTTGAAATCTGTGCTAAATGTTCCAGTCAACACAGGCTGTAAAGGGCCTGATGCTGACACAAATATTCTGGAACAGGCTGATACACTTGACAAAAACAGAGGTTATCAGCCTCGTTGTTCTCTGATGCCAATTGCAAACTGCCTCTATTCATGAAAATCAGCAATCATGCTAACTAAACGAGAGAAGCCCGAGGAGCAGGTTACAGCCTGAAACCTAATTAAGGGTTATGGAATAGGGCAGCACAGAAATGCTGATAATTTTGCCCATCTACACTAATCCCATTTTCCTGCATTTAGGACTGTATCCTTGGCCTATTCAAGTGTGTGTCTAAATGTCTCTTCAACATTGTGATTGTATCCAATTCCACCACCACCTCTGGCAGTGAGTTCCAGATATCAACTATGCTCTGTGTGAAAAACTTTCCCCTCAGATCCCCTTTAAATCTGCTTTCTTCCACCTATAACCTATTCCCTCTTGTTTTTCATACCACTAATATGGAAAAAAGATTTTAATGATGTATCTTATTTATGCCCCTCATAAACTTAACTGCTTCTATCATGTCACCCCTCAGCCTCCTCCACTCCAGGCAAAAGCAATTCAGTCGTCGGGGGGTGGGGAGGAGCGGTGTGTGTGTGTGTGTGTGTGTGTGTGTGTGTGTGTGTGTGTGTGTGTGTGTGTGTGGCGTGTTGAAGATAGAATAAGATATCCAGTTGTGAGTTAGAGGGTGGATCTAACTGATCAGTGTTTCGTGAGGTGGGGAGGTGTGCATAAATAGAAGGTAAAAGAACTTTGCAAAGTACAGACTAGGATGTATTCAAGGTTTTCCAGACAGTGAGGGAGTTATCAGGCAGTAATAACAGGCTACAATTGAAGAGATGACACAACATACATTTAAGTAAAGGTACAGGCTCGAACAAAATCTTGATTTATACAGAATGCAAGTTATATCTGGCCATAGACTACAATCAAACAATGTTTGCCTCATCTAGTGAGTGAAAGATATCCAGAATGAGTTACAGGCTGGAATTTCATCAAGGTCTTTGGGGAGGTTATGCACATAGTAAAAATGCCCAGGAGTCAGAGATGTACAGCACAGTAAAAAGGCCCTTCATAAGGAGGTTTGGAACCTATTGACAGGTATGTGTATTTTTTCCCCCACACATAAAACGACAGGTACCTAGGAATGAGTAAAAAAAATGGAAACTAATTGAGAAGTGTATACTGGAATAACAAGTGGTCAGGAGCAGGTAAAAGGCAACCAGGCAGCAACAGGAATAACAGATACCCAAAGTGAGGCACTCTAGCACTGGGACAGGCAAGTCTTTCAGCTTCAGAACGGAGGTTGTTCCTCACAGTTGGAAGTGTCTTTCTTCTATTTCACATTTACCAGTGATTAATATTAAAGCAAGCACCAGGGCCCAGTGATGTGAACAGCCAATGTTTAAATAAGCCATTGACAATGAGCAGTGCCAAGAACCCATTGTTCAGTTAGGTGACGATTCCTCCCAGTCAGAGCAACATAAAATGTAATCATTCACATAAACCACACCCCTCGATTCAGTTTCAACATTGCCTCATTGTTTCAATATTTGTAATGAAGCAATTGTGTTTTTTTTAGGAACAGCATTCTTATTTTTCTGCTTCCTGATGTCCCACTGTATAGTCTGGGACAAATTTTAACATTACTCCTCCCACCCGAGTTTCTCTGCATCTACCAGTCAGGTCCTTTAAACATTTTAAACAGTTTGAACAAGTTACCCCTCAATATTCCATAATCAAGAAATACAAAACAAGCATATTGTCAATGCTGTATATCTGACGGGATTTGGGTGTGCTTTTAAAATGATATTTTTATTCAATAAAAGAGTTTAAATTGGTATAAAGAAATCAGTGATTCCTGATGACGATGCATATGTTACATAATCGAGATGAACACCTCGCTGACTCCATCAATTGAGAGGGACCATGGAGCCTTCAATACCAAAATTCCATAGAATACAGGCCCTTCGGCCCACCATGTTGTGCCGCCCTTCAAACCACATCTAAGACTATCTAACCCCCTCCTCCCACATATCCCTCTATCTTAAATTCCTCCATATGCTTATCTAACAATCTCTTGAACTTGTCCAATGTATCAGCCTCACCACCACCCCAGGCAGCGCATTCCATGCACCAACCACTCTCTGGGTGAAAAACCTCCCTCTGACATCTCCCCTGAACTTCCCACCCATTACCTTAAAGCCATGTCCTCTTGCTTTGAGCATTGGTGCCCTGGGAAAGAGGCGCTGGCTGTCCACTCTATCTACTCCTCTTAATATCTTATATACCTCTATCATGTTTCCCCTCATCCTCCTTCTCTCCAACGAGTAAAGCCCTAGCTCCTCTAGTCTCTCCTCATAATCCATACTCTCTAATCCAGACAGCATCCTGGTAAATTTCCTCTGCACCCTTTCCAACACCTCCACATCCTTCCTATAATGAGGTGACCAGAACTGGACACAGTACTCCATGTGTGGCCTAACCAGAGTTTTGTAAAGTTGCATCATCACTTCGCGGCTCTTAAACTCGATCCCACAACTTATGAAAGCTAACATCCCATAAGCTTTCTTAACTACCCTATCTACCTGTGAGGCAACTTTCAGTGATCTGTGGACATGAACCCCCAGATCCCTCTGCTCCTCTACACTGCCCAGAATCCTGCCATTTACCTTGTACTCCGCCTTGGAGTTTGTCCTTCCAAAGTGTACTACCTCACACTTCTCTGGATTGAACTCCATCTGCCATTTGTCTGCCCAGCTCTGCATCCTATCAATATCCCTCTGCGAGCTTCTACAGCCCTCCATACTATCCACAACACCACCGATCTTTGTGTCATCTGCAAATTTGCTAACCCACCCTTCCACCCCCTCATCGAAGTCATTAATAAATATCACAAAAAGTAGAGGTCCCAGAACTGATCCCTGCGGGACACCACTAGTCACAGCCCTCCAATCCGAATGCACTCCCTCCACCACAACCCTCTGCTTTCTACAGGCAAGCCAATTCTGAATCCACACGGCCAAGCTTCCCCAGATCCCTTGGCCTCTGACCTTCTGAAATAGCCTACCATGCGGAACCTTGTCAAACGCCTTACTAAAATCCATGCAGACCACATCCCCTGCACTACCCTCATCAATCTTCCTGGTCACCTCCTCAAAGAACCCTATCAGGCTTGTGAGGCAAGATCTTCCCTTCACAAAGCCATGCTGGCTGTCCCTAATCAGTCCATGTTTCTCCAAATGCTCACAGATCCTATCTCTTAGAATCCTTTCTAACAGCTTACCCACCACAGACTTAAGGTCTGTAATTCCCTGGACTATCCCTACTACCTTTTTTGAATAAGGGGACAACATTCGCCACCCTCCAATCCTCCAGTACCATCCCCGTTGACAACGAGGACTCAAAGATCCTAACCAACAGTTCAGCAATCTCCTCCCTCACCTCATGAAGCAGTCTGGGGAATATTCCGTCAGGCCCCGGGGACTTCTCTGTCCTAATATTTTCTAACAACTCCAACACATCCTCTCTCTTAATATCTACATACTCTAGAACATTACCCTCACCTACACAGTTCTCAGTATCATCAAGACCCTTCTCCTTGGTGAATACTGAAGAGAAGTATTCATTGAGAACCTCACCCACTTCCACAGCTTCCAGGCACATCCTCCCACCTTTGTCTTTAATCTGACCTACCTTTACTCTAGCCATCCTTCTGCTCTTCACGTATGAGAAAAAAGCCTTGGGATTCTCCTTAACCCTACTCGCCAAAGCCTATTCATGTCCCCTTCTTGCTCTCCTCAGCTTTCTTAAGTTCCTTCCTTGCTACTCTATATTCCTCACGGTCCCTGTCCGATCCTTGCTGCTTACACCTTATGTATGCTGCTGCCTTCTTCCTAACTAGTTGTTCCACCTCTCTCGTCACCCATGGTTCCTTCACCCTACCATTCCTTCTCTGCCTCACTGGGACAAATTTATCCTTAACATCCTGCAAAAGATCCCTGAACATCGACCACATCTCCATAGTACATTTCCCTTCAGAAATGTCACCCCAATTTACACTCCCAAGTTCTTGCCTTATAGCCTCATAACTCACCTTTCCCTAATTAAATATCTCCCCATCCTCTTTGCTCCTATCCCTGTCCATGACAATTCTAAAGGTTATGGAGCAATGGTCACTGTCCTCCAAATGCTCGCCCACCGATACACCTGTCACTTGACCCAGTTCATTACATAAAACTAGATCTAATACGGCATTCCCTCTAGTCAGCCTGTCAACATACTGCGTCAGGACTCCGTACTGGACACACTTAACAAACTGCGCCCCATCTAAACCTTTGGCACTAAGTAGGTGCCAATCAATATTTGGATAGTTGAAGTCTCCCATTATAATAACTTTGTTATTTTCACATCTCTCCAAAAACTGCTTCCCAATCTGCTCCTCAGTATCCCTACTGCTACTGGGGGGCCTATAGAATACTCCCAGGAGGGTAACTGCCCCTTTCTTATTCCTAACTTGCACCCATATTGACTCTAGAGAGGATCCTTCTACATTATCTACCCTTTCTGCAGCTGTAACAGTGTCCCTAACCAGTATCGCCACCCCTCCTCCTCTTCTCCCCCCTCCCTATCCCTTATAAAACAATGAAAACCAGGAATATCCATTCCTGCCCAATGTCAGCCATGTCTCTGTAATAACCACAATATCATAGTCCAATGAACTTATTCAAGCTCTTAATTCATCTCCCTTATTCCTGATGCTTCTCGCATTCAAATAAATGCACTTTAGCCCATCCACCTTACTACTTTAATAGCCTGTACTCTGCTTCCCCTTCCTCAAAGCCTCTCTACCTGTCAGATCTGACTTTTCCCCATCCCCTTCTTCCTGACCTACTCCTCCGGTTCCCTTCCCCCTCGCAATCTAGTTTAAACCCTCCTGAACCACCCCAGCAAACCTGGCCGCAAGGATATTGGCCCCCCACCTCAAGTTCGGGTGTAACCTGTCCTCTCTGTACAGGTCCCACTTTCCCCAGAAGAGATCCCAATGATCCAAAAATCTAAAACCCTCCCTCCTGCACCAACTTCTCAGCCACGCATTTATCTGCCATCTCCTCCTATTCCTACCTTCACTATCGCGTGGCACTGGCAGCAATCCCGAGATTGCTACCCTCGAGGTCCTGTCCTTCAGCCTTCTGCCTAGCTCACTAAACTCACTTTTCAGGACCTCATCCCTCTTCCCACCTATGTTGTTGGTACCAATATGAACCATGACTTCTGGCTGTTCTCCCTCCCGCTCCAGAATCCTGTGGACTCGATCAGTGACATCCCGGACCCTGGCACCTGGGAGGCAACAAACCAGCCGGGATTCATGCTCACTGCCACAGAACCTCCTGTCTGTTTCCCTATCAAGTCCCCTGTCACTACCGCCTTCCTCTTCTCATCCTTTAAGAGGAAGGCGGTCCCAGTGCCACAGACCTGGCTACTGCTGCTAAGCCCCGGCAGGTCATCTCCCTCAGCAGTCTCCAAAGCAGAAAATGTGTTACTGAGGGGAACAGCCTCCAGGGTCCTCTGCACTATCTGCCTGTTTGTTTTTTTTCTTTTTCCCTCCCCTGACAGTCACTATTCTATTTACTTCCTGGACTCCAGAATTACCTGCTCTAAGGGGGGTGACCGTCTCCTTATGTACAGTATCTACAAAACTCTCCCCCTCCCTGATGCTGTGCAGCGTTTGAAGCTGCAACTCCAGCTCATTGATTTTGAGCCGAAGTTCCTCCAGCCTCAAGCACTTACTGCAGATGTAGCCATCGTGGACTGCAGCAAGGTCCACGAGTTCCCACATCAAGCAGCTGCAGCATACCACCTAGTCCTCCATCTGAACTAATTCCTTTTTTCTCCCCCTAGTTCTCCCTACTTAAATATTTATCACAGATAACAGGTAAACCTTACCTTTGCCTACCTACCAGCTACTCACTTGCCTTGCCCCTTTACGCCGAAGCCCGAAGCCAAAGCCCGACCACTCTGCTCCCTCTCACTCTGCTGCCCGCTCCGACGCTGCCCACTGGCTATGGCTGTTTGCTTTTTAAACTGCCCGCGTCGCGCCTGCGCAGTCCAGCCCCCACTCTTCCCGACTAAAACTTACAGAAGCACTTAAAAAAGAACCTTATAAAAATCTAACCCTAATAATCACAACCCTATTAAAAACTAACCCTTATAATTAAAACCCTATTAAAAATAGATAAAAAAATAAAACTTAAAAACTTATCTGCTCCGAAGTCTTCCGAAGCGAAACCCACGAAGCCTCCGAAGTTGTTCCAAACAAAGTCATCTCCGAACTCCTAGACTGAGGACTCAAGACCTCCCTCTGCAACTGGATCCTTAACTTCCTGATAAAAGACCCCAATCAGTAAGGATAAACAACACCTCCATGTTGAGTCCTTGGTTTAGGAGTTTGGAGATGAGTTTGTTTGGGGTTATGATATTGAAAGCTCCATTATCCTCAACACAGGTGCCCTGCAAGGCTGCATCCTCATCCCTTACTTTACTCCCAATGCACCCATGACTACGTGGCCAAATTCTGCTCTAACTCCATTTACAAGTTTGCAGATGATACAACCGTAGTGGGTCTCAAATAGTGACGCAACAGGGTACAGGAAAGACGTAGTGCATGGTGTCAAGACAACCTCTCTCTCAATATCATCAAAACGAAGGGGCTGGTCCTTGACTTCAGGAAGCAGGGCGGAATACATGCCCCTGTCTGTATCAATGGTGCAGAGGTAGAGATGGTTGAGATGCAATCTGTGATCCTAATTAATGGGTCCACAACAAGGTTCATCATCTCAGTGCTGAGTGGTGTTGAGAAAGGCTGTGGCCTTTCTATGCCTTGGCAATTTGTCAAGATGATTCTTAAATGCTGGGAGGATATCACCTGAGTAAGTGAGCTGAGAAATGGCAAATGGAGTTTAATTCAGATAAGTGCAAGGTGTTGCATTTTGTAAAGTCAAATCAATGGAGGACTTTCACAGTGAACAGTAGGGCCCTTTGAGTTCAAGTACATGGTTCCCTGAGAGTGGAATCACAGGTAGACAGGTGGTGAAGGCAGCAGAATCAGAATCAGGCTTATCATCACTGACATACGTCACGAACTTTGTTGTTTTGCGGCAGCAGTACAGTGCAAGACAAAGACATAAAAATTACTACAAGTTACAAAAATAAATAAATAGTGCAAAAGAGGACTAATGAAGTAGTGTTCATGGACCATTCAGAAGGGAAGAAGCTGTTCCTGAAATGTTGAGTGTGGGTCTTCAGGCTCCTGTACCTCCTGCCCAATGGTAGTAACGTGAAGAGAGCATGTCCCAGGTGGTGAAGGTCCTTAACACTGACCTTCATCATTCAGGGTATTGAGTATAAAAGTTGGAAGGTCATGGCGTGGTTGTACGAGATGCTGTTGAGTCCGTACTTGGAGTATTGTGTTCAGTTTTAGTTACCCTGTTATAGGAAAGATGTTATTAAACTGGAAAGAGTGCAGAGAGGATTTATTGGTATTGGTTTATTGTCACTTGTACCAAGGTACAGTGAAAAACTTGTCTTTCATACCGACCGTACAGGTCAATTCATTACACAGTGCAGTTACATTGAGTTAGTAGAGTGCATTGATATAGTACAGAGTGAAGTGTCACAGCTACAGAGAAAGTGCAGTGCAATAAGGTGCAAGGTCACAACAAGGTAGATTGTGAAGTCATAGTCCATCTCATTTTATAAAGGAACCGTTCAATAGTCTTATCACAGTGGGGTAGAAGCTGTCCTTAAGTCTGGTGGTATGTGCCCTCAGGCTCCTGTATCTTCTACCCAATGGAAGAGGTGAGAAGAGAGAATGTCCTGGGTGGGTGGGGTCTTTGATTATGCTGGCTGCTTCACCAAGACAACGAGAGGTAAAGACAGAGTCCAAGGAGGGGAGGCTGGGTGTCCGTGATGCACTGGACTGTGTCCACAACTCTCTGCAGTTTCTTGCGGTCCTGGGCGGAGCAGTTGCTGTACCAAGCCGTGATACATCCAGATAGGATGCTTTCTATGATGCATTGGTAAAAGTTGGTGAGAGTCAAAGGGGACAAACCAAATTTCTTTGGCCTCCTGAGGAAGTAGAGGCGCTGGTGAGCTTTCTTGGCCATGGCATCTACGTGATTTGACCAGGACAGGCTGTTGGTGATGTTCACTCCCAGGAACTTGAAGCTGTCAACCCTCTCAACCTCAGCACCATTGATGTAGACAGGTGCATGTCAATGAAGTCAATGACCAGCTCTTTTGTTTTGTTGACATTGAGGGAAAGGTTGTTGTCATGACACCATTCCACTAAGCTCTATCTCCTTCCTGTACCCCACCTCATTGCTGTTTGAGACACGGCCTACAAGGATGTTGCTAGAACCATAAGACATAGGAGCAGAATTAAGCCATTTGGTCCATTGAGTTTGCTCTGCCATTCAATCATGGCTGATTTATTTTTCCCTCTCAACCCCATTCTCCTGCCTTCTCCCGTAACCTTCAATAACCTTCTAATCAAGAACCTACTAACCTCCACTTTAAATATACCCAATGACATGGCCTTGACAGCCATCTGTAGCAATGAATTCCAGATTTACCACCCTCAGGCTAAAGAAATTCCTCCTCATCTCTGTTCTAAAGGGACATCCTTCTATTCTGAGGCTGTGCCCTCTGGTCTTAAGCTCTCCCACATCCACTTGATAGCATTTCAATATTCAGTAGGTTTCAATGAGATCCCCCTTCATCCTTCTGAACTCCAGTGAGTACAGGCCCAGAGCCATCAAATGCTCATGTTAACCCTTTCATCCCTGGGATCATTCTCATAAACCTCCTCTGGACGTTCTCCAACACCAGCACATCATTCCTTAGATATTGCACCCAAAACTGCTCACAATACTCCAAATGTGGTCTGACCAATGCCTTATAAACCCTCAGCATTACATCCCTGCTTTTATATTCTACTCCTTTTAAAATGAATTCTAACATTGCATTTGCCTTCCTTACTACTGTAAAAGATAACAGGAAATGTAAGGGTTACCAACTGGCAATGTAAGGGTTAATGGTGCGCAGGTATTCTTCCCATGGTGTGATATTGCCTCAACCATGGGGTGATTATAGTTATGACTGTAAAATGTCCAGCTGCTGGTGAGAAAGTTTTTAAGACATATCTTGTTTTGCTAAAAGCTTGCTGTAAGCAACTGCCTTAGTAAGTGCAACTTCCCATGAATTGGGTATAAAATTAGGGACACTAACCTGTAAATCTGAGTGGGGATCAGTACAGAACTTGTGTTACACTGTTTACTCTTTCTCTGTATCCCTCACTCCCGCTAGCGTTAAAATAATAAAGCATTAATTGTACATTCTTTGGTTCTGCTGTTATCTGATTTATTACAGTGTGGGTTGACTTTCACACTACTGACTCAACCTGCAAGTTAACCTTTCAGAAATCCTGCATTCTGCACCACCGATCATCCAGATCATTAACATATAACATGAAAAGTAGCAGACCCAACACTGACCCCTGCAGAACACCACTAGTCAACTGAACCAACCAGAAAAAGCCCCCTTTATTCCCACTCTTTGCCTTCTGCCAGTCAGACAATCTTCTCTCCATGCTAGTGCCTTTCCTGTAATACCATGGGTTCCTATCTTGTTTAGCAGCCTCATGTGCGGCACCTTGTCAAAGACCTTCTGAAAATCCAAGCAAACAACATCCACGGACTCTCCTTTGTCTATCCTGCCTGTTACTTCCTCTAAGAATTCCAACAGATTTTTCTGGCAAGATCTCCCCTTAAGGAAACAGTGCTGACTTCGGCACATTTTATCATGTGCTTCAAAGTACTCTGAAACCGCATCCTTAATAATGGAATCTAACATCTTACCAACCACTGAAGTCAGGCTAACTGGCCTATAATTTCCTGTGTTTTGCCTCCCTCCATTCTTAAAGAGTGGAGTGACGTTTGCGATTTTCCAGTCCTCAAGAACCATTCCCAAATCTCGTGATTCTTGAAAGATCGCTACTAATACCTCCACAATCTCTTCAGCTACTTCTTTCAGAACCCTGGAGCGTAGTCCATCTGGTCTTGATGACTTAACCACCTTCAGACCTTTTAGTTTCCCAAGCACTTTCTCTTTAGTAATAGTGACTACACTCATTTCTGCCCCTCCTCTCTCGAATTTCTGGCATGTTGCTGGTGTCTTCCAGTGACAAGACACTTATTCAGTTCATCCACTATTTCTTTGTTCCCCATTACTACTTCTCCAGCTTCATTTTCCAGCAATCCAATGTCCACTCTTGCCTCTTTTACTCTATATATCTTAAGGGCAGCACAGTAGCATAGAGGTTAGCATAACACTATTACTGTGTCAATGATTGGGGTTCAATTCCTGACACTGTCTGCAAGGAGTTTGTATGTTCTCCCCATGACTGCATGGGTTTCCTCTGGGTGCTCCGGTTTCCTCCCACATTCCAAAGACATACAGGTTAGTAGGTTAACATGTATAATTGGGCAGCGCAGGCTCATTGGGCCAGGTACTGTGCTGTAGAAATAAAGTTTTAAAGTTTCTAAAGTTTTAAAAAAACTTTTGATATCCTGTTTTATATTACTGGCTAGCTTACCTTCACATTTCACCTTTTCTCCCCTTATTGCTTTTTTAGTTGCCTTCTGTTGGTTTTTAAAAGCTTCCCGCTAATTTTTGGAATATTGTATGCACTCTTTTGCTTTTATGCTGTCTTTGACTTCCCTCATCAGCCACAGTTGCCTCATCCTCCCTTTAGAATGCTTCTTCTTCTTTGGGATTAAATGATCCTGTGTCTCCTGAAATACTCCCAGAAACTCCTGCCATTGCTGCTTTTAACTGCAGGGTCCCTGCTAGGGTCCCCTTCCAATCTGGACTTCTAGAACTGAGTTATAAGGAGTTGGACAAGCTAGGACTTTATTCCTTGGAGCATAGGAGACTAAGAGATGATCTTATATTGGTGTATAAAATGAGGGGTACAGACAGGGCAAATGCACTCAGTCTTTTTCACAGCACTGGGGAACCAAGAATTAGAGCGCATAGGTTTAAGGTGAGAGTGGAAAGACTTAATAGGAACTTGAGGGTCAACTGTTTTTTTTACACAAGGGGTGCTATGTATGTGGAAGGAGTTGCCAGGAGTGGTTGAGGCAGGTACATTAACAACATTTAGAAAACAGTAGGACAGGTTCATGGATAGGTGGGGCTTAGAAGGTTATGGGCCAAACACAAGTCAATGGGACTAGCTTGGATTGGCATCTTGGTTGGCATGGACCAGTTGAGCCAAAGGACCTGTTTCTGTGCTGTATGATGCTATGACAATGCCAGAATCCTCTCCCCAGGCCAATGCCCCCAGCACTGGGGCCTTTATTACACTCAGTTTGCTACAATGATCGGGCTGTGTTGTTCACATGCCCGACACCAAAATCCTGTAAAAGACACTATTGCAAGCACTGTCACAGGAAGACAGAGGAAAAGTTTCAGTGTAAGCTTAAAACCTTCTTGAAAACCTGCAATAGCCCATGACCACTCAAAATAGAGGAGTATTCTAGCTACCACTGAGAATCTAGAGTCCACGCATTGGGAGCACACAAGGCCCAGTCTTAGAGGCAGGAGTATACCACTTACAAACTACCTGCTTGCCCACCTGTGGAAGAGTCTGTGGTTCCCACATTGGCATCAACAGTCACCTCAGCCTCACAGAACCAGAGTAGAAGCTAGTCACATTTGATGCTGAGGAACTGCCCAAGAAGAGATGGCAGGAATGAGTGCTGTGAATAAGGTAACATGGGCACTGGGTGTGGGATGAAGGATGTCTGTTGGCTGTTTGTGAATGGAGGGGGTAAGTGTTCGATCAACAGGGTGATGAAATGCATGTAACCCTGCCTTAATCTCAAGCACACTACTACCCCAGAAGGTTAGCAATACACAAACCACACCAATGCACAAGGATAAACTTTAAATCTGCTGAATGAACTCAGCGGGTCAAGCAGTATCTGCAGGAGGAAAGGAATTGTCAATGTTTTGAGTCAGGACACAAAATGTCCTGATGCAGGGTTTCGACCTGAAGCATTGATAATACTTTTCCTCCCACAGATGCTGCTTGACCTGCTGCGTTCCTCCAGCAGATTGTTTGTTGCTGTAGATTCCAGCATCTGCAGTCTCTTGTCTTTAAACTTTAAACCTTGTTTTCAATTTTTGCTCCATATCAATTTACTGATATCAACTGATTTTGATGCTCTGATTTGGGATGTATCCACCATTGAGGCAACATTGCTATGAGTAGGCTTTCCAAACACAACACCCCAATTTACTAAGTTCACTTGGCATTCAATGCTCAGAAGGCAGAATCAAGCTGCATGGAGTTTGAGTGTCAGTAGCTGCAGGGGTTTCCACCTTGCACTTTCTATCATGCAATAAAATCAAACAGTCAAGGCTGTGACACCAGAAGTCAAGAGATTGACTGGAATTAAAAAGAATTTGAACTATTAAGCAAGGCTCTGATTGTAAGAAACTCATATAATAATTTAGATTGATGCTGGAACCACTCTCTCACCATTCAAAGAATGCTTCCATAGAGGCTGTCTGAGCCACTGAGTTCCCCCAGCAGTTTATTTTTTGGCCAGATTCTAGCATCTGCAGTCTCTTGTACCTCCACAATAATTTGCATTTCTCTACCATCTTTTCACATTACAAAGCCTCCCAAGATGCACAATCAAAACATTATTAGACTCAACTTGCCTTAAGGAATGACTTTGAGAAAGAGTCAGAGGTAGGATGAGAGAGAATTCCAAAGCTTCAGGCCATGACAACCAAAGCCATGATGTCAACAACTGAATGACTCAAATTGTAAATGCACGAGACTGGACTGGAAGTAATGTTTGGGTTGGAGGAAGTTATGAAGGCCAAGGCCATGGATGCATTTCAAGACAAGAATTCTGAAGCTGATCCAATGCACAATCAGCAATAAATGCAGATCAGCAAGTACGTGGGTACTGAGGAATGGGATAGAGCAGAGTTCAGAACAGCCCAATCCAACATGCCACCCTTTTCCTGCATAAATAGCTGATTGTAAAGAGCTATTTTTACAGCATGAATAAAGTAACCAAAATCAGAACTGACACTAATTGGAAGAAAAATATAATTTTAGCAATGCATGAGAAAGATTGGTTTTTAACTGTTCATGCGTTAGTCTACAAAAAAAGTCACAAATTTGAATCCAAACTGTCCCAGAAATAGTCTATGGACAGAAACTGTAAACAGGTAGTCAGAGAATGGATGGATCTATCAAAAGCCACAGAATAATCTATGCATAGACATTCCAACATACAAATTAGGAGCAGGAGTAGGCAACTCATGTCCCCAAGAATGTGCCAACATTTAACAAGATCATGACTGATTTGATTCTAATCTCAACTTCCTATTCCTCTTTATCTGCCTTGCTCATTAAGAACCGAACCAACTCTAGAAATATTCAATCAGGAGGGACTGTGAAACCTCCTCAAATCTGACAGCATGCAAACTGTAATCCTAATCAATGAGTTTACACAGAGACAATTTAAGTGAAAAATGGTGTCAAACAAGGTGGCGTTACTGCTCCAATGCTTTTCTTCAACTTTCTAACCACAATGCTTCACTTACTTCAAATTTTCCTTGAGTGCAGCAAGTTCTCAGAACTAATGGTATTGGTATATTATTGTCACTTGTACCGAGCTTGTCTTACAAACCGATTGTACAGGTCAATTCATTACACAGTGCAGTTACATTGAGTTAGTACAAAATGCATTGAAGTAGTACAGGTAAAAACAATAACAGTACAGAGTAAAGTGTCACAGCTACAGAAAAAGTGCAGTGCAATAAGGTGCAAGGTCACAACAAGATAGATCCATCTATCATAGTCCATCTCATTGTATAAGGGAACTGTTCAATAGTCTTATCACAGTGGGGTAGAAGCTGTCCTTAAGTCTGGTGGTATGTGCCCTCAGGCTCCTGTATCTTCTACCTGATGGAAGAGGAGAGAAGAGAGAATGTCCTGGGTGGGTGGGGTCTTCGATTATGCTGGCTGCTTCACCAAGACAACGAGAGGTAAAGACAGAGTCCAAGGAGGGGAGGCTGCTGTCCGTGATGCGCTGGGCTGTGTCCACAACTCTCTGCAGCTTCTTTGCGGTCCTGGGTGGAGCAGTTGCCGTACCAAGCCGTGATACATCCAGATAGGATGCTTTCTATCGGTGAAAGTTGGTGAGAGTCAAAGGGGACAAACCAAATTTCTTTAGCCTCCTGAGGAAGTAGAGGCGCTGGTGAGCTTTCTTGGCCGTGGCATCTACGTGATTTGACCAGGACAGACTGTTGGTTATGTTCACTCCCAGGAACTTGAAGCTCTCAACCCTCTCGACCTCAGCACCATCGATATAGACAGGTGCATATACACCGCCCCCTTTCCTGAAGTCAATGACCAGCTCTTTTGTTTTGTTGACATTGAGGGAAAGGTTGTTGTCATGACACCATTCCACTAAGCTCTCTATCTCCTTCCTGTACTCCGACTCATCGCTGTTTGAGATACAGCCTACAACGGTAGTATCATCTGCAAACTTGTAGATGGAGTTAGAGCAGAATCTGGCCACATAGTCATGAGTGTATAGGGAGAAACTGTCTTAACCTACACTCTGGAATCAAGGTCGCCCAACCCTCTGTAGATAAGCTACAATATGCAGACAATGCCTGCATTTATACACACACTTGGAGGACAAGCTCCAAGCCATTGTTGAATCACGAGAAGATGGGCCTCACACTCAACGTGCATAAGACCAAGGTCCTCAACAAACCCATCCCCACTACCCTTTGACAAAATGATTCACAGCAAGCCCAGGAAAACACTTACCAATATCTTAGGAACCATGTCCCAGTGAAGGCAGGCATTGACGAAGAAATTCACCTCCACTTTTAATTACAGCTGCTGGTCAATTGAGGTGAAGGGTATTAGAAGATCAAGACCTCAGACCTGTCACAAAACTCATGAACTACTGAGATGCAGTGATCCCTGCTCACAGACATGCTTCAGAGACCTGGACTACCTACAGCAGGCACAATGCCATCTATGCAAAATCCTCCAAATCCACTGGTAGGATGTGAACCAATGTCAGCACTGTCTCGCAGGCCAACATCCCCAGTTACGAGACCCTTGTTATGCACAGTTGGCTACACTGGGCAGTCCATGTTGTTTGCCTGCCTGACACCAGACTCTTGAAACAGACTCCTTTTCTAGTTCTGTCATGGGAGGAGATTACCACATGAACACAGCAAAAGATTCAAGGAGTCATGAAAGATTGTTAAAGTAGAAATAGTAGGAAAGCTGATAAAGGCTTAAAAAAGATACATCACCAAGTGGAGACAGGATACTTCATAGATTGCTGATGGAACTTAAGAAAATAGTAGACTACTCAGCCCCACCATGCAATATGATTATGGCTGATTTGTCCCAGGCCTCATCTCTTCTGTGCTAGTTCCCTACAGCCCTCAATTCCCTAATATGTATATTTATATATTTACCTACTTCCTCTGTAAATACCCCCAGTGATCCACCCTCCAGGCTAGGGAATTCCAGATTCACTACCCTCTGCGAGAAGTTCTTCAATATTAAATGACTGCCCTCTAATCTTATAACTACGTTGTCCTACTTGTGAAAACATCTTAACATCTACCCTGTCATGCCTCCTAAGGATATTATATGTTTATTATATCATAAAAAGATCACCCCTCATTTCTCTAAACTCCAAATATACATGTAACTTTTTAGCTACTCATGATAGAATAATCCTCTCATCCAAGGAAGTAGCCTGGTGGATCTCTCCTGGACTGCCTCCAAAAAGGGGATCAAATTATGCATCATACTCTCAGTGTGGCCTCATCAATGCCTTGTACAATTCTAATATGGAGACTGGAAATTATGGAGGTTTTGGCCATTATCTTCCATGCATAAGGATTGGTGACAGGACAAGTGAAATGCAAATATTATACTCTTATTCAAAAAAGGAAATCCTGTATCAACAGCCAAAACACACAATAACCCAGGACAGAATTATTACTCACTTGATTAAGTGACCATTAATAAAGGAAAGCAAGGATTTAAAGGCAAATCATGATTAAGTAACCAAATTTTGCAATGGGCTAGAAGAGGGCGAATACAATCCAGTTGATGCTATGTATATGAACTTTCAAAGGATGTTTGACAAACTGGGTCAGCGAATCAGAAAAATTAAATCTGTGAAATAAAAGGGGCAGTGATGTAAAATAAGAATGCGGGGCAAACTTGATGTTCTGCTATTTGAATATGGTTTACAAAGGAACCCAACGCAAAGCACAAATCATTCTTCCACCCACAAATTAAACAGCTTCACATCCTACTCACCACAAAGAGAAGCTTGTGCGATAAAAAGCAGACACAGACAAGTATCAAAGTTTCAGAGGGTAGTGAGGGACTGTTAATCTTCTCTTTAGCAAGTCCCTCAGGATCAAGGTGACTGGCTTCAACCAGTTTGAGAGATCCATGGTGCTGACAAGGCCACCGAGGGACCTAAAAACTCTTGTCACAAGTGGGACAGGAGGTGCCCAACGAGGCAGCTGAGCAGGTAGTTTAAGAAATGGTACACTCTCCATCATAAACACCCACAGACCAGGGAGTTCAAAAAGTTAACAGGGATGTAAATTTCTTCAATGAGGCTTTGAGAATTGCTTTCTCTTTCCATCTGATTTCTTGCTGTTTGGAACGTCTGTTTGTGAGGACCAGTAGCAATCACTGGACTCATACAGAACAGGTTGAGGACATCTGAACAGCATCTCCACCTCCCTCTTCCACATGTGTAGCTTCGTCAGAATGTAAGTGTCCCTCCACACAGATTTTGTCCTGTTGCAGATCTGCATGGCACATTACTGAAAAATTCTCCCCCACCACCCCTGTGCAAATCGGATACAGATACTCCTGCCTTCGTTGTCAATGGTAAACAGATTGAACACAAAGTCAACAGCTCACTATGAGGTCAGTGAGATAGAGGATCTGAGACAGAATACTCCTGTTGTATTCCTTGACAAGGAAATGCCCAGAATAAACATACTGCCTCACCTCCGGTTAACTCTCACCTAACCTTAACCTCAACCTCTCAAACTGCAGAGTGACAGACCTCCCACCATCCATGTCCCCACGCACTCTCCCAGATTGCCCTTAAAGTGGGTTACAGGCCACATAGTGATTACAATGAAAGGGAGGGCCGAGGCCCGGGAGGGATTAGGAGATGAGGATGAGAATTACAGAGAAAAGATTGATGATTCTGTTGCTTTCAATCCATTTACTATGTGGCAAAGTCAACAGCTGATGTGTGGTCAGTAGTATCAAGCTGATGACACTAAATGGAATGCTAAGTCTCACACTCAATGTACCATGCATAATAATGTATTTCATAAATTATACAGGTCCTCCCCAGGTTACGGCAGAATGCCGTTCCCGAGAAAGACCGCCTGGCAATATGTTTAAATGAAAACATAGGGCAACCAGGCACAACGTGTAATTAAACCAGGGCATTTAATTACACAACATGTAATTAAACTCATCCCATTTACCCATTCTGATTTCTCTGCAAGGTGCAATGATATCCCCACGAACCAAGTTCCCACATGGCAGAAGGTGCCTGAAGTTCTGCAGCAGCTGACAAATCACTCCTGCCAGTCACCCAAATGCCCGCCCGTATGTACAAATATTCATTACCTGGGGAGGACCTGTACATTTTATTAAAAAGACCAAGGATACAAACTTGAAGTCAAAGCATCGTCAGATCCAGAGCCAACGTAGATCAACAAGCACAGGGTGAGATGTGGTTGTAAATTGGCACAAGGGAGGACACAGGCAACAGAGCATTGGAATAGTTCAAGCCTACAGAAGGCAACAGTGGGAACTCAGCCAAGAGGGCACCAAAAGAGTCAAGTTTAGATTTGTGGACCTCATTTCCAGAGGGTGGAATTGGGCTGGAGTTGCACAGCTAACACTGTTATGGAGTCAAGTCACACAGCACATAAGCAGGCCTTTCGGCCCATCTCATCCCATTTACCCATGTTTTGTTGTATCCCTCTAAACCCTTTCTATGGTCTTCCCTTTTTTCCTACTCAGTGGCCACTTTTCCCCAATTTCTCCTGTTAGTGTTATGCTATATTTCTGAAGCTGAGGATACATTTCACAAGTGCTCCAGGGAAGTTTCTAAAGAAAAATTGAGATTTCTCATTAAGGTTTGACACTTACCTGATTTGGCTTTGCATTTAATTCTATGTATCATTAAACTCAAGCATTATGAAGAGAAAGACAATAAGTATAGTAAAACTCTGATAATCTACTACAGGGCCATTCGGAAATCCCAGTGGTTTGGAATCTGGCTCACCTTTCAACTTCAGGTTCACTGGAAAATTGTTTATAATACTGGGCAACATCTAAGAAAGTGAGGCAAAAGTATGTTGAAGTACTAATAGGAAAAAAACACTTGACAGTCTGGAAAATCACCCAGTACAACAACAAACTCCCAGGGGCACCAGGTTACTAGAGTTTTCCTGTATTACAAGATATTGGAAACAGCAGCAGGTCGAGCAGCACTCGTGCAACAAGTAGATCATCGTCTGTTTCAGGTTATGACTTGGCAATATCCATAACGAGGATCTAGACTGTCTGCTTTTCTGTTCTTTCAACACATGTTCCTGTCATTTTCTGTTTGTCAGCAGAATGAAACTGCTTTCTCCAGGCATTTCAAATTCTTCTTCTTTGCAAATTGTTAAGAAGGGAAAGGGCATGAATTGATAACGTGCCCTTTGCAACTACAGTACTTTTAAAGCCAAAGACTGTCTGGAAATGTGGCAGTCAATTTACAAACACTTAAGAATGATAATGTTTAAATTTTCCTCCAAGATCATCACTTCTATGAACCCACAATAACTACAGTATAAATGCACCTGGGATCTTGTACACTCAGGGGACATCAACATATCATCTGGTCTGCCAGTGCATCAGAATTGATCAAAATTAAGACAGCACTTTGAGATGAAAGATTTTCATATACATCTGCCTCAAGTTATAAACAAAGCCATGGATGAGTCTTTCAAGGGACAAGTGAGGGACAGAAGAGGTAGACAGAGGGAGTCTTAATTGACAATGAAGTAACCAGGGGAATGCAAAGTGAGGGAGAATACAAAGTGAGTTTGGGCTTGAATTGGAAATTGAGGCTCTGAGAAGTTATAGAGTCATGGAGTTATACAGCATAGAAACAAACCCTTCAGTTCAACTCGCCCATGCCAACCAAGTTGTCTACCCAAGTTAATCCTATTAGCCTGCATCTGGCTCACATCCCTCTAAATCTTTGCTATTCATGTACCTGTCTAACTGTCTTTTAAGCATTGTACTTCCTCTTCTGGCAGCTTGCTCCATATACCCACCACCCACTGTGATAAACTTGCCCCTCAGGTCACCTTTAAATCTTTCCCCTCTCACCTTGAACCTAGTTTTAGACTTCCCTACCCTGGGAAAAAGACTGACCATTCATCTCACAATTTTATAAACCGCTTTACAGCACAGACAATAAACAAGTCAAAGCACAGAGCTGTGTTGAACAGACCTGCAACATACAACAGTGACCTCTCTCCAACTACACCCTTTAGGATTCTTATCAAGACCAGCTTCAATACTTCGCATTATAAGAATGACGACTTCAATCTAAACCCTGCTGTGGGGGTCAGTAATCTTCTTCCCACTTAATGGGCACATCTGCAACTGCAGAGCAGCTGATTAAAGAATGGGCCTCCAATTTTTCAGTTCTAACTGCTAAAAGAAATTAGACCTCTAAAGGCCTAACTGGAAAATGTCTATTTCTTTTAAAGCTGATAAAATTGGGCCAGTGATAAATGCCAAGCACATTGATTTGACGTTTTCAGTTACTTTGAACATAAATAAATGGCTATTCGATGATCCTTCCCTGCTTAGTCATTCAGAAAGATCTCAGTGCCACTTTCCTGCACTAAATCCCTACCCCTCGATTCCCTTGGGATTGAACAAGATAGTATGTAGCTTGCAAAATGCTCAAAGACTGCTGACCAATCCCATTTGTTTGTGAGCTGTGCTGATCATAGCCTGACAGTAATGAGTGGACAAGTAAAGCTAAAGTAAAAGCATTGGCAGAATTGGGGTGAGAAGGTGTTCACAATGAATGAAACTTTGTCAAAGAAATTGTAAAGATTAGCTAGTCTATTATTGTCACTATTGCTTATTTAAATTTATTTACATTTTACAGTGCTAAAGTTGATGCACCCCTTGAATGAGTTCTTAAAGTGGAAATACCTAATTTTGCCAAAGAACATAACAAACCAGTCACAAAAAAAAATCAAGGAATGTCAAAGAGACGAGATGCTACAGTCAGTTCCTTGTTAATGCCAACCCAGCACAATGGTGGATCCGTGCCCCAGCGTCACATGTACAGAATCAGTGCCACCCGTTCAGAAAACTGAAAACAGGAAAGGCCCTACAAGAATATAGAATGTGTAGATGGGGTATGCATAAAAATTAGGAGGGCAAAAAAGGGGGCACAAAGTAGCATCAACATGAACTTTAAGGAAAATCCTAAAAGAATGTGAGCTACATTAGTAGCTGGCGGATAACCAGGGAAAGGGTAGGCCCATTACAGACCAAAGAGAATGTGTTGGTGGAGCCAGAGGAGTAGGTGAGTATGAAAGGGGATATTGCTGTTGGAGAATTCATGGAGGGTGCCAGTGGAATTCTACAAGAAATTACCATTGAAAAGGCAGCAGAAAGGTAGATAAATCACTTGGGCCTGATTAGATGTATTCCAGGCTGCAATCAGAGGCAAAAGAGGTGATTACTGGGACCCTGACAGAAATTTTCAAATCTTCACCACCCACAAGTGAGGTGCCAGATGACTGGAAGGCAGCAAACATGGGGCTTTTATTCAAGAAAGGCAATGGGGATAAGTTAGGTAATTGCAGGCCTGCTAGTCTAATATCAGAGATTAGGAAAATTAATGGAACAAATTTCCATGGGACAGGTGTAATCTGTACTTGGAAAGGCAGGGTATAATTCTAGTTTATAACACCAGCTTCCACAATTTGTGAACAGAAAACAGGAAGAATAAATTGGTCCTTTTAGGTGTGGGATGGGTCAGGT
The DNA here is from genome assembly GCF_009764475.1 of Pristis pectinata. Classification (NCBI taxonomy): domain Eukaryota; kingdom Metazoa; phylum Chordata; class Chondrichthyes; order Rhinopristiformes; family Pristidae; genus Pristis; species Pristis pectinata. The sequence goes on from NC_067410.1 coordinate 53,116,438, forward strand.
ATTGGTAGTGACCCCAGCTGTTCACGATCCATTCCAATGGTTTAGGTCAAGGGATCAAGTTTAACAATGATGAGGTTAAGTGGCAGTGAGAATCTCAAAGAGGATGCAGAGAGGTTCAAGGGAATAGGCTAAGTGAGTAAGGACACAGCAGAGGGAATTTAATGCAGAAAATGTGTCATCCAATTTGGTAGAAAAATAGAAAAATATTTTTAAATAATGAGAAACTGAAAGTTAATGTGCAGATTCAGCAAAAAAAATCAGGAAGACAAACTACATGATGGCCTTTATTATTACAGGATTTGATTACAAGAGCAGTGATAACTTCTGCCAGTTACGCGAGGTCCCAGCAAGACTGCTGTACAGGTCTGGTCTCCCCAAGGAAGGATACATTTAAGACAGAGTGAGTGAACGAAGGGTCAACAGATTGATTCCTGGGATGGAGGTGAGGTTGGTTTGTCCCATAACGAGACATTTATCAGACTGGTCCCATAGCTTTTGAATTTAGAAAATGAGCAGAACTCAATTAAGCATGCAGAATTCTTAAGGGGATATCAGAGTAGATTCAGATGGATGGTGCTTCCCTGGCTGGACGTTGAGAATCAGGATCATGGTCTCAAAATAAGGTGTTAGCCATTCAGGACAACTATGAGAAGAAATGTCTTTGTCCAGTGGGTTGTGAATCTTTGGAATTCGTTCCCCAGGAGGGCCGTGGAACTGAATTGCTGACAGAGTCTGATAGATTATCAGATATTAAGTAACCAGGTCAAAAATGGCACTGAGGAAAAAGATCAGCCATCATCTTGTTGCAAAACAGAGGACTGAGGGACCAAATGGCCTTCTCTTGCTTCCATTTCTTCACTAGCACAGTTCTGGTAAATATAACTAGAACTATTCACCAACTGGTAGAACACCAGCATGTCATTAACTCCAGAGCCCCACCGTATTTCACTGTCCAGTACTGTTTCAGAATGCCATTAATCAGCAAACATCCATTGCTCCAACGAATGTCATTAATCAGCACGGTGCTGGTATGTCACCAACTATTCAAATTCATGTGTAATCAATGAACTGCAGCACTCGGGTTTGCTGTGATCTGCCAAGAACACAATTATCTGCCCAAAAAGCAAATTGTCCCTGTAACTTAAAGGATTTTAATGCCTTTTTCTACCCCAAAGATTCTATTTCATGAGCCTTTGTTGCACAACTGAAATGACAGGCTCATTGAATACCTAAACTTCAGTGGGGGAATTTTTAGAATAGTAATTTATTTTGTTTTCACTTTTTGGGATCTAGGCATCACTGGCAAGGCCAGCATTTACTGCCCACCTTTATTTGCCCTTGAGGTGGAGATGAGCCACTCTTGAAGCACTGGAGAAGGGAGTTTCAGGATTTGGACCCAGCGATGAAGGAATGGTGATAGGTTTCCAAGTCCGGATGGTGTGCGACTTGGAGGGAAAGTTTCAGGTGGTGGTGTTCCCACGTGGATGCTGCCCTTTTCCTTTTTAACATAGATCAGCCATTCATTGATCATTGCTGATCTAGCTCAGTGCCGTATTCCTCCAACTCCATATCCCTTAATATGCAAAAATCTGTCTTTATTGAGACTGAGCCTCCACAGCCCTCTGGTGTGGAGAATTCCAAAGATTCACCAGCCTGAGTGAAGAAATTTCTCCCCATCTCAGCCCTAAACATCCTGCCTGCCCTTTACTCTGAGGCAGTGACCTCTGGTTCTACACTCTCCAGAATACAGAAACAAGTCCCTGTATTCAGCCTGTGAGAATTATCTACATTCAATAAAACCTCCCCTCATTCTTCTAAACTCTGGGAACTAGATGCTTAATGTCTTCAATCAAACAGTCCAGTGAATCTTTGCTGCACTCCCTCGACATCAAATCTTTTTTTTAAAAAAGATTGGAGACCAAAACTGTACACAATCCTCCAGCTGCAGTCTCACCACAGCCCTATACTATTGGAGTAACACCTTTTCACCCCTGTAACTCAAATCCTCCCACAGTAACTGCCCTCCTAACTGCTTGCTGCACCTGTAGGTTAGCTTTCAGTAACATGGAGGTCCCTTTGAACATCTACATTTCTTGGTGGTGAAGGCTGCAGGTTTGGGAGGTGCTATCTGGGCAGGTAATTGCAGTGCATTTTGTAAATAGTACACTCTGCAGTCACTGTGTGCTGGTGGTGGAGGGGATGAAGGTTCAGGGTGTTTAATGGGGTCCCCAATAAAATGGGCTGCTTTACCCAGGACAGTGTTGAGCTTCGACTGTTGTTGGAGTGCACTCACCCAAGGCCTCTGGAGAGCATCCTGCTTCTTGCAGATGGTGAGAAGACTTTGGGGCAAGGGGGTCAGAAGGCAAATCACTTATCACAGAACCCCCAGCTGCCAAGCTGCTCTCATAGCTGAAGTAGTTGTTAAGTACTCAGTTAAGTTTCTGTTAATGATAACCCCAAGGGGATTCAGTGATGGTAACGCTACTGAATGTCATGCGTAGGCAGTCAGATTCACTGTTGGAGATGGTCATTTCCTGGCACATGCATAGTAGAATATCCTGGACAAGACAGGTAGACTTGCAACTACTCTTGACACCCCTAAAGGAATTTAGAGACAAGCTCTCAATGCTATACCTCATGAACATGCCAAGAACTGTCTTTTGCCTCTCTGTTCAACTCAGCAACCCTCATTCTCACAATTCAGCTCTCAGAAACAGCAAAGCAACAAATGCAAAATAACTAAAGACTATATCATCAAAACTTAGTAACTGCAAGGTAAAATCAAGTATTTTGAAAGAACAGTAGTAAGAGCAATGATACTTGTTTACAGATAACGGTGGAAGAGTCATTGCAAACCGTGTACGTCTCCTCACTTATGGATAAGCCAAGAATTGGTAGAGTACAGAGGTCATACAGCCAGTTCCAAAAGCAATCCCTTTAGTCCCATTCCCCTACCAATTATTTTCTTTCCATCCAATTCCCCTCTTGAAATCTTTCATTGATTGTTTCTGCAATCTTTATAGACAGTGAGCTCCAAACAATGCAACTCTCCAGTCTAATCCTACAACCAAAATCCCTCAACCCTGCAACCATTGTTTTCATTTACCTTTGCCCAGCTCTTCACAAGATGAAATACGTTCATCTATTTCCCCAATTTCCAAGTAATCCAAGCCCAGAAACTGCTTGAAAATGTTAAATAAAAACAGAAAATGCTGAGAATACCCAACAGGTCAGGCAGTAACCTGTGTAAAAAACAAAAGTTGATGTCAGATCTGATGAAAGGTTGTTAACCTGAAACATCATGCTCCTCTATCCAGAGATGCTGCCTGACCTGATGAGTATTGCCAACATTTTCTGTTTTGATTCCTAATTTTGCAGCACCAGATAACATGGTAGTTAATCTGCAATGAATGTTGTTTTGTGTCTCAAGGTCATTCCAAACCTGCATCCAAGACTCCATTATTACAAAGTTTTCATGTAAAGTCATCATCATGATTGTTCTATAACACTTCAAATTCTGGCCATACCTTGCCAAATGTGAGGTTTTACACTCTGGGAGATCAAAGGTAAAGGGAAACCTGTAAAAATAATGGAAAAACCCTGAACAGCGTTGATGTACAGAGGGATATTGGGGTCCAAGTCCATAACGCCCTGAAAGTGGTGCACAAGTCGATAGGGTGTTAAAGAAGGCTTATAGCATGCTTGCCTTTATTAGTCGAGGTACTGAGTTTAAGAGTCAGGAAGTTACGTTGCAGCTTTATAAAACCCTGATTAGGCTACATCTAGAGTACTGCATACAATTTTGGTTGCCCCATTGTAAGGAGGACGTGGAGGCTTTGGTGAGGGTGCAGATGTCTACATGGATGCAGCCTGGATCCTTATAGCATGTGCTATAAGGAGAGGCTGAACAAACTAGGGCTGTTTTCTCTGGAGCAGTGGTGGCTGAGGGGAGACCTGATAGAGGTTTATAAGATTATGAGAGGCATAGATAGACAGCCTTTATCTTTTTCCAAGGGTTGAGATGTCTAATACTAGAGAGCATGCATTTAAGGTTAGAGGGGTATGTTCAAAGGGGATGTGCAGGACAAGTTTTTTTTTTGTAAACACAGCGTGGTGCATACCTGGAATGCGCTGCCAGGTGTGGCAGTGGAGCCAGATACGATAGAGGCGTTTAAGAGGCTCTTAGATAGGCACATGAATGTGCCGAGAATGGAGCAATACAGACCTTGTGTACGCAGAAAGGATTAGTTTAGCTACGCATTTAATGACTAGTTTAATTAGTTTGGCACCACATTGTGGGCTGAAGGGCCTGTTCCTGTATTGTAGTGTTCTAGTTCCATTCTATATTAATATTCCATTGATTCAGCACACTTGTGACTTGACTACTGCTGGACATGGAAATTTCTGTACCACCAGATGTTATTTTATTAATACTCCAATTAACTTTTTAAAAAGATGTTGCACAGTATCATTTCAGTGAACATGGCAAGTTTCAGGTGAGGGCTGGAACTAGGGGTCCAATTAGTGGACAAGGAGCACTGACACTGGGATCCCAGCAAGTGGAAGGTGAAAACATCATTTGGTGAGCAAGATGCAAACTACTGGGGTTTCCAAGTGGTTGGATAGTGGATTATTGGAATTTTACTGTATTATCTTCTGCTATGGGAAACTCAGCTGCTTCGCACAACAGGGCTCAGTTACTCCTCCAAGTAGCACACCCACCTCAAACTCTAATGAGCAGCAAGCCCAACAAACAGCAAGTGAAACCTTGGAAGTGCATGCAGAATGAAGTCTTCCAATGGAATCAGCATCTATAGTGCATGTTAAACAGACCAAGTGCTGCTGGAGGACCAGCTACAACACAGCCTGACAATCTGCTGCAAAACTTAACCAGATTTCACAGTCTGCCAAAGTAATCTGACTGCACTCAGCCACTTCACAGTCCAACAAACATTTAAAAAGATAAGTAATTACCCGATCAAACTCATCTCCTGAATGAGGACTGAAGGTCAGGGTCTCCACAAACAAAGAGGAAGTTGGTGCATCAGTGGTGGAGGAGGAACGGGGTCTGCCAGACTGTAGCAGGAGAGAACTGGTGCCATCTGGAGCCGACTTGCGAGATATCTGTGGACTTCCCCTGGGCGGATCCAACTTGTTCCTCCGGCTGTGCAGACTCGCACCCCGTTTCATCATGGGAGCCACACGGAACTGCTGTAGGACCCTGTTAAGAGTAGTGGTCTGGGCAGAATGATGAGCTGGAGCTGCCCAGTCCAGCTCAGCAGTTGGGGCAGGGATATCTGGGCTCGAGGGCTCTTGGTCAGCTTGAACGTGGAGACCATCTTGGGGGGAGACAGACGATCGGCGACGTTGGTGATGAAAAAGCTGCTTTAAACCTTGCCCGAAGTTCTCCAAAGCATTGTGTGTTATTTTGGACAAGGAGTGTTCTAATTCACTTTGTTTTCTGCCCGTGTTGTCTGTGGGTCTGCTGTCGCTGTCTAGGTCATTAATTGAAGGGTCATTATTAACCTGCTCCATTTGAAGCTTTTTCTTTAGATTTCTAAATTCATATATATTATAGTTACTGGTACATAAATGGTATGGGTCTCTTTAAATAATGGTTTCATTTGGTGGTCTAGTTCCTGCATAGGCGGTGCATTCTCATTAGATTTCAGCATGCAGCACCTGTCAATGTCACTTCATGCTTGTCTGACATAAAAGGAAAAAAAGCAAACATTACATTTCATGCATATATAAAAGTCTGAAGCTCTGCTCAAACATTTCTGATCTCCATTCTCACCAGCCAATCAAAATACAATGAAGTTCACTTGATTTTTGCAGGTTAACGGGCTGTATTACTGCACTGTTTCATTTGAAGTAGCTAGCCCAATTTGTTCTTTAATTGTTTGGTCTTTCTAAAAATAACATTGTACAGCCTCATGATATTTGGCTTCATGGTTTCACAGTGTAAAGAAACACCACCCAAGCTTCAGCCCCAAGCAAATTGAAGGCTCTGGAAAATTCTTTAACCAGATCAATGTGCTCACCTATCTGCATCCTAAGTTTTAAAAAAAATCAACTATTAAGAGATCAAAGAATGTATGATAGATCAGAAATCTTTACTTGTATATTCAGCACCAAAATTATATTAGAAGCATAACTGAAGTATTCAGAGCACTAAAACAGCCAAAGCAAGGAAGGTAGCAACAAAGCTGGAGTAATGTTCTAATAATAAAATATTCAGCAAACCTAATTCACATAAATAAACAATAAAATTGGCCTAAAACCAGCAGTATTTTAATAATAAGTGCAGCATCAACTATAGGGTGGTCTCACTAGAATTTTTTTTGCATGATTCTTGACTATTCTTTACTCTGACATATTGCATCCACTTAACCTGCAGTACAGTATAATCAGAGACCATGTCACAAACAAAACGTTGGATGAAGTTTGCTGCCAGTGGGGTGGTGGCGAACCAACATGAAATGATTAGTTACACACACATCAACAGCAACAGCTTCATGAAATATCACCACTATCCCAACTATCCACTACCCGTATCCCACCTTTGTGCTCGACCCATTGAGTTCCTCCAGAAGATTATTCATTGTCCCACTTTTCCATATTGATTCTTCAATTAAAACACCAGCCCAGAGATGGAAAGTCAAAGCTGCTGCCAGAGGTTGTTCACAGGCCCATCTGCTCAGTCACCAAAAACTACAGACCGAGCATAAATCCCCACACCCAGCCCATTCATAAGAATTTCCAACTTGGCACTCAGGCAATATCATCCCATGTGACCCCCGCTCCATCCTTGCCCCATCACCCACATACACCATCCCTGCCTCCCTCCGATGCACCAACTCCAGGTGCCCTCACCCTTGGCCTTTCCCTACACTCCAGCTCCATCTCTTACCTCAGGCCGCCCCGTCCCCCACCCAGCCCCACCGCCAACCCGTGGGCCTGCTCACCCTGGCCTGCTGTCACCGTGAGGGAGAAGGCCAGCCCGAGGCTGGTTCCGCGTCCAGCAGCGGCCTGCCCCTGACCCGGGAGGCTCCCTCCCCTGCAGGGCGGAAGCCGGAGACGCCCCAGGCCCGAGTGCCACAGGTGGCCGAGGCCGCCACCTACCGCGTTACGAGCACCATCAAACCGGCAGCGGGGACCAGATCTGGGGAACGAAGCCCAGCGCAGCAACACTGCAGCGACGGCACTGCCGCCGACTCCCGGCCTACACACTGCGGCCCGCCCCGGCGCCATGACGTCAGCACGCCGCGCCCCACCAATCAGAGTCTGGCGGCCGAGGGAGCGGTGAGGGGCGCGGACAGGTAGGTGCCCGCCGGTGGCTGATTCTGCTCCGTCCCGGGACCCCCGGGTACACCCACCCATCGCTGCACTTGCTTCTCCCGGGGTCTCCTCTGCTTCCTTCAGGCCCCTGACACCGAGCCGCTGCCTGGTCTTCCGACAGCCCCTCAGACCTGGGCCGACCTGCCCGCACTCTTCCGTTGGTGTGCTGGAGGTTACTGAGGCTAGTGTTGGGGAAGAGGGAGGGGAGGTTGCAATGTTTTATTTGAAGGAGACTTCCAGCGCATCCTTGAATCTTTTTCGCTGTCACTCTGGTTATGTCTTCCCGTGAAATCGCGTGTTTGTTTCAGGAGTCTGGTGTCGGGCATGTGAACAATGTGGGCTGCCCAATGTAGCCAATGGGGTGTAACTAGGAAACACAAGAGACTGTAGATGCTGGAATCTGGACCACACTGCTGCAGGAACTCAGTAGGTCAGGCACATCTGTGGAGGGGAAAGAGAAATCCTGCATCAGGACTGAGAGTGTTAAGGGAAGACATCAAATATAAAGAGATGAGATGAGGGCTGGTAGATGATAGGTGGAACCAGGTGAGGTGGGATTGATGGGCAGATGGAGCATGTGGGGAGGGGGAGTTTTGAGACAGAGGCTGGTGGGTGATAAGTGGAAACCTAAGGAAAAAACTATTAGGTAGATGGAGCCATATGGGGTTGTTTTGAATTGTACAGTTTATATAGCCAAAAAGTTGGTGGTGTTCTGAATAGTGAGGAAGGTTGTCTAAGGCTATAACAGGATATAGATGAAACAAAGCTGGGTGGAGCATTGACAGATGGAATTTAATGCCAACAAGTGCGAGATGATGCATTTTGGGATGTCAAATGGGGTAGTACATGTGCAGTGAATGGTAGGGCACTAAGGAATGTTGATGAACAAAGAGACCTTGGGGTTCAAGTCATTAGCTTCCTGAAGGTCGATAGGGTAGTGAAGAAAGTATGTGGCATACTTGGCTTCATAGGTTGGGACATAAAATATAAAAGTTGGGATGATATGTTGCAACTTTACAAAACACCATAGGAGGGATGTGGTTGAGCTGGAGTGGATGGGGAAGAAATCACCAGGATGTTGGATTGGAGGGCTTTAGTTATGAGAAGAGATTGGACAGGTTGGGCATGTTTTCCCTGGAACGAAGGAGGCTGATGTGTGACCTGATGGAGGTACAGGCAACCCCTCCATTACAGGGCGATTGCATTCCTACAAAACGGTGTGTATTGTGATTTTCTGTAATGCAAAGTGAAATCATCTGCATATGCGTGAAGAAATGCGAGTCAAAAAAAATTGTGTTTATTTGTATTTATTCCCCACACAACATTTGTAACAGAGAATTTCAGAACAGATTTCAAATTTCTGGGTAGTGATCTGCAGATTATGTAAGGGTAAAATTCCATTATCTGAATGGCCATAATACAGAAGTTGCCTGTTTGTAAAATTAGAAGAGGCATAGATAGGGTGAATAGTCTGATTCCTTTTCCCTGATAGAGGTATCAAAAACAAGAGGGGATAGGTTTAGGTTGAGAAGAATCAGAATCGGGTTTATTATCACTGAAATATGACGTGAAATTTGTTATTTTGCGGTAGCAGTGCAGTGCAAGACGTAAAGACATAAAAAGTTACTATAAGTTACGAAAATAAATAAATAGTGCAAAAGAGGAAGAACGATGTAGTTTTCATGGGTTCATGGACTGTTTAGAAATCTGATGACGGAAGGGAAGAAGCTGTTCCTGAAACACTGAGTGTGGGTCTTCAGGCTCCTGTGCCTCCTCCCCAATGGTAGCAATGTGAAGAGGGCATGTCCCGGGTGGTGAGGGTCCTGAATGATGGATGCTGCCTACTTGAGGCACCGCCCCTTGAAGATGCCTCGATGGCAGGGAGGGTGTGCTCATGATGGAGCTGGCTGAGCCTACAACTCTCTGCAGCTTCTTTCGATCCTGCACGTTGGAGCCTCCATACCAGGTGGTGATGCAACTAGTCAGAATGCTCTCCACCGGACATCTGTAGAAATTTGCAAGGGTCTTTGGTGACATTCAAACTCCTAAATGAAGTAGAGCCACTGGTGTGCCTTCTTTGTGATTGCATCAATGTGTTGGGCCCAAGATAGATTCTGAGATGTTGACATAGAACATTACAGCAGAGTACCTGCCCTTTGGCCCACAATGTTGTGCCGACATTTTATCCTGCTCTAACATCTATCTAACCCTTCCCTCCCACATAGCCCCCCATTTCTCTTATCACTCATGTGTCTATCTAAGAGTCTTTTAAATGTCCCTAATGGTTCTGACCCCACAACCTCTGCTGGCAGTGCATTCCAGGCACCCACCACTCTCTGTGTAAAAAAACTTACCCCTGACATCCCCCTTATACCTTCCTCCATTCACCTTAAAATTATGTCCCCTCGTGTTAGCCATTGTCACCCTGGGAAAAAGTCTCTGACTGTCCACTCGATCTATGCCTCTTATCATCTTGTACACCTTTATCAAGTCACCTCTCATCCTGCTTCTCTCCAAAGAGAAAAGCCTTAGCTCGCTCATAAGACATGTTCTCCAATCCAGGCAACATCCTGGTAAATCTCCTCTGCACCCTCTCTAAAGCTTCCACATCTTTCCTATAATGAGATGACCAGAACTGAACACAATACTCCAAGTATGGTCTGACCAGAGTTCTATAGAGCTGCAACATCACCTCGTGGCTTTGAACTTAATACCCTGACTAATGAAGGACAACACTCCATATGCCGCCTTAACAACCCTATCAACCTGTGTGGCAACCTTGAGGGATCTATAGATGTGGACCCCAAGATCCCTCTGTTCCTCCACACTGCTCAGAGTCTTGCCATTAACCTTGTATTCTGCCTTCGAATTCGATCTCCCAAAATGCGTCACTTCACACTTATCTGGATTGGATGCCATCTGCCACTTCTCAGACCAGGTCTGCATTCTATCAATATCCTGTTGAAATCTACAGCAACCTTCTACACTATCCACAACACTAACAATAGTATCATCAGCAAACTTACTAACCCTCCCTTCCACATCCTCATCCAAGTCATTTATAAAAATCACAAAGAGCAAGGGCCCCAGAACAGATCCCTGCGGAACTCCACTGGTCACCGACCTCCAGGCAGAATACACTCCATCTACCACCACCCTCTGTCTTCTATGGGCGAGCCAATTCTGAATTTAAGATTTGCTTTTGGGTAGTGTGTACTTCAGCACAAAGAATACAACTATGGATCAGTTTTACTCTCAAGAACTGCCCATTCAAGGAGTGATTTGAAAAGAAGGTAATTGTGCTCTTTCACCAATTTCACTTACATCTATCACAAAAGCCTTTAACAGCTTAACCTGTTCATTACCATTGTACATTACTCATGCCTTTGTATCACATCTAACAGGACTAAATGACTGACAAAAGAACCAAATGAGATGAGAGGACATTTTTTTTTTAATGATCAGGAATGCATTACCTGTAAAGGTGGTGGAAGCAGATTCGATAATTCAGAAGAGGAATAAAGAATTTGAAGGGGAAATGTTTCAAGGTTATGGAGAACAAGTGGCTACTGGGACTAACTGGATTGCTTTTTCAGTCAGCTGGCATGGGCTTGATAGGAACCTCGTGGCTCTTGAAGTCAATACCCCAGCTAATGAGGTCCAACACACCATACGCCTTCTTACCAACCCTATCGACCTGCGCGGCAACCTTGAGGGATCTATGGATGTGGACCCCAAGATCCCTCTGTTCCTCCAGACTGTGAAGAGTCCTGCCATTAACCTTGTATTCTGCCTTCAAATTCGATCTCCTAAAGTGTATTACTTCACACTTATCCAGGTTGAACTCCATCTGCCACTTCTCAGCCCAGCTCTGCATTCTATCAATATCCTGTTGTAATCTACAGCAACCTTTGTATCATCAGCAAACTTACTAACCCACCCTTCCACGTCCTCACCCAAGTCATTTATAAAAATCACAAAGAGCAAGGGCCCCAGAAAAGATCCCTGCAGAACACCACTGGTCACCGACCTCCAGGCAGAATACGCTCCATCTACAACCACCTTCTGTATTCTCTGGGCAAGCCAATTCTGAGTCCACACAGCCAAGTTTCCCTGGATCCCATGCCTTCTGCCTTTCTGAATAAGCCTTCCATGAGGAACCTTATCAAACGCCTTACTAAAATCTATGTACACCACGTCCGCTGCTCTACCTTCATCAATGTGCTTTGTCACATCCTCAAAGAATTCAATCAGGCTTGTGAGGCATGACCTGCCCCTCACAAAGCCATGCTGACTGTCCCTAATCAGCCTATATTCCAAATACCCATTAATCCTGTCTCTAAGAATCTTCTCCAGTAATTTGCCCATCACTGAAGTAAGACTCACTGGTCTGTAATTCCCAGGGTTATCCCTACTCCCTTTCTTAAACAAAGGAACAACATTTGCCACCCTCCAATCATCTGGCACTACTCCTGTGGCCAGTAAGGACACAAAGATTGTCGCCAAAGGCGCAGCAATCTCTTCCCGTAATAACCTTGGATATATCCTGTTCGGCCCTGGTGACTTATCTATCCTAATGTTTTTCAAAAGTTCCAGCAAATCCTCTTTCCTCACATTGACATGCCCTAGTCAGCCTGTCGTACGCCACATCCACTGCTCTACCTTCATCAATATGCTTTGTTACATCCTCAGAAATGTCAATGCCTCTCTCTGGTAAATACTGAAGCAAAGTATTCATTAAGTCCAGCAGGGATCTTTTCTGGGACCTACCTCTTCCAACTCCAGGCACATGTTTCCTCTTTTATCCCTGATCGGTCCTACCCTCACTCAAGTCATCCTCCTATTCTTCACATACGTGTAGAATGCCTTGGAGTTTTCCTTGATCCTTGATCCTCTCCTGCCCCCTCCCAGCTCTCCTAAATCCATTTTTAAGCCCCCTCTTGGCTACCTTGTAACTCTCCAGAGCCCTGTCTAATCCATGCTTTCTAAACCTCAGGTAAGCTTCTTTCTTCCTCTTGACAAGATATTCTACATCTCTTGTCAACCACGGCTCCTTCACCCTACCATGCTTACCCTGCCTCAATGGGACAAACCTTTCCAGAACCCCATGCAAGTATTCCTTAAACCACATTTCCACTGTGCACTTCACCAAGAACATCTGTTCCCAATTTACGCTCCCAAGTTCCTGCCTAAAAAGCATCATAATTCCCCCTCCCCCAGTTAAATACTTTCCCATATCATCTGCTCCTATCCCTCTCCAAGGCTATGGTAAAGGTTAAGGAGTTATGGTCACTATCTCCAAAATGCTCTCCCACTGAGAGATCTGAAACCTGATCGGGCTCATTGCCTAGTACCAGGTCCAGCATGGCCTCTCCTCTAGTTGGCCTGTCCACATACTGTGTAAGGAATCCTCCCTGTACACACCTAACAAACTCTGTCCCACCTATCCCCTTTACACTAAGGAGGTGCCAATCAATATCAGGGAAGTTGAAATCACCCATGACAACAACCCTGTTATTTTTGCACCTCTCCAAAATCTACCTCCCGATCTGCTCCTCAGCATCTTTGCTGCTATTGGGGGGTCTGTAGAATACTCCCAATAGAGTGATTGCTCCCTTCCTGTTTCTGACTTCCACCCACACTGACTCAGTGGACGATCGCTCCAGGACATCCTTCCTTTGTACAGCTGTGACACTGTCCCTGATCAGCAAAGCCACTCCCCACCTCTTGTACCTCCGCCCCTGTCCCTTTTGAAACATCTAAACCCCGGAATATCCTGCAGTCATTCCTGCCCTTGTGACAGCCAAGTCTCTGTAATGGCCACCATGTCATAGTTCCACGTACTTACCCATGCTCTAAGTTCATCAGCCTTGTTCCTGATACTTATCGCATTAAAGTAGACACACTTTAGCCCATCCAGCTGACTGCAATTTTGGTCTTTCAACTGCCTATCCTTCCTCATAGTCTTTCTACACTCTGCATCTACTTGTACACTAAATGAACCAACCTTTAACCTATCACTCTGATTCCCATCCCCCTGCCAAACTAGTTTAAACCCTCCCCAACAGTTCTAGCAAACTTGCCCGCAAGAATATTGTTCCCCCTCCAGTTCAGGTGTAACCTGTCCCTTTTGTACAGGTCATACCTTCCCCAGAAGAGATCCCAATGATCAACAAATCTGAGATCCTGCCCCCTGCACCAATTTCTCAGCCACGCATTCATCTGCCAAATCATCCTATTCTTACCCTCGCTGGCACGTGGCACAGGCAGCAATCCAGAGATTACTACCCTTGAGGTCCTACTTTTCAGCTTCCTGTCTAACTCTATATATTCCCTCTTCGGGACCTCATCTCTTTTCCTACCTATGTCATTGGTACCAATATGTACCACAACCTCTGGCTGTTCACCCTCCCCCTTCAGAATGCTGTGGACCCGATCTAAGACGCCCCTGACCCCGGGGAGGCAACATACCATCCAGGAGTCTCTTTCACGTCCACAGAATCTCCTGTCTGCCCCCCTTACTATGGAATCCCCTATCACTACCGCCCTCCTCTTCTCCCCCTTCTGTTCTGCACCACATGACCTGGCTCAGTGCCAGAGACCTGGTCACTGCGGCTTTCCTCCAGTAGGTCATCCCCCCCAGCAGTATCCAAACAGTATCCAAAACAGTATCTTGTTATTGATGGGAACGGCCACAGGGGTACTAGGAACTTGAAGCTGCTCACCCTTCCCACCGCTGACCCTACAATGAAGACTGGTGTGTGTTCTCCTGACTCTCCCTTCCTGAAGTCCACAATCACTTCCTTGGTCTAATTGATGTTGAGTGCATGGTTGTTGTGAAACCACTCAACCAACCAATCTACCTCACTCCTGTATGCCACCTCATCGCCATCTGAGATTCTGCCAACAACAGTGGTGTAATCGGCGAATTTATAAGTGGTGTTTGAGCTGTGCCTAGCCACACAGTCATGAGTGTAGAGAGAGTAGAGCAGTGGGTTAAGCACGCATTCTTGAGGTGCAGCTGTGTTGATTGTCAATGAGGAGGAGAAGGAGGTTTAAAGAAGAACTGAGGGGCAAGTTTTTTTTTACACAGAAGGTGGTTGATATCTGGAACTCGTTGTCAGAAGAGGACAATCAAATACAATGACTACATTTAAGTGATGTATAGGCAGGCACTTGAATAGGCAAGGCATAGAAGCGTATGGACTTAATGCAGGCAAATAGGATCAGTGTAGATGGGCAAAAGGGTTATTTGTGCACTGAATCCGTTCCCCTTTTTAAGCATTTATACTTGGAATGCTGTCAAAGCCAGGATGTTTTGCCCAATCCTGGCTGCCCCTGAAAAGGTAGCAATCATATTGTAACTTGACTACCCCTTTTAATCACTACATGTACCCCATCACAGTCAGAGATATGCAGCCCAGAAACAGGCTATTCGGCCCACTACGCCCATGCTGACCATTAAGCATCAATCTAGAACAATGCCACCACCCATCTATGCTGTCCTTCAAAAGTAGGAAAAGGTTTGTTCCATTAGTGCACTCCTCAAGCAATTGGGAGGTGTTTCCACTGGGAGGAGCAGATATCCCAGGAAAGCTGCAGAAGGACCAATCTGTCACAACATGCCAAACCAAACCGCTGTTGGTCAGTTATGCCATTTGTATTTGCCACTCTAAAGGAACAGTCTCATATGGATAATG
The DNA here is from genome assembly GCF_009764475.1 of Pristis pectinata. Taxonomy (NCBI): domain Eukaryota; kingdom Metazoa; phylum Chordata; class Chondrichthyes; order Rhinopristiformes; family Pristidae; genus Pristis; species Pristis pectinata. The sequence continues at coordinate 53,131,479 of NC_067410.1, forward strand.
TTTTCTTGAGCACCTCTGAATTGTAAGCTGAGGGATAATTAAACTGGTGGAAACACAGCACATCAGCCAGCTCCTGTGGAGTAATAGCAAGAATATGATAATAGAAAGTAATATATTGGCAGATGAACAGGCAGACACACAATAGATACAAATTAAGAAGTGGGCAAGTGTTACATTTTGGTAGGAAGAATGAGGAGAGACAAGGAATACCGTTCAAAAGGGAGTGCAAGAACACAGATGTTCATCTCAACAAATTATTATTCAAGTGGCAAAATAAGTTAAACCAATTTGAAAAAAAATATTCAGGATCCTGATTTTATACGCAGAAACATGGAGCACAAAAGCAAAGAATTTGTCGTCTTATAAATCACTGGTTTGATTGCAAAGTTATACACCCATTCTTAGTCACAACAGACTAAGGATATGATAGCCCAAAAGGGGGTCACAAAAAGCTTTAGTAGAATGTTCTTAGGCATACAGATGATCTGGAGAAAATGGAACTATTCTCCTGAATGTGGAGCAGACCAAAGTTGATGCAAGTGTTCAAATCCATCAAGGATCTGGATAAATGAAATGTGAACATATGTACATCAGGATTAGGAGCAGGAGGCTACTCAGCCCCTTGAGCCTGCTCTACAATTCTTAGAGCACGGAAACAGGCCCTTCAGCCCAACTGGTCTATGCTAACCAAGATTCCCATCTAAGCTAGTCCCATTTGATCCATATCCCTCTAAACCTTTCATATCCATGTTTCTGTCCAAGTACCTTTTAAACGTTATTAATGTACCTGCTTCAACCACTTCCTCTGGCAGCTCATTCCATATACTGACCACTCCCTGGGTGAAAAAGGTGCCCCTCCGACTCCTATTAAATCTCTCCCCTCTCACTTTAAACATTTGCTTTCTAGTTCTTGATTCCCCAACCCTGGGAAAAAGCCTGAGTGCATTCACCCTATCTATGCCCCTCATAATTTTATGCACTTCTATAAGATCACCCCTCATTCTCCTATGTTCCAATGAAAAGTCCCAACCTGCTCAACCTCTCTCCATAACTCAGTCCCTTGAGTCCCAGCAACATCCTCATAAATGTCCTTTGCAGTCTTTCCAGCTTAATGGCATATTTCCTATAGCAGGGTGACCAAAACTGAACACAATATTCCAAATGTAGTGTTGTACAACTGCAACATAATATCCCAACTTCTATACTCAATGCCCAAACTGATAATGGCCAGCATGCCAAAAGCTACTTTCACCACCCTGTCTACCTGCAACACCACTTTCAGAGAACCATGTACTTGTAGTCTTAGGTCCCTATGTTCTACAACACTCCCCAGGCCCCTACCATTCACTGTCAAAGTCCTACTCTTGTATCTTCCCTCGTACTTATCTGATTAAATTCCATTTACCATTCCTTGGCCCACTTACCCAGCTGATCAAGATCCCTCTAAATCCTGATAACTATGTTCACTGTCTACGACACCACCTATTTCAGTGTCATCTGCAAACTTACTAATCATGTCTTGTGCATCCAAATCATTGATATAGATGACAAATAGCAATGGGCCCAGCACTAACCCCTGGGGAACACCACTAAGTCATGGGCCTCCAGTCTAAAAAACAACCCTTCACTGTCACCCTCTGCTTCCTACCATCGAACCAATTGTGTATCCATTTTGCTGGCTCTCCTTGGATCCTGTGCAGTTTTACTTTCCATAGCAACCTACTACGTGGAACCTTACTGAAGGCCTAACTGAAATCCATATAGATTATGTCTACCGCCCTGCCCTCATTGACCTTCTTGGTTACTTCTTCAAAAGACTCAATAAAATTTGTGAGACATGATCTCCCATGCACAAAGCCATGCTGACAATGGAAATGGTTGGCATGGACCAGTTGGGCCAAACAGCCAGTTTCTATGCTGTATGACACTATAACAGAGCTGACTGAGGGATTGAGTCATGAAGAGAGGTTGAGGAGGTTGAGAAGTTTGGGACTGTTTTCACTGGAGTGTAGGAGAATGAGGGGTGATCTTGTAGTGGTGTAGAAAATTATAAAGGACATAGATAGGGTGAATGTGCACAGTCATTTTCCTAGGGTTGGGGAATCAAGAACTAGGTTTAAGGTGAGGGGGAGAGATTTAATAGGAACCTGAGGGGCAACTTTTTTGCCCAGAGAGTGATCAGTATATGGAAGGAGCTGCCAGAAGAAGTGCTTGAGGCAGGTACATTAATAATGTTTAAAACATACTTGGACAATTACATGGATAGGAAAGGTTTGGAGGGATATGGGCCAAATGCAAGCAAATGGGACTAGCTTAGATGGGAATCTTGCCCAGCATGGAGCAGTTGGGCCGAAGGGCCTGTTTGCATGCTGTTGACTCTATAACAGAGATGACTGGGCAGGCAATGTGTTGTAGTTGCAATGTGTGGACCCACACTTGTATAACTGGGATTTTGTGCTCCTTTGTCTTTCCAGCTTTCTCCCTTCTGAAGAGGAATATGCGAACCTGTTCATCCACCCGAAAGAACCTGCTGACCTTTGCGTTTCTTATTGGAGCTACAATTTTGGTATACTATTTGCTTCCTAACGTCCTGCCTTCCTACACCAAGCCTTCAGGGCTCCCTCAGACACTTGACATGATTAACACTCGGCTGCTCTTAGTCAATGTCACTGTGCAGAATACCCAAAATGCAGGAACCCTGGACATGTTCTACAGGGAAGCACTGCCTCCAGAAAAGGATGGAGAAGGCTCACAGCCTAGGTAAATGAGATCAAAAAACATCGGAGCCATTTAAAGTCAATTTATACTGGAAGTGTTTTTATATGCCTGAAACATTTGAGCATGTTGATTCAAGGGAGCCAGCATGGATTTCTAAAGGGTAGGTTAAGCTTAACTAACGATTAAACTTTTTGAAGGGGTGAAAAAGGTCATGGACTGTGCAGTATCTCTTGATATTATTTAAAAGGACCTCGAAAACCTACCAGATAAAATTTCTTCTCAGAGAATTGAAGCTATGAAATTGAAGGCAAGGTTTTGGTCCAACTAGGGGATTGGATGAGCATCAAATGCAGTTGCTCCTAGTGGCAGGTTACCCTCTGCTCCTGCTGGCCAATACCAAGCCTTCAGGGCTCCCTCAGACACTCAGCATGGCCAACGCTCAGCCAATGTCACTGTGCAGAAAGGCACAGAAGGCAGCAAGATCCATGGGGAGCACACAGGAACATGGTGTTGAGGTGGAGGATCAGCCATGACAGCACTAAATGCAGAGCAGGCTCGATGGGCTCCTATTTCTTATGTTTCTATAATAGATTTGGAAGGGTACATTGATAATCCAGAGCATGTCAGTATTAAGAAGGTGGAGGTGTTAGTTGTCTTGGAATGCATAGGATGGATAACTACCCAGGGCCGCATGAAATCTATCCCAGGATATTATGAACCATAGAACCATACAGCACAAAACAGGCCCTTCGGCCCACCATGTTGTGCCATCCATCAAACCACCCTCACACTATCTAACCCCTTCCTCCCGCATATCCCTCTATCTCACATTCCTCCATGTGCCTATCCAACAAACTCTTGAACCTGTCCAATGTATCCGCCTCCACCACCACCCCCGGCAGTGCATTCCATGCACCAACCACTCTCTGGGTGAAAAACCTCCCCCTGACATCTCCCCTGAACCTCCCACCCATAACCTTAAAGCCATGCCCTCTTGTCTTGAACATAGGTGCCCTGGGAAGGAGGCGCTGACTGTCTACTCTATCTATTCCTCTCAATATTTTATATACCTCTATCATGTCTCCTATCATCCTTCTCCGTTACAGTGAATAAAGCCCTAGCACCTTAAGCCTCTCCTCATATTCCATACACTCTAATCCAGGCAGCATCCTGGTAAATCTCCTCTGCACCCTCTCCAACGCCTCCACATCCTTCCTATAATGCGGCGACCAGAACTGAACACAGTACTCTAAGTGTGGTCTAACTAGAGTTTTGTAAAGCTGCACCATCACTTCGCGGCTCTTAAACTCAATCCCACGACTTATGAAAGCTAACATCCCATAGGCCTTCTTAACTGCTCTATCCACCTGTGAGGCAACTTTCAGTGAACTGTGAACCCCCAGATCCCTCTGCTCCTCAACACTGCCAAGTACCTTGCCATTTACCCTGTACTCTGCCCTGGAGTTTGTCCTTCCAAAGTGTACCACCTCACACTTCTCTGGATTGAACTCCATCTGCCACTTGTCAGCCCAGCTCTGCATCCTATCAATATCCCTCTGTAAGCTCCGACAGCCCTCCACACTATCCACAACACTGCCGATCTTAGTGTCATCCGCAAACTTACTAACCCAGCCTTCCACCCCCTCATCTAAGTCATCTATAAATATCACAAAAAGTAGAGGTCCCAGAACCGATCCCTGCGGGACACCACTAGTCACTGCCCTCCAATCCGAGGGCATTCCCTCCACCACAACCCTCTGCTTTCTACAGGCAAGCCAATTTTGAATCCACAGTGCCAAGCCTCCCTGGATCCCTTGGCCTCTGACCTTCTGAAGAAGCCTACCATGAGGAACCTTATCAAACACCTTACTAAAATCCTTATAGACCACATCCACCGCACTACCATCATCAATCTTCCTGGTCACCTCCTCAAAGAACTCTGTCAGGCTTGTGAGGCAAGATCTTCCCTTCACAAAGCCATGCTGACTATCCCTAATCAGTCCATGATTCTCTAGGTGTTCATAGATCCTATCCCTTAGAATCCTTTTCTAACAGCTTACCCACCACAGACGTGAGACTCACCGGTCTGTAATTCCCTGGACTATCCCGACGACCTTTTTTGAACAAGGGGACAACATTCGCCACCCTCCAATCCTCCGGCACCATCCCCGTGGACAACGAGGACTCAAAGATCCTTACCAGCGGTTCAACAATCTCCTCCCTTGCCTCTCGAAGCAGCCTGGGGAAAATCCCGTCAGGCCCCGGAGATTTATCTGTCTTGATATTATTTAACAACTTCAACACATCCTCTCTCTTGATATATACAACCTCGAGAACATTACCCTTACCAGCACTCCCTTCCGCGTCATCAAGACCCCTCTCCTTGGTGAATACCGAAGAGGAGTACTCCAGGCACATTCTGCCACCTTTGTCTTTAATCGGACCTACCTTTACCCCATCCTCCTACCTTTCACATACGTGAAAAAGGCCTTGGGATTTTCCTTAATCCTACTAGCCAACACCTTTTCATGTCCCCTTCTAGCTCTCCTCAGCCCTTTCTTAAGTTCCCTCCTCGCTACTCAACATGGGCCCTCTCTGAACCTTGCTGCTTATACCTTATGTATGCTACCTTCTTCTCCCTAACTAGTCATTCCACCTCTCTCGTCACCTACGGTTCCTTCACCCTGCCATTCCTTCTCTGCCTCACCGGGACATATTTATCCCTAACATCCTGCATAAGATCCCTGAACATCGACCACATCGCCATGGTACACTTCCCTTCAAAAAGGACATCCCAATTTACACTCCCAAGTTCTCTCCTTATAGCCTCATAGTTCGCCCTTCCCCAATTAAATATCTTCTTGTCCTCTCTGCACCTGTCCCTGTCCATGACAATTTTAAAGGTTATGGAGCAATGGTCACTGTCCCCCAAATGCTCACCCACCAATAGATCCTTCACCTGTCCCGGTTCATTTCCTAAAACTAGATCTAGCATGGCATTCCCTCTAGTTGGCCTGTCGACATACTGCGTCAGGAATCCCTCCTGGACACATTTAACAAATTCCGTCCCATCTAAACCTTTGGCACTAAGCAGGTTCCAGTCTATATTTGGGAAGTTGAAGTCTCCCATTATAACAACCCTGTTATTTTTGCTTCTCTCCAAACACTGCCTGCCAATCTGCTCCTCTATATCTCTACTGCTACCGGGGGGCCTATAGAATACTCCTAGTAGAGTAACTGCTCCTTTCTTGTTCCTTACTTCCACCCATACGGACTCTAGAGATGATCCTTCTACAATATCCATCCTTTCCGCAGCCGTAACAGTGTCCCTGACCAGTATCGCCACCCCTCCTCCTCTTCTCCCCCCTTCCCTATCCCTCTTAAAACACCGAAAACCAGGAATATTCAATATCCACTCCTGCCCTGACATCAGCCACGTCTCAGTAATAGCCACAATATCATAGTCCCCCATACTTATCCAAGCCCTCAGTTCATCTCCCTTATTCCTGATGCTTCTTGCATTTAAGTAAACACACTTCAGTCCATCTACCTTACTAATTTTTTAGCCTGTATTCTGCTTCTCCTTCCCCAAAGCGTCTCTACCTGTTTGATCTAACTTTTCCCCATCCCCTTCTTCCTCTGACCTACTCCTCCGATTCCCTTCCCCCTCACAAACTAGTTTAAACCCTCCCGAACCACCCTAGCAAATCTCGCCGCAAGGATATTGGCCCCCTTCTGGTTCGGGTGTAACCCGTCCTCGTTGTACAGGTCCCACCTTCCCGAGAAGAGATCCCAATGATCCAGAAATCTAAAACCCTCACTCCTACACTAACTTCTCAGCCACGCATTTATCTGCCACCTCCTCCTGTTCCTGCCTTCTCTATCGCGTGGCACCAGCAGCAATCCCAAGATTGCTACCCTTGAGGTCCTGTTCCTCAGTCTTCTGCCTAGCTCCCTGAACTCGCTCTTCAGGACCTCATCCCCCTTCCTACCTATGTCGTTGGTGCCAACATGGACCACAACTTCTGGCTGCTCTCCCTCCCGTTCAAGAATCCTGTGGACCCGATCAGTAACATCCCGGACCCTGGCACCTGGGAGGCAACATACCATCCGGGATTCATGCTCACTGCCACAGAACCTCCTATCTGTTTCCCTGACTATCGAGTCCCCTATCACTACCACATGTCTCTTTCCTACCCTTCCCTTCTGAGCAGCAATACTAGTCCCAGTGCCAGAGACCTGGTTACTGTAGCTAGGCCCCTGCAGGTCATCCCCCTCAACAGCCTCCAAGGCGGAAAACCTGTTACTGAGGAGAACAGCCTCCGGGGTTCACTGCTGTGTCTGCCTGCCTGACTTCTTCTTCCTCTTCCCTCCCCTGACAGTCACCATTCTATCTGCATCCTGAACCTCAGATGTACCTGCTCTAAGGGGGATGACTGTCACCTGATGGACCGTGCCTACATAACTCTCTCTCTCCCTTATGCTGCGCAGTGTTTGTAGCTGTGACTCCAGCTCATCAACTCTGAGCCGAAGTTCCTCCAGCCTCAAGCACTTACTGCAGATGTGGCCATCTTGGACCGCAGCAAGGTCCACGAGTTCCCACATCAAACAGCTGCAGCAAAGAGGGTGCAAGGGATTGGAAGCAATGGGAAGCAAAGAGGGTGGAAGGGGTTCGAAGAATCCTGGGGCTTTGATATAGATTTTGCATCTTCATTAGCCACAGATAAGGTACCAGAAGACTGGAGGATAGCTAATGATGTTCCATTATTTAAGAAGGGTAGTAGAGATAGGCCAGTAAACCACTGGAGAAAATTCAAATAGTTAGGATTTCTGTACATTTGGAAAGGGAGGGGCTGAGCAGGGAGAGTCAACATAGATTAGTGTGGGGGAAATCCTGCCTCACCAGATTGATTTGAGTATTTTGAGGAGGTAACTAATGTGATTGAAGAAGTAACTAAGATAAAGGCAAGTGGTAAACATTATCTGAATGGACCTTAGTTAGGCATTTGACAACATTCTGCATTGTTGGCTGGTCCAGAAGGTTAAGATGATGGGCTAATTGGGTTCAAAATTGGTTTGGTGATTGGCAGAGGATAGTGGTGGAGGGATAGTTTTCTGTGACCAGTGGTGTACTGCAGGGATCAGTGCAGGGACCTTTATTGTTTCTGATCTACATTAACAACTTGGATCTGAATGTAAGAGGTATGATTGGTATGTTTGTGGATGATACAAAAATTTGTGATGTTGTGAATCGTAAGGAAGGTTGTCTAAGGCTACAGAAAGATGTAGATCAGATGCAAAATTGGGTAGAGTATTGGCAGATGGAATTTAATCCCGACAAGTGTGAGCTGGTGCATTTTGGGAGGACATGTATTGTAAATGGTGGGTCACTAAGGAATGCTGATCAGCAGAAAGACCTTTGTTCCCTGAAAGTGCTAGTGAAGAAGATAGTGTATATGGCATGCTTGCCTTCCTTGGTTGGGGCATAGAATATAAGAGTTGGGACATTATGTTGCAACTTTACAAAACACTGGTGAGATGCCACTTAGACTATTATGTGCAGTTCTGGTCATCACTGTATAGGAAGGATGTTGCACTGGAGAGAGTGCAGAGGAAATTCACCTGGATGTTCCCCGGATTGGATGACCTTAGTTATGGGGAGAGGCTGGATAAGCTGGGTTTGTTTTCCATGGATCGAAGGAGGCCAAGGGGTGACCTGATAGAGATATATAAGATTATATGGGATAGAGTATTTTTCCCATGCTGGGGATATCAAAAGCAAGAGGGCACAGGTTCACAATGAGAGGAGGGAGTTTCAAAGGGGAGCTGAGGGGAAAGCTTTTTTTTTACACAGAGACTTATGATGTCTGGAACTCATTGCCAGAGGAGGTGGTGGAATCATATATAATCACTATGTTTAAGAGACATTGAGACAGACATATAAATTGGTATGGCATAGAAGGATATGGACCAAATACAGGCAAATGGGATTTGTGTCGATCAGCATAAGGGTTGGCATGGACATGGTGAGGTGAGGGGCCCGTTTCTGTGCTTTACTTCCCCATGACTCATGATGGCCCACAAGGGTCTGTGGTGGGGATTCAGTGATTTCCAAGGTTATAGAGAACTTAAGTGATGGAACGGAAAGTTGTTTATCCATGTTTTGTGACAGCACAAAGTTTGATGTAATTAAGCAGTGTCGGCAGAGGCATTAGATTACAAAATGATATTAGTAGATTAACGAAATCGGTATTTCTGCAGAATGTTCACATGGGCATTTTGGACCTAACAAGAAAAGATTATTTCTGCTGCTTCTAGCTTACCATTTAGAATATCCTAAAGATAGCTTGGGGATCAAATGTCATGAACACAAAATACTCAAAATAACTTATAGAATGCCATCCTTTGTATCTAGAGAAGAGAACAATGAGGTGGGTGTTATGCAACAGCTGTGTAAAGCCCAGTGTTACAGCTGGTGGAGAAATGTGTGAAGGTCTGTGCTCCACACCTTCGGACGAGTAGGTTGGCCTAGGGGAGGCTGAAGCAAACATTTACCACAATGATGTGTACGCTTGAAGGGTTAAACTACAAGATGGATTGCATTCCCAATATTGCAGAGGTTAATGGTCAATTTGATCAAAGTTTTCAATGTCTTATGGGGAAGTGGTGAAGAGAGATGATTTCTGCCGATTGGAAAGTCGAGGACTTGAGGGCCAACTCATGCAGGTGTGAAAATTAAAGAACAACAGATAGTGTTCCCCCTCCATTTCAGGTGCAACCTGTCCCTCTTGTACACGTCACCTCTGCCCCAGAAGAGATTCCAATGGTCCAAAAATTTGAATCCCTGCCCCTGCACCAATTTTTCAGCCACACATTCATTTGCTATATCCTCCTATTCTTACCCTCATTAGCACATGGCACTAAAGTAATACAGAGATTTCTACCCTGGAGGTCCTGCTCTTTAAACTTATTTCCTAGTTCCCTATATTCACTCCATGGGACCCCATCCCTTTTTCTACCCATGTCATTTGTGCCAATGTGCATGAAGACCTCTGGCTGTTCACCCTCCACCTTGAGAATGTCCTGCAGTTGCTCTGAGACATCCTCGACCCTGATACCAGGGAGGCAACACATCATCCTGGAATCCCTTTTGCAGCGACAGAATCTCCTGTCTGTCCCCCTAACTATCAAGTGTCCTATCATTAAGGTCCTGTCTGCCTTTACCCCTTGCCGATGAGCCTCAGAGCCAGTCGTGGTGCCACAGACCAGGCTGCTGCTGCTTTCTCCTGAATGGTCAACCATCCAACTGTATCCAATATGGTATACTTGTTTTCGAGGGGAATGGCCACAGGGGAATCCTGCACTCTCTGCCTCCTCCCTTGACCTTTACTGCTGGTCACTCAACTACCTTAGGCTGTACCTTAAGTGTGTGACCACCTCGCTAAAACTATATATGATGCTCTCAGCATCTAGGATGATCCTGAGTGCATCCAGGTCCAACTCCAGCTCCTTCACGCAGTCAGTCAGGAGCTGCAGCTGGACACACTTCACATAGGTGTAATCCTCAGCGATACTGGAAGTCTCTCTGATCTCTCACATCCTGCAGAAGCAGCATGCCACTGCCAAACTGCCATCCTGACTGCTCTGAGACTAACAAGGAAATTTAAAGAACCTTACCTGTGCCTCTGCTCAGCCTTCTCTCACTAAAGCCTCATGAGCCTCTCTCTTAGCACTCAAACACTCACCACTTTCACAATGGCTGCTGTGCGAGAGCCTGCCTTCACTTTATTGGCTGATGTGCCTCACAATTAGCCAATCAGAAAGGTTTCTTCTGCCCTGCACTAACTTAGCTCTCTGTTTAAATCTTACCACTGCTGCTGCTCTGCCTCCTGGCTCTGAAACTTGCTTGCTCAACTCACCAACGACTCTCTGTTTATATCTTCCTGCTGCCTCTCTTTTCTGCCTGGCTCTGAAAAGAGAAAATTCCTTTGGTTGTCTTACATAAAAACACACAAACAATTGCTACCAAGGCATGTAGAATCTAGTCAAACTTGTAGATTGAAGAGAATTTGAATCACATTATGTTTTCCAAGTGGTTTAAATATGCTTTTGAATTGCAATGTTTCAGTGACACATTAGACCTTTTCTTTGCCCAGATTGGAGGTACTACTGCTACATGGACAGGCATTCAGCTCTAAGACGTGGGAAAGTATTGGGACACTTAACATTCTCACACAACAAGGATACCGAGCTCTCGCGGTGGACTTACCAGGTAAGACCTTTACGACCATTTATTTCTTGACCCTTAAAATTTGTGGAGGAAGATTTTCTCCAGCCTTCTATGTTTGTAAGAATGTAAAATATTGTTGAAAATCAATGCATCATTTTTGTGTGATCATGCACTGGATTGTCCCCTCCTCAGGTTTATTCACCAACTGCTGCTGTCTGTATCTCTTTATAACTTGCCCAAAGCAGCTTCACTGTGATGTTAAAACCTTTGATTAATCAAAATCAATGTTCCTCTGTGATTTAAATAATGTGGGTTGAAACACCCACATTGTTGCCATCAACCAAACCCTGATCCTGGGGAGTGGAGTGTGCTGCAGTTGGTGCTATGCCTCATAACTCCAGGGACCTGATTCAATCCTGACCTCTGGCACTTCCTACACTTGAGAGCTGTCTAAATTTGGAACAGAAGCCCTTGGCTGCTGGAGATCAAATGGAAAAAAGGGTGAGATTATAGATTTTCCTATAGTGAAGGGATCAACAATACTTGTTGTAGAGGCAAGTACTGCAATAGGGTACAGACACGAGTACCCATGATCTTACTCAATGATAGACTGATCACCCTCCACCAGCTGATGAGCCGACTGTTGTCTGAATGTAGTAGGTTTGAGAGGATGGGTTGGTGTCCTGTATCAGTGTAACAGACTGAAGCGGACTGATTGGTGCTCTTCTGTTCATGTGTAATGAACTGGCTGGGCAGTTTGGTCTCCTGCTTTCTCTGTCTAATAAAGAAGGGGGCTGATCATCCTCACCCTGTTCCTGTGTTGTAGATCAAGGGGGCTTATCATCCTCTTCCTGTTTCAATGGAAGGGACTGAATAACCTCCTTCTGCCCCGCTATCGATGATTCAAGGGACTAACTGGTGATCTCCTGTTCCTGTGCAACATACTCAGGACTGTTTCTGTGTCATGGACTCACAACTCCTGCTGTTGTACTGTAATCATCTTGAAGGGGTAGACTGCCATTGCTTTTCTATTTAATAGACACAAGGGGGGAATTTGGTCTCCTCGTGTTTCAAGGTAATAGACTCGAGAACTGGTTGCTGTCTTCTCGAAGGGGCAGTTGGTCTTGTTCTCTTCAGAAGATAACGTTATGTACGAGGTAGGAGCAGGATTAGGCCTTGCAGTTCTAATGTGATATCTCAGAAGTCACTTGGCAGACATCACTGCCTTCGATGTACCAGCACATGAGATCGCTTGAGGAAAATGGTATCTGAAGCTACGACCTCAGACCTGGCATAAAATTCATGATCTGCAGGTGATCCCTGCCCTCCTACATGCTTCTGTTTCAATGTAGTCAGCTGGGGTGGGCTGATTGTCTTCCCTCCTTTAATGTAACAGACTCAAGGGGCTGACTGGGTGTCTCCTATTTCACTGCAACTATTCCAGAAAAGAAGGAGGCAGAAAGCAGGGAATTATGAGCCAGTTAGCACTGTCACAGGGAAATGCTGATAAGAAAACATTTAGAAAATTGTAAGACAATCAAGTAGTCAACATGGCTTTTATGAAAGGGAAATAATTTTTGACAAATTTGTTAGAGTTCTCTGAGAATGTAACAGGGTGGATAGAGGTGAACCAATAGATGTATTGTATGTGGAAGAGGCATTTCAGAAGGCATTTTCATTGCTTTCCAGAAGGCAACCAATACGGTGCCACATCAAAGGTTACTGCACAAGACAGGAGCACACAGGGTTGAGGATAATATTTTGGGATGGATGGGGGAGTGCGGGCTGCCCTCAGAACACTCGACACAAAAAGATGCATTTCACTGTGTGTTTCGATATACATGTGACTAATAAAGATTATTAATCTAATCTAATCTAATACCAGAGAGTTGGGATTAATGGGTTATTACAGTTTTGCAATGAGTAACCAATGGATGGCACAAGGATATGTTGGAGCCTCAACTATTTATAATCTATTAACATTAATGACTTGGATGAAGGAACTGAGTGCACTGTAGCCAAATTGGTTGATGATACAATGAAAGTTGGTTAGCACGTGGAGAAGAGGGCACATAGAGCCTGCAGAGGGATATTGACAGGTTAAGTAAGTGGGCAAGAAGTTGGCAGATGGAGGATAATGTGGGCAAATCCACTTGGGAAGAAGAATGAAAAAGCAAATTATTTAAATGAAGTGAGACTATATATTACAAAGGGTCTGGAGATCCGAGTGCATGAAACACAGAAGGTTGTGAAACAGATACAGAATGTAATTAGAAAGGCTGATAGAACACTGGTTTTTATTGCAAAAGGAAGGCATTTTGTTGCAACTCTACAGGGCACTGGCGAGACTGCACTTTGAGTAGTCTCACACCTTTGGTTTCCATACTTAAGGAAGGATATACTTGCATTGGAGATGGTGCAGAAAACGTTCACTAAGTTGATCCTTGAGGTGAAGGGGTTGATATATGGTTGAACAGGTTTGACCTTGACTCATGCAGTATAGGAGAATGAGAGGTGATCTTATTGAAACAATAAGGGGCAGGTGCTGAGAGGGTGTTTTCTCCCAGTGGGGTAAAGAGTTACCCATTTCAGATGCTGGGGTGGGGGGGGGATGTGGGAGAGAGAATTCCTTCTCTCAGGGGGTAGTAAAGCTTTGGAATTCTCAGAGCGCTGTGGAGACGGAGTCACTGAATATGGTTTCAGTGGAGAATGAGTGACATTTGAACTACAAAGGAATTGAGTCCCCTGCATGGGGAGAGGGCATGAAGGTGGTGTTGAGGGCAATGATTTTATTGACCCACTCCCACTCCTGTTTCTTCTGCAACAGACTCTGGTCTCCTGCTGCTCCATAATAGAAGGAGGGGAATTAGCATACTGCTGTTTCCATGCAGTAGGTGACAGGGCTGAATGGCTTCTTCCTTTTACAACGTACAAGGGCTCACGGGGTTACAGAAGACCTGATCCTATGGAAATCCAACTTCACCCAAATTCTACCACAGAACTATAAATGTCTCCATGAAAACAAACCTGTCACTTGTACTTGATCATGCATGTTTGTCGTAGAGTCTTTAAAGTTTAAAATAACATTGAATAATTTATCCCAAAAATGTCTGTATGGGCAAACATCCAAGTGTTTAAACTGTGGCTTGATTAAAAATAAATGTCTTGTTGGAATTTTATTGCCTCTGTTGGTGCTCTGGCTCTTTTATGATGCGATCTGTGGTAACTGGCTATCGATGAATGAACGTCAGTTGTTATCTCTGTCCCCCACTTGTTTTCCCTTACTGAGAAATAGTTTGTTTCCGACTTGTGGATAAAGAGGTCTACGGATATTTCTCAGGAATGGAAACCATACCTAACCCAGGGACTACCTGTATTACAATCGAGGGTCTCAAGCTTAAGTTGAAGTTTGATTCGCCTATTCCAGATTGTGAGCTGGGGGAGTGGATTGGTCATCTCCTGTTTCCATGGACTATAATAGGTACTGATGAGCTTGTTTCTATGTAACAGACTTGACAGGGTTGATTGGTCTTTTCCTGTTTCTGCATGATAGACTGGGGAGGGTGTCTATTATTTCCTCAGGGGGCGAATCGCATTCCTTTTATTTCTGTGTAATAGACTTGAGGGGGCTAATTGATTTTTGTTCATGAGAAAATTAGAAATATGAGCAGGAGCAGTCTCTCTGACCCTATGAGCCTGTTCTGATGTTCGTCAGAGTCATGGCTGATCTACCTCAGCTCAGAACCCTTCATCCCTGGATTCCCTTAATATTCTGAAATCTATCACTCTCTGTTTTGATTGAATTTGATGGCTGAGTCTCTGTGGCTCTCCGGGGTAGAGAATTCCAAAGATTCACCATGAAGAAATTTCTTCTCATCTTGGTCTTAAACAACTTACCACTTATGTTGACACACTGATCCCTGGTTCTAAGCTGTGCCAGGGGAAACATCTTGAATACACTATATCAAGCCCAATAAGGTGATGATATAGACTCTACTCAGTGGACCAAAGGGGGCTGATTGGCTTCCAGTTTCTTTGCAATTGATTCGAGCAGATTGGTCTCTTCCTTCTCTGTCATGGACTGAAGCTGCAGATTGGCCTCTTGTGTAATAGGCTGAAGCTGGTTAATTGGCCTCTTCCTTTTCTGTGGAACAGATTCAGAAAGACTTATTGACCTCCTTTTCTGGTGCAGGTAGACCCAAGGAAGCTGAAGAGCCTTTTACTGTTCTAATTGTTTGTTTCTGTTACCAAATAACAGGGCTAGTGTGATACATAGAACATGGAACACTACAGCACAGGAACAGGCTGTTCAGCCCATGATGTTGTGCCAAACTAATTAAACTAGTAATTAAATGCCTAACTAAACTAATCCCTTCTGCCTACACAGTGTCCATATCCCTACATTCTCTGTACATTCATGTGCCTGTCTAAGTGCCTCTTGAACGTCTCTGTCGTATTTGCCTCCACCACCACCCCTGGCAGTGTATTCCAGGCACCCACCACTCTCTGTGTAAAACAAAACTTGCCCCACACATCTCCTGTGAACTTACCCCCTCTCAACTTAAATGCGTGCTCTCTAGTATTAGACATTTCAACCCTAGGAGAAAGGTACTGGCTGTCTGTTCTATTTATGCCTATCATAATCTTATAAACCTCTATCAGGTCTCCCCTCAGCCTTCACTGTTCCAGAGAAAACAACCCAAGTTTGTTGAATGGCCATCTCTTCCCATCTAACAATCCTAAGGTGTAAAACAGCCTCCCACTATTTCTTGGAATAGACCAGACAGGTCTGAATTGCCTCTTCTTGTTCCTGTGTTCTATGTAAACAACTTTTTCTATTGTCTAATGTCTTGTTCAATAGGTTTTGGAAATACCCCACCCATGGAGATTGGGAAAACAGACAAGGACCGGGCTGACTTCTTGTTGGCCTTCCTCAACGCTGTGGGACTTCAGACCCCAGTCCTGATCAGTCCATCGATGAGCGGTCATTTCTCTATCCCGTTTGTGATGTTTCACAATCAGAGACTGAAGGGCTTCGTCCCTGTTGCACCCGTCGGGACAAATGCGTACAGTGCTGAACAGTATCAGAAAATCCAGGTAAACTGTTGCTGAAGTCATCAGTGAGCAAACTGAAGCTTGACAACTAACAGTGCAGGCATCAGAGCCCAGGACCTGAATCCTGTCTCTGCATGCTTATAATTTGCTGGTCTTGATCAAATCTTGTGGATTAGTAAGTTTGGAAAGGTCTGTTCTTAATTAGTAAATAAATTCCAAACATAACGACTGTTAATATCAGTACCTCGAGAGATGTCTGTCGTATGTCTTTGTCCCTTGGGGTTGAGGGTGTCTTGTTTTTGCTTGAGACCTGTAGGATCTGAGGTGTCTGATAAGGCCCTTGTGGGAGCTGCAGACTTAGCCATGGGTGGATTGGGTAGGGGTGGGTCTCTTTTAGGAGACAGTGCCCTTCTGCTGTTCACGCTGGACTTCTGTGTGCTCCCAACAAATGGATTCAGAGTTGTCGGTGCTCCTCCTCCATTTTGAGCATACAAGGGTCATGGTTTTCCTCAAGTTGATGGGATATATTATGTATTTTCAAAAATGATATGAAAACATCCTTGAATTATATCACCAAAGGGACAATAGAAACCTTGAGATATGGAGAATTGTCACAGATTAAATTCTACAGGTCATCCTTGAGGCTTCCTGGAATGTACCCACCGGGTCTCCGAGCAGAAAGGCTTGGATATTCCTGGTGTGGGAACCAGATTCCTCAATCATCTGCTGCTGTTGTGCACACAAACTCTGAACTTGTTTCATTCTGCCTTTCCTTGGTTTATTCTTCCTTTCCTCATGTCTGCCATCATTTCACATCTTTCAATAACTTCCATCCCCAAATCACGTCAGCAACCTTTCACCATTCTAAAGCTTAATACTCTCCTGCCCTTGTCCCAGACCTAATCCCTCGTGGATGACTCCACAGCTTCTATTTGTGCCTCTTTTGACATTTTCCAAAGGATGTATCAAGGTGCACCTCTCTCTCCGCAAGAGCAGCAGTGCCCTTCCCCATCATACCTCCTCACTAACTTGCATATCCAAAGTGCCCACTAAGTGCTAATCTCACCAACTTCCCTCCCACTCACCCCTACCCTGGGGCCAACATTGCCCCTTTCACTTTTCCCTCCAGGATGTCTGTTAACTTCTAAACAAGGCTCTGGCCCACCTTGAGCTCAGTGTGAATGACTGCACTCACATCATGAGCCTGATAGAAATGAAGCTCACAGCTGATGACACCTTTCTGCTGAATGAAGCCTCTCTTTTCATTACTTGTCCCACCTAGATCAACATGGTCTCACTTGGTTTATCGTTTGTCGTCTCCTGACCTAAACACCAAATTGTCACCTAAATATCTTTCTTTTCCTCTGCACTGAATAATTTATAGAAGCATAAAATTGTTCAAGCCACTTGGTCCACTGATTGTATTGGTATTGGTTCATTATTGTCACTTGTACTGAGGTACAGTGAAAATCTTGTCTTACAAACCGATCGTACAGGTCAATTCATTACACAGTGCAGTTACATCGAGTCAGTACAGAGTGCATTGATATAGTACAGGTAAAAACAATAATAGTACAGAGTAAAGTGTCACAGCTACAGAGAAAGTGCAGTGCAATAAGGTGCAAGGTCACAACAAGATAGATCCATCTATCATAGTCCATCTCATTGTATAAAGGAACTGTTCAATAGTCTTATCACAGTGGGGTAGAAGCTGTCCTTAAGACTGGTGGTACGTGCCTTCAGGCTCCTATATCTTCTACCCGATGGAAGAAGAGAGAAGAGAGAATATCCCGGGTGGGTGGGGTCTTTGATTATGCTGGCTGCTTCACCAAGACAGCGAGAGGTAAAGACAGAGTCCAAGGAGGGGAGGCTGGTGTCCATGATGCGCTGGGCTGTGTCCACAACTCTCTGCAGTTTCTTGCGGTCCTGGGCAGAGCAGTTGCCCTACCAAGCCGTGATACATCCAGATAGGATACTTTCTATGGTGCATCTGTAAAGGTTGGTGAGAGTCAAAGGGGACAAACCAAATTTCTTTAGGCTCCTGAGGAAGTAGAGGCGCTGATGAGCTTTCTTGGCTGTGGCATCTACGTGATTTGACCAGGACAGGCTGTTGGTGATGTTCACTCCCAGGAACTTGAAGCTCTCAACCCTCTCGACCTCAGCACCATTGATGTAGACAGGTGCATGTACACCGCCCCCTTTCCTGAAGTCAATGACCAGCTCTTTTGTTTTGTTGACATTGAGGGAAAGGTTGTTGTAATGACACCATTCCACTAAGCTCTCTATCTCCTTCCTGTACTCGGACTCATCGCTGTTTGAGATACGGCCTACAACGGTGGTATCATCTGCAAGCTTGTGAATGGAGTTAGAGCAGAATCTGGCCACACAGTCATAAGTGTATAGGGAGTAGAGTAGAGGGCTGAGGACACAGCCTTGTGGGGCACCAGTGTTGAGAATAATCATGCTGGAGGTATTGCTGCCTATCTTCACTGATTGCGGTCTGTTTGTTAGAAAGTCAAGGATTCAGTTACAGAGGGAGGTGTTGAGTCCTTGCTGCCTTTCAGCAGATCCCATTAACTCATCATGCTCTCTTTTCTGAACTTGTTGTCCTCTCGTTCTCCATTAATATTTCCTCTCACGTAAACTTCCCTACCATATTCACAACCGTTCCCTCAACTGTCCTATCTTCCATGGCCTTTCCATTTTCATTACGTGATACAGCTATCTCTGGTCAATTACTCTTGTCCTCAAGTGGAACTCTCTTCATCAAGGTTTGGTGGAAGTAGTGTTTGAATATTCTCAAGGCAGATGGATTCTTGATTAGCAAAGGGGTGAAAGGTTATGAAAGGAATGTGGAGTTGTGGTTACAGTGAGATCAGCCATGATCTTATTAAATGGGAGAGCAGCTCAAGGATGTGTCCTCCTGTTGCTAGTACATAGCTTCATATGTACTGGTGACTTCCTGTCTACAACTGAATGGATCAGAATAGAACCAAGCAATGCAGTCACATCCAGCTGGATGGCAGATCTCTCTGGACCACAAAAGGCACAATGGGATCCTGCTCTGCAATGCTAAAGTTGCTAACTATTCAAAGATCCTTCTGGAAGGCACAGACAACTTGCAGGCTATCTTCACTGTGAACTATCTGCTTAACCTATCTCCCCAGCCTTATCTTCAAACACAAGCGTGAGGAGGTCATAAATGTCCATATCACTAAGACTGAGACTTCAATGATCTGCTCTTGATCTCTTTCATCCTTTCACCCAATTACTGGCACAGACTTCCTCTGAGTTCTTGCCCTGCATTTACAGCAACCTCCAGATTTCCCCTCAAGCTGGCTCCAAGCTCATTCGCCTCCCTCAACATTATTACAACCCAACTGCTAATCACACAACTTCCTTCATGATTGCTGTGTTCTCCTCAAGTACCACCCTCTTTCACCCTCTGCCATCTTTATCCCTCTCCTAAAATGACATTTGAATTAAATCCTCAGTCCTTGAAAGCTGCTCGTATATCTCCAACCTTCATTTCTTTACTAATTCCTTGAGTATCACTTCCAAAATCCATACTTGTCTTTCCCTCACCTCCATGTCTGAATTTCTTCAGTATTTTTCCTGCCAGAAGTCTGAGATGGAGAAAATACTCAGTATGTCAGGCAGCGACTGCAGTAAACAGACTTAAAGTTTCAGGTCAATAATCCTCTGTAAGAAACGACAGAGATGTAACAAATTTTATCATTCAGAGGAAATGCAGCAGATTTTTTGCTAACATTTTACTGGTGTGTGAGGAAGCTCGTTTTTTGTGCAATGACTGTCATGTTTTCTGCACTGCAAAAGTGACTACACTTAAAGTAGATCCAGAAGTCTTGAGATTGCTACAAAAATGAGTGTTTTTGCAGTGTGTTTCATGAGGATTGTGCTAATGGGTGTTCACATTTCACAAATGGACTAAACCTGTGCTTGCCTTTGCAGACCCCAACACTTGTTGTATTTGGAGAACAGGACACAAATCTGGGTGCACAGTCCCTGAAGAATCTCAGACATCTTCCACACCACAGTATCTTCAAAATACCCAGAGCACATCATGCTTGCTATCTGGATGAGCCACACAAGTTTCACGATGCTCTGCTGGACTTTCTAACTAAATTTCAGTGAGCGTGTGCTACTGTGCAGCATGTCCTTACCAAATTGTCAAGACCATAACTGAACCAGCTTCTACAGCAGTTGAATTTAACCAGCCTCCTCCACTCTTATACAGAAACTCTGCAATGTGAACCCATTTAAAAATAAATCATTCAGATTACCACCATTAAAAAACTTGGTGTCAACAGAAAGTTCATGTGGACGAATTACATGTGGAAAATTGACAGAAACAGAAATTAAAATGAGTTTTGAAACAAAAAGTCAAGTTATCAATTGAATGGTAAATGCATTGCAGTAAAACTCCATTTATCTGGTATGCTCGGGACTTTGGTTCTAGACCAGCAGATTTTTCCAGACTATCAGATGTTATTTGATTAATACTCCAACTTCACTTTTATTAACTTTTTTTTAGGTGTTACACAGTAGAATAAACTTCCTGTGAACTCAGCAGGTTTAAAGGGTGGGGGAAATAAGTTTAAACGGAACATAGGAAACGGAACATAGGAAACAGAACCAGGTAAATTTCAAGGCAGCACGGGTAACAGACCCAAGAGTTTTTAGAGAAGGACTGGGAAGGAAGTGCAGGAACCAGGGCCCTGGTGAGTGGGAGGGAAGTGCGGCAAACATTACCTGGTGAGCCAGATGCTGAACCATCAGGATTTCCGAAAAGTCAGCAGATTATCTAAGCATTACTATATCTAATATAGTATGCTGCAGTAATCCCAGGTTCAATTCCTCGCCTGATCTGAATTAACCAATCTCACCTAGCATGGGCTCTGGCCATCAGTGAGATACAGTCAGCCAAAAGAGCAGGAACAATGTGCAATGATGAGGGATTGAACAATTGGTGGGGGATTATGATGGAATGGTGGGACCAGAGACATGTCCTGTAGACAGATGGGACGCTGCTTCCTCAATACCAGGGTCAAGGACATCACAGACTAGCTGCACAGCATTCTGGCAGAAACTGTTCCTCCCAGGACATTACTCTACTCAAGCAGGGTGTTGCCACACTCCAGTGAACTACTTGGTGGTGTAATTCTGTTTGAATTTGAACTTTTGTCTCAATTATTTTGCATATTGCCCAGTGGCACGGCAGGTAGAGTCACTGCCTCACCCACCAGAGACCTAGCCTCAATCCTGACCTTGGAAGTTGTCTGTGTGGAGTTTGCATGTTTCCCCTGTGACTACGTGTGTTTCCCCCAGTTGGTCCAGTTTCCTCCCACATCCCAAGGACATGTGGGTTGTTTAAGTTTATTGTTGTCACAGGCATATACACATAGGATATAAGTGTCATGAAAATTAGTTTTTTGCAGCACCAGTACATTACAAGGACAAGTTAATATAAATTTAAATTAAGGTAAATTATACATAACTTACATGTATGCAAAATAAAACAAAATAAACATAAGGACATTAGTTCAACATTGAGAAAAAAAATAGTCTGAGGGAGTGTCAAGGTTTTTCACGCCGGTTCAAAGACCTGATGGCAGTGGGGAAGAAGCTGTTGTTGAAGCTGTGGGTCTTCAGACTGCTGTACCTCCTGCCTAATGGCAGCATTGAGAAGAGGACATGGCCCGGATGGCGAGGGTCCCTGATGATAGATGTCGCCTTCCTGAGACATCACCTCTTGAAGATATCCTTGATGGTGGGGAGAGCTGTACCTATGATGGAACTGCTTGAGTCCACCACTCTCTGTAGCCTCTTGTGTTCCTGTGCAATCGAATTTCCATACCAGGCTGTGATGCAACCAGTCAGAATGCTTTCCACTGTACATCTGTAGATGTTGTCAGAGTCTTCAATGACATGCCGTATTACCTTAAAATTCTAAAATAGTAGAGATGCTAGCGTACCTTCTTCAAGTTTGCATTTATGTGCTGGGCCCAGGATAGATCCTCTGAGGTGTTGACACCCAGGAACTTGAAGCTGCTCACTCTTTCCACACAGACCCTTCAATGAGGACTGGTGTGGGTTTGCCTGACTTCCCCTTCTTAAAGTCCACAGTCAGTTCCTTGGTTTTGCTGACATTGAGTGCAAGAATGAGGCAAGCAACACTGAACCAAGTGACATATCTCACTCCCGTACACCTCCTCGTCACCATCTGTGATTCTGCCCACAACAGTGGTGTCATCAGTGAACTTGTACATGGTGTTGGAGCTGCAGATTAATTGGTCGCTCTAAATCACTTCTAGAACCATAGAACCATAGAAAAACTACAGCACAGAAAACAGGCCATTCGGCCCTTCTAGTCTGTGCCGAAACATTATTCGGCTAGTCCCATTTACCTGCCCCCAGCCCATACCCCTCCAGACGTCTCTCCTCCATGTATCTATCCAATTTACTCTTAAAAGTTAAGAGTGAGCCCGCATTCACCACATCAGATGGCAGCCCATTTCACACTCCCACCACTCTTTGAGTGAAGAAGTTCCCTCTGATGTTCCCCCTAAACCTTTCCCCTTTCACCCTAAAGCCATGTCCTCTTGTACTTATCTCTCCTAATCTAGGTGGAAAGAGCCTACTTGCATTAACCCTGTCTATGCCCCTCATCATTTTATAAACCTCTATCATATCTCCCCTCATTCTTCTCCGCTCCAAGGAATAAAGTCCTAACATGCTCAATCTTTCCCTATAACTCAAATCCTGAAGACCCGGCAACATTCTTGTAAATCTCCTCTGCACTCTTTCAATCGTACTGACATCCTTCCTGTAGTTCGGCGACCAGAACTGCACACAATATTCTAAATTTGGTCTCACCAATGACTTATACAACCTCACCAAAACATTCCAACTCCTATACTCAATACTTTGATTTATAAATACCAGGATTCCAAAAGCCTTTTTTACAACCCTGTGACTCTACTTTCAAGGAATTATGTATCTGAACTCCCAGAGCCCTTTGTTCCTCTGCACTCCTCAGTGCCCTACCATTTACTGTGTATGTCCTCCCTTGATTTGTCCTTCCAAAATGCAACACCTCACACTTGTCTGCATTAAATTCCATCTGCCATTTTCTGGCCCATTTTTCCATTCGGTCCAGATCCCTCTGCAAGCTTTGAAAGCCTTCCTCACTGTCCACTACACCTCCAATCTTAGTGTCATCCACAAACTTACTAATCCAATTTACCACATTATCGTCTAGATCATTGATATATACAACAAACAACAATGGCCCCAACACAGATCCCTGAGGCACACCACTAGTCACAGGCCTCCAATCTGAGAAACAACCATCCACAACCACTCTCTGTCTTCTCCCACTCAGCCAATTTTGAATCTAGTTTACAACCTTTCCATGGATACCCATTGACTGAACCTTCTGAACTAATCTCCCATGTGGGACCTTGTCAAAGGCCTTACTAAAGTCCATGTAGACAACATCCACAGCCTTACCTTCATCTACTTTCTTAGTGACCTCCTCAAAAAACTCCACAAGATTCATTAAACACGATCTACCACGCACAAAGCCATGCTGACTATCCTTAATCAACCCTTGGCTGTCCAAATACTTATATGTCCTATCTCTCACAACACCTTTCAATAATTTACCCACTACTGATGTTAGGCTCACTGGCCTGTAATTACCCGGTTTACTCTTTGAGCCTTCTGAGGTGTAGGTGTGTGTAGAATTTGGGGGGGAAGCTGTGATAGGAATGTAGAGACACTGGGATCAGCATAGCATTAGTGTAAATGCTTATTGATGGATGCAGACGTGATAGGATGAAAGGTCTATTTCTGTGCTATATGCTGTACAACCCTGCATTAATGCGGCGGGACTTCACCAATAGTTAACAATGTGGAGCCCTGGTAGAACTGAAGTTGGTAAGCTTCAAAGGGTCAGGAATTATGATTACACAAAGGAAGATGGTTTTGCCATCTGAGGTAAACCACTAGTGGAGCTCCTCATGGCAGTATCCTAGGCCCAACCATCCTCATCAATGAGCGCAGACCTGGCCCTTCCTGCTTTATCAGCAACCATCCTCCATCCCTCTGGGCACACTCCTCACCTGCCTGGGTCAGTACAGCTCCACCAACACTGAACAAGACTGACCCCATCCAGGGCAAAGCCTCCATTTTGATGTGCCATCTACACAACGCACAGCAGTCACATACTCAAAATGCTGGAGGAACTCAGCAGGTCAGGCACTATCTATGGAGGGAAATAAACAGTTGACATTTCAGGTTGAGACCCCTTATCAGGACTGGACTGAAGGGACTGTTCCTGTGCTGTACTGTTCTATGGTCAATATTTTATGATATTTTAAGGAGGCTTTGGAGAAGGTGCAGAAGAGGTTTACAGGATGAAAAACACTATGATGCTGGAGGAACTCAGCAGGCCAGGTAGCATCCGTGGAGAAAAGCAGGCGGTCAATGTTTCGGGTCAGAACCCTTCAGGCTTTTCTCCATGGATGCTGCCTGGCCTGCTGAGTTTCTCCAGCATCATAGTGTTTTTCATCTAGATATTCCAGCATTTGCAGTCTTTTGTTTTTCTAGAGGTTTACAGGACACTGCCTGGATTAGTCAGTAAAACACCCCTCCACCACTACACTCTGCCTCCTATCACCAGGCCAGCTTTGGATCCAGTTTGCTAATGTGCCTCTGATCACATGTGCCCTAACCTTCTGGACCAGCCTCCCATGGAGGAACCTTGTCAAAATGGTACAATTTTAAGTCATTGGTCCTCAGTTCAAATCCCACCATGTCAGCTGTTGAATTTGAATTCAGGCAAATAATCTGAAATTATTTTAGAAAGGCTTAGGGTGATAGTGTAAACCAACAGAAATTGGCCCTTCAGCACACTGTGTCCATGCTGACCATTAAGTATCTTTCTGTACTCATCCCATTTACCAACACTTGGTTCGTAACCTTGGCGATTCCAGTGCTCGGCAGGTGTTGCCTAAGGCAGATTCTAACCACCTTCTACAAGTACCCAAGAAAATTGGAGCAGGAGTAGGCCAGCGTGTTGCTCCAGATTCCAGCATCTGCAGAAGCTCGTGTGTTTACGCACTGCAGTCACCTGCCCACCTGCGAGCTCCTTCTCCGCCCCCAGGCATAGGATGCCGTTACCCGGGCGACGCTCTACGACGCCGGATTTGACGCACGGAGCTGACGCCACTTCCTCCTGCCGGAGCGGCGGTTATAGTTCCCGGCAGGCCGCGCGCACCTCCCTTCCGCCCTGAGCTCTTCAGGTGAGGCCCCGGTCCCGCACCATCCGCCGCCATCCACCGGCACACCGGCCTCCGGCACTGTCCTCCCGGCACTCCGAGTTCCGCGCCGGGGAGGCGGGCTCCGGCCTGTCGCCTGTGTGACCGGCCCTGCTCTGTATGCGGTCGGCTGGTCCCGGCATTGCGGTTAGGGCTCGGCCGCGGGAAATGGCGGCCGGGCCGCGGGGATGGAGGGTCCCGGTGGTGGGTTATCGGGGGAGGGGGCAGAGGAGGGGGGGGGAGGGTTCGTGGCGGGAGATTAGGGGGTACCGCGGCCCGGTTGTAGGCCATAGGGCCTCGGCTTCCAGTAACTGAGCGCTGGCTGTGGCTGCGGAGTGAGGTGGTTGGGTAGGACTGGTTCACACCGGTCGCTGCCCGTCCGAAGCCGGGTCAGGACAGACATCTTCCGCTGAGGATTGAAATGGGGTGTTAATAATTCCTCGTTCTTAAACCGTCTGTGTTGCTGAGAAATAAAACTACCTGAAATGATCCGTCCCCGGCGAGAGAGACGGGTTTACACAGTAGTACTGCAGCTATTTATGATGTTATTGAGTAATAAATCTATCTTGAGAGAGGTTTAAAACCAACACAATGTGCTCCGATGATGTGAGAGGGTGAATGTAAACTTATGAAAGAGTAAGGAATATGCAGACGTCTGCAGTGGTTTAGGGTTCCTTTTGTGAGGATGTAAAAGGTTCTGAGAATATACTGGCTGAGCTTTAGGACAAGTTGTAGTGAGTATGAATATATAAAAGTTGAATATGGAATTGCTGGTGGCAGGATGAGTGGTAGTTGTCAAAGTTACAACAAAGTTAGACATTTTGTATGAGAGTGATTAAACATCCTCACAGGGAACATTGAGGGTAAACAAAAGAACCTACGATGAAGAGAGCCTCAAGTTGAGCATCCAGACGCCAAGTGGGTAGCAGTCAGGATTGTGATGCTTTACACTATCAACGGATATTTGCTGTCCAATTTCTTGGACAAGTCACAGGGCTGAGTTGGATCTGAATCTTTCAGTCCCATGTATATTCATATATGTGGGGTCATCGTGAGCCACATATTAGTTACAGTAAACACGGGTTCTGCTGCTAACTTCGATGCTTTATCTGACAGTTACCATGGCAGCCCTAAGACCACTTACCAAGCCTAACATTGTGAAGAAACGCAGGAAGAAGTTCATCCGTCATCAATCGGATCGCTATGTGAAAATTGCGGTAAGATGTAGGGGTAGGCATTTTACCCTTTGAGATCATGGCTCATTTAGTGCAGAGTTATTTTGTTTGCACTGTACCATATTCCATATCTCTTACCTGTTAATTCTGATTTTAAGTGAAACCAACAACTGAACCTTGGGTAGAGAATTCACCACCTGTGTGAATGATCTGTCCCTTATTCAGACTGATCTCTGATCCCACACTTGACAACTAGGAGGAATATCCTCTGCCTCACCTTGTTGAGCCTGCAGTTTAAGTTCCAATGAGTTCTCTCATTCTAAATTCTGAAGAATAGAACCCCAGTCTACACAATCATGGCAAACCTGCTGTCCCTGGAACCAGTGCAGAAGGATAAAAGGAGCCCACTGGGGCTCTGGTATAACCATTTGCAACAAATTGTTTTTTGTGAGTTGGTCTGTTTTGAATGTTTAATGCATTTTGTTGAGTGGGGTTGGTGAATTCCAGGAGAAGAATTGTCATATCTACAGAGAGTGAATCTGCTCTGGAACAATATCCTTTCCTTGGGAAGTGTTAGGGCTGCACAAATTTTATTTATTCAAATTTATTTCTTTCCTCAACAGCGTAACTGGCGGAAACCCAGAGGTATTGACAACAGAGTACGCCGGAGGTTTAAGGGTCAGATTCTTATGCCAAACATTGGTTATGGCAGCAACAAGAAGACCAAACACGTATTGCCCTCCGGATTCAAAAAATTCTTGGTTCACAATGTGAAGGAGCTGGAGGTTCTGATGATGAGCAACAAGTAAGGATTCTTTGTGCAGATGAGCTAACATTTACAGTTGCTTCAGTAGATCTTTTTGATCTTGGTTACTTTTTTTCTCTAAGGCCACGTAACTGGGTCTTGTACTTAATCCAAGTGGGAATTCTGAGCATGCTAAAACCTATCTCAGCCAATGTTTTCTGAAAATTCTGACATGTTGTTACTTTGACATGTTGTTTACATAACAAAGTATGTTACTCATACTTTGGAATTTGTGTGATGGAGTATTTTACTGGTGCTGTCAAGAGTAAAACTAGTTGAGAAGGCAAGTTAACTATGTACCTTTTTATATATTCCATTTCTACATGTGACATAGAGGGTCATTTGACCCATTGAAGTGGCTGACAGTGTAATTACCATTTTTCCATTTATTTTCCCTGATACCTACTCTCTCCATATTTGCATCAGTTCTCCCACTCACCCATGTACTAAGGGGAATTTACAGCGGCCAATTAACCTGCCAACTCCTGGGATGTGGGAGGAAATTGGAGCCCCAGAGGAAACTCAAGCAGTTACAGAGAAAACGTACAAACTCTACACAGACAGTATCCAAGGTCCAGATTGAACCCAGGTCTCTGGTGTTGCGAGACAGTGGCTCTACTAGCTGTGCCCCTTGATTAATATGCTTCAGTGACCTCCTTATGAGGCAGCAGCTGTGCCACTGTACACCTCCATATCACTCAGATTTTATATTTTCTGCAAGCATGTAAATTGGGACAAATTCGTTCTGTCTCAAATTGCAGTGTCCTTGTTTCAGTCCAATATTTAAGGGTACAAGAACACAAGAAAATTGGAGTAGGAGCGGACCATCAGGCCCTTCAAGCCTGCCTCACCATTTAATATGATCAATGCTGGCCCCAACTTCTCTTCTGCTCCATTTTTCCATTCCTCTCTGTTCCTCGAGCTATCAACTATATATTTATCTATCTCCATTTTAAATACTTCTAATGATCCAACACCTGCTGGGGCGGGGAATTCCAGAGATTCACCACCCTCTGCGAGAAGAAATTTCTATGTACCTCAGTTTTAAATGACCGGCCCCTTGTAGTTATGTTCTCTTGTTCGAGACTCTTGAGTAGTGAAAACATCCAAACATCTACTCTGTCAAGCTCCATTAGGCTCTTATCCTCTTCTTAAAACTCCATCTTTGCAATGAAAGCCAAATGCTATTTTCCTTAATTACTTGTTGGACCTGCCTGATAGTTTCTTGTGATTTGAGCACTAGAATGTCCAGATCCCTCTGAACTTCACTCACTTGCTTTTAATTTCAAAGTGCATCACCTTGCACTTCCTCACATTAAACGCCATTTGCCAGTCTTGTGCCCATTCACAATCTATCAATATCCTGCCGCAGAATCATAGCATCCTTATCACTGACATGTCCTTCCACCTATTGTATCATTGGTACATTTGGAAATTTCGCATTCTGTTCTGTCCTCAGGATATTAATGTAAATAGTAATAACATCTACTGCCTTGCCCTTGTGAATCCACTTGGTCCCTTCTTCAAAAATACACAATCAAATTCATTATCATCTTTGTTTCTGTTACTTTGCTTCTGAGTTTGGAGAATGCCTTGCCCTGGCACTTTCTGTTGCCAACATTGTTCATTTGTGAATGAAGGAATTATTTAACATGTTTGGTGTTTTCTTTCTTTTGATTACAGTTTTCAGTAGTCACTATTAGTTCCACATTGCTTCTGTTTACCTCTTTTTTTTATCCCCCCTAATCTTCTCAAGAATGTATTTTTCAAGTATTGTTTCCTTTCTTCCTTTTAGAACAATATCTTTTTGAGCACCTTTTCTATCTGCCTCCTTAATGCCTGAATCTGAGATCAGCCATTTTTTAATTGTGTTTTCCTTTGTAATTCTGATTGCTTATGACTTTTTCATGATATCAGTGTGAGCTGTTTCTATGTTTTATAAAGTTGTTTTGAGAGCAGCTCCCACTGGAGGTTTGCCCACTTTACTACAGGCTGTCTCTGTCTGCATAGATGTTGAATCTAGAGCATTGGCTGTTTCACCCTGCTCCCTTTTAAACATTTCATTGCACATGATAGAATTGGCCAAGTTTTGTGAGTGATGCCCCCCTTTCTCGTGTATCCTCAGCAAGTTGAGGATTTCTAAGCCTGCGCACACAATCATAAGCTGGTGACAGTATTTCCTGGAGGAAATACCTGTACTGACTTGTTGAGGCCTCCCAGTGAATGCTGTAATTGTGAAGTAAAAGTTATGCCCCCCTTTGCTGTAATTTTCTTGCATGTGATGGGGAGTGCTCCTTGAAGCAGTGCAGTTACCTAGCAATTTGGAGTCATTAATTACCACTAATGCACACAGTTAACTCCCAGAGAAATTGATATTGTGTACACTGACACAAAGAACTAACAAGACTCAGTCACGATTTGCATCCTCCATGTTGGAGTGACCAGCCTGCCTTCAGACTCTGAACCTGTGGCTTATTGGGTTCCAGTATCCATTGCTTTAGTCTTCTCCATTATCTACAGGTCCGCCAAGATAAAGGTCTTATTTCTTAAGCTTATTTTAATACAAATGAATTTGATGTTGCAAGGTTCTGTGTCCTGATGATATGGTGTTATGTGTCAATATAAGGCTGTTAATTTGCTGTTAATCATGCTCAGAAAAATCAAAAAGATAAATCACCTGTAATGTGTTATTGGAAACAAATACCAAAGTACCTCTGTGACAATATTTTGACTTTGAGCAATGAGGAACTAGCCTGTCCTTCAGCAGTTTTTAACTCCTGAATTTTTCTCCTTGTTTACAGTGGCATGCAAAAGTTTGGGCACCCCTGGTCAAAATTTCAGTTACTGTGAATAGCTAAGCAAGTAAAAGATGACCTGATTTCCAAAAAGCGCAAAGTTAAAGATGACACATTTCTTTAATATTTTAAGTGAGATTACTTTTTTATTTTAAAAACTAAAAGATAGAAATAACAAAAAAGGAAAAGGGCCCGAAGCAAAAGTTTGGGCATCCTGCATGGTCAGGGTGCCCAAATACCCCCTTTGGTGCAAGTATCACAGCTTGCAAACACTTTCTGTAGCCAGCTAAGAGTCTTTCAATTCTCGTTTGGGGGATTTTCATCCATTCTTCCTTGCAAAAGGCTTCTAGTTCTGTGAGATTCTTGGACCGTCTTGCATACACTGCTCTTTTGAGGTCTATCCACAGATTTTTGAAGATGTTTAGGTTGGGGGACTGTGAGGGCCATGGCAAAACCTTCAGCTTGTGCCTCTTGAGGTGTCCATTGTGGATTTTGAGGTTATCCATCGTTATCCTGTTGTAGAAGCCATCCTCTTTTCATCTTCAGCTTTTTTTTTTACAGACGGTGTGATGTTTGCTTCCAGAATTTGCTGGTATTTAATTGAATTCATTCTTCCCTCTCCCAGTGAAATGTTCCCTGTGCCACTGGCTGCAACACAAGCCCAAAGCATGATCGATCCACCCCTGTGCTTAACAGTTTGAGAGGTGTTCTTTTCATGAAATTCTGAACCCTTTTTTCTCCAAACACACCTTTGCTCATTGCGGCCAAAAAGTTCTATTTTAACTTCATCAGTCCACAGGACTTGTTTCCAAAATACATCAGGCTTGTTTAGATGTTCTTTTGCAAACTTCTGATGCTGAATTTTATGGTGAGGACGCAGGAAAGGTTTTCTTCTGACGACTCTTCCATGAAGGTCATATTTGTGCAGGTGTCGCTGCACAGTAGAACAGTGCACCACCACTCCAGAGTCTGCTAAATCTTCCTGAAGGTCTTTTGCAGTCAAACGGGGGTTTTGATTTGCCTTTCTAGCAATCCTACGTGCAGTTCTCTCGGAAAATGTTCTTGGTCTTCCAGATCTCAACTTGACCTCCACTGTTCCTGTTAACTGCCATTTCTTAATTACATTACGAACTGAGGAAACGGCTACCTGAAAACGCTTTGCTATCTTCTTGTAGCCTTCTGCTTTGTGGGCATCATTTATTTTAATTTTCAGAGTGCTAGGCAGCTGCTTAGAGGAACCCATGGCTGCTGATTGTTGGGACAAGGTTTGATGAGTCAGGGTATTTATAAAGCTTTGAAATTTGCATCACCTGGCCTTTCCTAATGATGACTGTGAACAAGCCATAGCCCTAACAAGCTAATGAAGGTCTGAGACCTTGGTAAAAGTTATAAGTGCTCAAATCTCTTGGGGTGCCCAAACTTTTGCATGGTGCTCCTTTCCTTTTTTCACTTTAAAATTGTACAAAACAAAAATAATACACTAATCTTGCTTAAAATGTTGAAAAGAATGTTTCACCTTTAACTTTGACTTTTGGAGATCAGTTCTTCATCTACTCACTTAACTATTCACAGTAACAGAAATTTTGACCAGGGGTGCCCAAACTTTTTCATGCCACTGTAATTACTTCAGTTTTTTAATTGTGTCTGAAGCACCAGATAAGTGTGAAGTGGTTCATTTTGGTAGGTCAAATATGATGGCAGAGTATAGTATTAATGGTAGGACTCTAGGCAGTGTGAAGGATCAGAGGGATCTTGGGGTCTGAGTCCATAGGATGCTCAAAGCAGCTGCACAGGTTGACTCTGGTTAAGAAGGCATATGGTGTATTTTCCTTCATCAACTGTGGAATTGAATTTAGGAGCCAAGAGGTAATGCTGCAGCTATATAGGACCCTGGTCAGATCCTACTTGGAATACTGTACTCAGTTCTGGTCACCTCACTACAGGACGGATGTGGAAGCCATAGGAAGGGTG
Organism: Pristis pectinata; assembly: GCF_009764475.1. Classification (NCBI taxonomy): domain Eukaryota; kingdom Metazoa; phylum Chordata; class Chondrichthyes; order Rhinopristiformes; family Pristidae; genus Pristis; species Pristis pectinata. The sequence continues at coordinate 53,163,572 of NC_067410.1, forward strand.
CAGAGGAAATTTGCAAGGATGCTGCCTGGATTGCGGAGCATGCCTTATGAAAGCAGGTTGAGGGAACTCTCCCTTTTCTCCTTGGAGCAATGGAGGATGAGGGGGCACCTGATAGAGGTATATAGGATGAGAGGCATTGATTGGGTAGATAGGCTTTTTCCTAGGGCTGAAATGGTTGCCACAAGAGGACAGGTTTAAGGTGCTGGGGAGTAGGTATAGGGGAGATGTCAGGGGTAAGTTTTTTACTCAGAGTGGTGAGTGTGTGGAATGGGCTACCGGCAATAGTGGTGGAGGCGAATATGATAGGGTCTTTTAAGAGACCTGAGAAAAATAGAGGGCAATGGGTCTCTAAGGTAGGGACATGTTCGGCACAGCTTTGTGGGCCAAAGGGCTTGAATTGTGCTGTAGGTTTTCTATGTTTCTATATCTGAATTGTAGTTTACTGTCTTCCTTTCACTGAACATCTCTCCATTCTCTGCATTAAAGTTCTTTTTGGCACCTGTTCATCCTTTGCAAGGGGACCTGGCTCAGATCTCTTCCCAGCCTAGAATTAGTGGTGGTGTGCAATGCATTGGAGCCACTTTTGCCTGTACCGGGATCCATACTGGGACCTCTCTGTTGTATATAAATGACTTGGATGAAGCTGGGTTAGTAAGTTTGCAGACAATACAAAGATTGGTGGCATTGTGGATAGTGTAGAAGATTGCCAAAGGATACAGTGAGATACAGATCAGTTGTAGATATGGGATGAGAAATGGCAGTTTCAGTTTAATGTGGCCGAGTGTAAGGTGGCAGAACATTGTTAATGGCAGGACCCTTAACAGTGTTGAAGTACAGAGGCATCTTGGGGTCCAAGTCTATAGCTCCCTGGAAGTGGCTGCACATGTTGATGGGCTGGTAAAGAAGGTGTATGGCATGCTTGCTTTTATTAGTCAAGGCTTTGAGTCCAAGATCAGGATGTTACGTTGCAGCTTTATAAAACTCTTAATTAGGCCGCATCTGGAGTATTGCATTCAATTCTGGTCACCCCATTATGGGAAGGATGTAGAGGCTTTGGAGAGGGTGCGGAAGAGGTTTACTAGGATACTGCCTGGATTAGACAAGTGCTGTAAGGAAAGGTTGGACTTTGCCTGTTTTCTTTGGAGTGGTGGAGGCTGCGGGGAGACCTGATAGTTTATAAGATTGAGAGGCAGAGATAGGGTAGACAGCTGGTATCCAGGGTTGAAATGTCTAATACTGGAGAGCATGCATTTAAGGTGAGAGGGGGTAAGTTCAAAAGAGATGTGCAGGGCAAGTTTTTTTTTTACAGAGTGGTGGGTGCCTGGAATGCACTGCCGGGGGTTGTAGTGGATGCAAATACAATAGAGGTCTTTAAGAAGCTCTTGGATAGACACCTGAATTTGCAGAGAAGAGTGATATGGATCTTGTGTAGGCAGAAGGGGTTAGTTTAATTAGTTTGGCAGAACATATTGGGCCAAAGGGCTTGTTCCTGTGCTGTACTGTTATGTTCACTGACAGTTAAAGCTTTGGAACCATTGCATTTCTTGCACTTTGACCTCTAGAGTCATTAACTGTAGCATTATAAACATGCTGTGGAATACACCCCACTGGTGTCTATCATTAATATTAAAACTGAAATTCAGCTTGAAATTTCCAGTCCTGGAGAATTCTTGCACCGTTTGCCTCTCCCTCCTCTCTGGGGTGGCAACCAGTTTACTCTCTCCTCAGGGCAGTCACTACCCATATGGGCATTCCAAAGTGGTGTCTGACTTGCTTGTTAACTTGTGATTTGTGTACAGTTGACTTTTTAAACACGTGTGCAACCCTTTAACTAGTTTATTCTTTTACAGGACATATTGTGCTGAGATTGCTCACAATGTCTCCTCCAAAAACCGCAAGACAATTGTGGAGAGGGCAGCCCAGCTTGCAATCAAGATCACCAATCCCAATGCCAGGTTACGCAGTGAGGAGAATGAATAGGCTCCTTGTTGAGCTGCATCTAACTCTTCAATAAAAGTTTAAAATAACATATTTCCCATGTCATTTTTTACAGTGAGCTGTTTCCATAAAAACTCCAAAAATGCATCTCTTTTAGGGGAATTGGCACTATATTACAATGAGGGACATATAAACATGAGATGAAGAAGGGCTTGTTTGCTTCATTGAAGGTATTAGAGTAAAATGGTAATGACCTCTTTGGGTGGGTTTGAAGAAAAGTTGTTTCATAATTTTGATTGGGCTTTGGCAAGGATGCATTTGGACCTTGTCTTGTGGTTTGCATCATCAGTAGCTGGGTTGAGGTAATAGAAAATGGGAGTTGATCAAATGAATGTTGATGTCTTGATTGGGTTTTGAGCTGTTGAGATTGGCAAGGATGGTTGCCGCACTGCAAAAAGTATGCAATGGCATTGGAGAGGGTGCAGAGGAAAGTCATCAGGATGTTGCCCGGAATGTGGCACTAATACTTTGCCACTCCAGTTGCCTTAAAATATCTCCAAAATACATTCTTCTCTCAACTGCTTGCTGGTCATTAATCAGTCTTATGTCTGAAAATACATTACCTCCACACCTTGAGCCATTGTGTGGTAACCTATAGTTTGGCACCTTGTTGAATGCCTTTTGGAAATTCAAATATACCAGATCCACTGTTTCCCCTTTATTGATTCCAGTGCTTAAATCCTCAAAGAATTTCCTCATTTGTCAAACACAAGTGCCCTTCCAAAAAGCTATCAGAAACTCATTCGGCCATCCTCTGCAGCATGGAGTTTTCTTATCTGGAGATGGTCATCTGGTCCCTATTGCTTAATGCCTCTTCTCCAAGATGGACTGAGACACCTGGGCAGGTACCTTTGGGGAGCTATGGAAGGACACCATATCCAGGTCTGAAATGCAGTCATTCAACAGCTCTTCAAGGGGTGAAAAACCTGGGTGACTAACCTACAACTCCAATCTGGAGAGGTACCTGATGGAAAATCTTTCACACAAAATGGGAAGATTGCTCCTCTATGCCTGCTTCCTCACTGAGGCCAATATCACCAACTATTAATATAAGAAATGGGGGCTATTTGGCCTGCCACCATTCAGTAGGATAATGACTAACCTTGGGATCCTACAGGTCCACAACAGATGCAATTGCAGTGAAATCCGGTCAAACAAGGCTGTGTCATTGCTCCAACACATTTCTCAATCTTTCTCACGTCAATACTTGCCACACCAAGTTTCCATGGAACTGGAACCTCCTAGCTAAAGAGAAACTTCATCCCACAACAAATGCACTCCAGGAGCAAGGTCACTCTAAACTGTGCAGGTTCAGGCCTAACTGCAGGCCATTATTGACTCATTCACTGAAGAGCCTTGTACTCAACATTTGCAAGACCAAGGCTCTGCCAACCTGCCTCCACTGCCCTCTGACAATAAAGGTTCATTGCAAAACCCTGGGAGCCAAGTCTCAGCAAATGCTGACATTGATGGTAAAATTTACCACTGCCATCAATGTGCCAGCACAGCCTTTGGGCAATTGAGGAAAAGGGTATTAGAAGATTAAGACCTGACACAAAACTCGTGGTCCACAGGGCTGCAATGATCCTTGGCCTTCTGAATGTAAGATACATTTGTCATTAATACAAACAAGAGTCAGTCTTTAACCTGTTTTTGAATGTAAACTACAAGCAGTAATAGATTTTGAAATTACAGACAGTTGCATAAACAACGGTGTTGATCAAAGGGTATGACAGCAATAGGCAGGGCTGTGGAATGTTCTTCCTGCAAAATAGAACAAAGAACAGTACAACACTGGTCAAGCCATTTGGCCCATGATACTGTGTCCATCTTGATGCTGATTTATACTTAAATGTCCTGTTTATCAACCATATCCCTCCATTCCTTTCATACTCATGTGTCTCTTTAAAAGCTTCTTAAACTCCACCAAATTGATTCCACTACTACCCCTGGTAACCCATTCCAGGCACTTACCACTCTGTGTAAAATGTTTGCCCCTCATGTCACCTTTAAACACTTTCCTCCCTGCACTACCACCTCCCCCAATCTTAAAAGCTTGTCCACTTTGACATTTCTACCCTGGGGAAAAGACATATCATATCTACGCCTGTCATAATTTTAAAAACCTTTATCAGGTCTCCCCTCAGCCTCTGACACTCTAAGGAAAACAACCCTAGTTTATTGACACTTTCCTTCTAGCTCATACCCTCTAATCCAGGCAGCATCTTCTGCACCTTTTCCACAATCTTCACATCTTTCCTATAATGGGGCAACCAGAACTGCACACTATAATCCCAAGTGTCGTCTGAATAAAGTTTTATATAGCTGTAGCAATACTTCCTTACTCTTATGTTCAACACCCCTACCAATGCCATACACTTATCCACTTGCCTAGGCACTTACAGTGAACTATAGACTTGGACCCCAGGATTCCTCTGAACCTCAATGCTATTAAGGGACCCACGACTAACTGTATCTTTTCTCCTTTAATTTGACCTCCCAAAGTGCAACACCTCACATTTGCCCAGATTAAACTCCATCTGCCACTTCCCTTCCCCTATCTGTAACTGATCATTATCCCACTATGTCCTTTGATAGTCCTTTACACTGTCCACAAGTCCACCAATCTTGGTATCATCTAAATCATTGATATATATCACAAACAACAGAGGTCCCAACACCGATCCTTGTGGAGCGCCACTGGTCACGGACCTCCAGCCAGAATAAGAGCCTTCCACCCCACTCTCTTGTCTTCAATGGGCAAGCCAGTTCCAAATCCAAACTTGAAATTCATCCTGGATCCCGTGCATGTTTATCTTCTGACTCAACCTACCATAAAGGGCCTTATCAAATGCTTTACTGAAGTCCATGTAAATAATGTCCAAGCACATTTGTCACCTCCTCAAAAACCTTAATCAAGTTTGTAAGGCATTACTTGCCCCGCATAAAGCCATACTGACTGTCCCTAAGCAGGCCATGCCTTTCCAAATGCACATAAATCCTATCCCTCAGTATCCTCTCTAATAGCTTCCTTACCAATGATGTGAGGCTCACTGGCCTATAATTACCTGCATTATCAAAATATGAGAGATCAGGGGGACTTCCAGTGTTCCTGGCAACCATGAATGTGGGAAGTGTATCCAGCTGCAGCTCCTGACTGACCACAGGGATGCACTCATTGTGCAGTATGAGAATATTGTGGGCAGCATGTTTAATAAACTGGTTACACCACAACCACAGACAGAAAGGTGATAGGTTACCACCAGTAAGAATAGTAGGTGTAGCCAGGTTGTGCAGGGTTCCTCTGTGGCCATCCCACTCTCAAACAGGTACACACTGTTGAGGGGGTGAGGGATGGCCTCTTGGGCCAAAGAGTAACAGCCAAGTTTGTGGCATCACAGTTGAGAAATGACAGGTTGTCGTCTCTGGATTACTTATGGTGCTGTGCGCTAGTGAGTATAGAAACAGGAGAGGTCAGATGAATGTGTATCTAAAGTGGTGGAGCAGGAAGAATGGCTTTGGATATGACCACTTCTTGGCACTGGTTGCATCTGAACTGGAAGGGGACCAATATCCTTGGAGAGAAGCTTGCCAGTGAAGTTGGGAGGGTTTAAATTAAATTGGCAGGGGAATAGGACACAGCATAGTAGTACAGCAGGTGAGAAGGTGGAGTCAAACATAGAAGATATTCTGAACAACTCCAGTAGGTAGAGCATGATAAGGCATGTGGGAGGACTGACAGGATAAACTGCATTTATTTTAACGCAAGGAGCTTGATGGGTAAGACTAATGAACTTAGAGCATAGATCAGCACATGGGAAAGCAATATTATTGCAATTGCAGAAATGTGGTTGAAAGAAAGGCAAGACTGGCAGCTCAATGTTCTAGGGTATAGAAGTTTCAGCCATGATAGAGGAGGAGGAAAAAGAGGAGGGGACATCACAGTATTGATCAGGGAGACATTACAGCAGTATTCAGAGAGGATGTTTCGGAAGGCTCTTCAAATGAGGCCATATGAGAAGGACTTAGAAATAACAAAGGGGTGATCATTTTGCTGGAGTGATACTATAGACCTCTGAACAGTCAGTGGAAGATGGAGGTGTAGGTATGTAGTCAAACTGCAGAGAGGTGTAAAAACAGTAGGGTTATAGCTGTGAGGGATTTTAACTTCCCAATTTTGACTGGGAATACCTTCCTGCAAGGGGTTTAGATGGGGTGGAATTTCTAATATGCATCGAGGAGAGTCATTTGAGCCAATGCATAGATAGTCTTACTGCAGACAGAGCTGTACCGGAGCTAATCTTGGGAAATGAAGCTGGGCAAGTGTCGATAGGGGAGCATTTTGGTGATAGTGATCATAACTCTGTAAGTTTCAAGGTAGATATGGGAAGAAATAAGGATGATGTGGAAGTTAGGGTGCTAATTTCGGGGATGGCCAGTTTCAATAGCATAGGACAGGACCTGGCGAAAGTAGATTGGGAGTAGCTACTTGTGGGGTAAAACAAGATACAAGAAAACGAGATGAGGCAATGATGGCAGGGTTAAGGAACCCTGGATGACAAGGGATATCAAAGGTTTGATGAAAACAAGAAGCAAGCATGTGGCAGATATAGAAAACTGAAAACAGTAGAGACCACTGAGGAGTATGGAGAGTGTAGGAGAGTACTTAAAATAGAAATTAGGAGGGCAAAGAGGGACCATAAAATATCACTGGGAGACAAGACTAAGGAAAATCCCAAAGCATTTTTTATGACTATTAGGAGCAAAAGGGTGACCAGGCAAAGAATGGATTCCCTCAGGGACCAAAGGTGGAATCTATGTGTGGAGTCAGAGGATGTATCCAAAATGAATACCTTGTATCCGTATTCACCAAGGAGAAAGATATGGTAGATGGAAAGTTTAGGGAGAGGGATGGTGATATTCTCGAGCTTGTCAGTATTAAGAAGGTGGAAGTGTTGGATGTCTTTGAGCAAATAAAGATAAATCCCCAAGGTCGGATGAGATCTATCCCAAGCTGCTATAAGAAACAAGGGAGGAGATTGCTGGGGCCCCAAAGGAGATGTTTGCATCTTTGTTAGCCACAGGTGAGGTGTGAGATGCTGGAGGACAGCAACTGCGATTCCCATATTTGAGCAGGGCAGCAGTTATAAGGCATGTATCTATAGAACACTGGGAGGGAAAATATTGGAAAAAATTCCAAGGGACAGGATTTATCTACACATGGAAAGGCAGGGATTGATTAGGGATAGTCAGCATGGCTTTGTCCATGGAAAATCCTGTTTTACTAATTTGATCGGATTTTTTTGAAGAGGTGACCAAGTAATTGATGGGGTCAACATGTTAAGTGTTGTCTACATGGCATTTAGCATGATCCCACATGGAAATCTGATCCAAAACATGAGAGTCCATGAGATCAATTGCAAATAGCCAAATTGGATCCAAAATTGGCTTCATAATAGCAGGCAGAGAGTAGTGGTGGAGGGATGCTTTTCTGATTGGTAATTGGTAATTGGTTTATTATTGTCATGTGAATTGAGACACAGTGCCATCCAGTCAGATTATTCTGTACATCAAGGTGGTACAAAAGGAAAGACAAAACAGAATGCAGAATATATTGTTACAGTTACAGAGAAAGTGCAGTGCAAGGGCCACGACGAGGTAGTCTGTGACCAGTGGTGTACCAACAGGTAGATAAGAAGGCAAAAGGCATTTTACACAACATAAGAACATAAGAAATAGGAGCAGGAGTAGGCCATCTGGCCCATCAAGCCTGCTCCGCCATTCAATAAGATCATGGCTGATCTGAGCGTGAACTCAGATCCACCCACCTACCTTTTCCCCATAACCCTTAATTCCCCTACTATGCAAAAATCTAACTGTGTCTTAAATATATTTAATGAGGTGGCCTCTACTGCTTCCCTGGGCAGAGAATTCCACAGATTCACCGCTCTCTGGGAAAAGCAGTTTCTCCTCATCTCCGTTGTAAATCTATTCCCCCAAATCTTGAGGTTATGTCCCCTAGTTCTTGTCTCACCTACCAGTGGAAACAACCCTCTTGTCTCTATCTTATCTATCCCTTTCATAATTTTCTGTTTCTATAAGATCCCCTCATTCTTCTGAATTCCAGCAAGGATCGTCCTCAATCTCTCCTCATAGGCTAACCCCCTCATCTCTGAAATCAACCTGGTGAACCTTCTCTGCACCGCCTCTAAAGCCAGTATATCCTTCCTCAAGTAAGGAGATGAGAACTGCATGCAGGACTCCAGATGCAGCCTCATCAGTACCCTGTACAGTTGCAGCATAACCTCCCTGCCTTTAAATTCAATCCCTCTAGTAATGAAGGCCAACATTCCATTTGCGTTCTTGATAACCTGTTGCACCTGCAAACCAACCTTTTGCGATTCATGCACAAGCACTCCCAAGTCCCACCCACAACAGCATGCTGCAATCTTTCACCATTTAAATAATAATCTGATTTTCTATTTTTCCTTCCAAAGTGGATGACCTTGCATTTACCAACATTCTACTCCATCCGATGGACCCTTGCCCACTCACGTATAGCTGAGACCTATCTATATCTCTCTGCAGACTCTCTGCATCCTCTGCACAATTTGCTTTTCCACTCAATTTAGTGTCATCAGCAAACTTACATACACTACACTCAGTTCCACTTCCAAATTGTTAATGTATATCGTGAACAGTTGCAGGCCCAGCACCGACCCCTACGGCAACCCACTCACCACTGAAACACACATTTCTCCCAATTCTCTGCCTCTTAATGGTTAACCAATCCTCTATACATGCTAATGCCTTAGCCCCAACTCCATGCATCCTTATCTTATGGATAAGTCTTTTATGCAGCACTTATCAAACCCCTTCTGGAAATCCAAATGTACAACATCCACCTGTTCTCCCCATCCACTGCACTCATTATATCATCAAAGAACTCCAGAAAGTTTGTCAAACAGGACCTGCCCTTCCTGAATCCATGCTCTGCCTGCCTGATGGAACCACTTCTATCCAGATGTCTCGCTATTTCTTCCTTAGTGATAGAACATAGAACATGGAACATAGAATACAGCAGCACAGTACAGGCCCTCAGGCCCATAATGTTGTGCCGACATTTTATCCTGCTCTAACATCTAACCCTTCCCTCCCATATTAGCCCCCTATTTTTCTATCATTCATGTGTCTATCTAAGAGTCTCTAAAATGTCCCTAATATATCTGCCCCCACAACCTCTGCCAGCAGTGCGTTCCATGCACCCACCACTCTCTGTGTAAAAAACTTACCCCTGGCATCCCCTTTATACCTTCCTCCAATCACCTTAAAATTATGTCCCCTCATGTTAGCCATTGTCACACTGGGAAGAAGTCTCTGACTGTCCACTCGATCTATGCCATCTTGTACACCTCTATCAAGCTTCAAGCATTTTCCCAACTACAGACGTTAAGCTAACTAGCCTATAGTTACCTTCCTCCTCTCTACATCCTTTTTTAAACAGTAGTGTGAAATTCACTGTCTTCCAATCCACCAGGACCTGCCCAGAGTCCAGAGAATTTTGGTAAATTATCACAAACACCTCGACTATAAGTTCCACCATTTCTTTCAGTACACTGGGATCCCATCAGGACCGGGGGACTTGTCCACATGTTAGCCTTTATTGCAAAGGGTTGGAGTTTAAAAAATTGGGATATTTTATTACAGTTGCACAAGGTGTTGGTGAGGCCACATCTGGCCAGTTTCAGTCCTCTTGCCTTAAAAAGAATATAGTAGCATTGGAGGTAGTCCAAAGGAGATTCATAAGGCTAATTCCTGGGATAAGGGTTGTTGTGTTAGAGTTTGGGTATTTATTCCTTAGAGATTAGAAGAATGAGGGGTGACCTTATTCAAACTAAGATCCTAAAGGGGCTTGACAGGGTAGATGTTGAGATGGTGAGAGAGTCAGGAACAAGGGGCCTAGTTACAAGGGGCCGGTCATCTAAAACGGACGTGTGTAGAACTTCCATCTCTCAGAGGGTAGTGAATCTCTGAGAATTCTCTGCCCCTGTGGGAAGTGAAAGCCAGATCATTACATATATCTAAGGAGGAGATATATAAATATTTGACAGAATGAGGAAGTGAAGGTTATGGGTAACTGGCACAGAAGAGGAGTTGAGGTCAGCGTAGATCAGCCATGAACACATTGAATGGTGGGGCAGGTTTGAGAGGCCTAATGACTTACTCCTGCTCCTATTTTCTTGTGTGTTAAGACCTCGCCCACTTCCTCTGGCTGCGTGGATAGATTGCCCCTTAGCTGCACAGAGTAGTGGACTCAGCCCAATACATGACAGGCACATCCCTCCCTCAAGAAGGCAACATCCATCATCAAAGATCCTCAACATCCAGGCCAAGCTATGTTCTCGCAGCTACCATCAGGCAAGAGGTACAGAAGCCTTAAGTCCCACACAACTAGGTTCAAGAACAGCTACTTCCCTTCAACCATTCTAATTGTCTTCTTTCTTGTAAAACTTGTGTATAATTTAAGTTCAATTAATGTTTTTCTTATAAATGATGCTTATCTGGTGCTACGTGCCTATGATGCTGCTGCTCTGTGCACCTGTGCATACATGTGCATATGACAATAAACTCAATTTTGACTTTGTGACTTTGGTCCCCAATGTTCTATTTGCTACCCTCTTGCTCTTTATCTATGAATAGAATGCCTTGAATTTCCCTAACCCTATCTGCCAGTGATCTCTCATGTCCCTTCTCTGCTTTCCTAGTTTCTTTCTTATGCACCCCCTTCAACCTCTGTATTCCTCAAAGGCCTCACCCTACCTTAAGTGCTCTGTGCCTACGATACGCTTCCTTTGCTTGATTAATTAAACCCTCAATATCCCTCGACATGCAGAGTTCCCTGGACTTGCTGTCCTTACCCTTCACCCTTATGGGAACATGTTGGCCCTGAACTCTATCTCACTTTTAAAATGCCCCCACTTGTTGGACGTCAATTTATCCACAAGCTGTTGATCCCAGTCTCCGTTTAACGGGCTCTTCTTTGATGTTGGAATTGGCCTTCCCTCAATTCAGAACCTTAATTTCTGGTCCATCCTTGTTCCATTCCACAATTACCTTCAAACATACCGAGTTATGGTCCATTGATCATTCAACCATTTGCCTGCCTAGGATTAGGTCTAGCACTGACCCATCCCTAGTAGGACTATTAACATATTGACACAAGCAGCTCTCCTGGATACAGTTTAAATTTCTACCCTATCCCATCCTTTCACACTAATGTGATCCCAGCTAACACTGGGGAGGCTAAACTCCCCTACAACTATAACCCAATTGCTCTTACACCTCTGTGATTTGTCTATGTATCTATCCCCTGCTGATTGTTGGAGACGTGTTATAATCCCAGCAAAGTGATTGCCCCTTTCAAGATATCCTCCCTCATTTCTGCAGTGTTGGACTCCTTAATCATCACTGTATTGGCACCTCCTCTTTTACATCCCTTCCTATCGTGCCTGAAGATTCCTAGTCTTTTCCTCCCTGTTCTGCAGCACAGCCAACCATGGTTCCACACACTTGGCCATTACTGCTTTCCCCGGAGAGGCCATCCTGTTAACAGTATCCAACATAATAGACCTGTTTGAGGGGGGGATGGCCACGGGGGACCTGCCTGCATCGACTCCTTTTCCTGGCGGTCGCCTACCACTTTTCTGCCTGTGCGGGCCCAGTCTATTCAATCTCTCCTCTCACAGCAAACCCTCCATCTTGGACCAGTCAATGTATATCCCTTTTTTACGTAAGGAGACCAAAACTATGTACAATACTGCAGGGTTAGGCTCACCAACCCTGTACAATTGCAATAAAACTCCTGTATACAAATTCCCTTGCAACAAAGACTAACACACCATTTGCCTTCCTAATGGCCTGATGCACCTGCATATGACCCTTTAGTGATTTGTGTACAAGGGTGCCCAGGGCCCTCCAGCCCACTCTGGACCCTGACCCCAGACCATTCTGGATCCCGAACCCAGCCCACTCCGGACCCTAACCCCAGCCCATTCTGGACCCTGAACATGGCCCACTCCAGACCCTGACCCCAGGCCGCTCTGGACCCCGACCCCAGCCCATTCCGGACCATGGTCTTGGCCAAATGGCCCGCTTCCACTCTGGACCCCAGATTCACATTCCGGACTGAGGGAGCTAGATGCCAGACCATCATGATATTCAAATGATACGATGCTGAATTACCTGAGTTTGGCTGTATATTACACCTGCCTTGTTCATGCCCATTCACTCAGCCTGTCTTTAATCCCCTGAAGCCTCTTTACATGTTCTACCCTTTGCACAATCCCACTTGGTATTGTATCTTCAACAAACTTGGAAATATGACATTTGGGGAGTCTGCTGGTGGCGCTCGATGGACTAAGTCATAACTTGGCTATGGTCCAATCACATTTTAATCTTCCATTTACCATTCTTTAATAAGTCTTTTACAATACTGGCACAAGTTTAATTTTGATGTTTAACTGTTGAAATGAGCACCAGATCTAAAGCACCAGCTAGTGGTAAAGGTAATGGAGACCAACCTACTTTGGAAGCTATTTCTAATCTGGATAGAAAGTTCGACTGGAGCTTTGCCGAATTGAAGTCCATTTTAAAGGACTTTGAAGACAGACAAAATACACTTATCCAGGAAAATGCCAAACAAAAGCAACTAATTGCTGAGCTCGACCGAGCTGGTAAAGGGAGAGATGCCAAACTCCACTCACTTGAAAAAGCCTTAATTACGACCAAGCAAAACCTGGAAAAGCAACAACAGAGGATCATCGACCTGGAAGGATGCAGCAGGAGGAAAAATTTAAGAATCATCGGTTTTCCAGAGAACACCGAGACTGGTAACCCTACGGAATTCTTTTCTAAACTTCTGGTCGATGTGTTTGGTTCCGAAATGTTTCCTGTTCGGCCCATTCTTGATAGAGCTCACAGAGCAATAAGATCCAAACCTGCTCCGAACCAAAAACTTCAGCCAGTGATATTGAGATTTCATTATGTCAACATCAAGGAACTCTTGATTCGTACCGCTCGTGGACGTGGAATGATTCAATTTAAACAATGGAAGTTTCGAATAGTTGAAGATTACACCCCAGAAGTTATGAAAGAAAGGCTGACCTACAAACCAATTATAGCTCGTCTCTATCAAAGCAATTATCATCCTGCATTATTATTCCCAGCAAGGTTGAGAATTACACTACCTGATAAATCTCGCAAATGGTTTAAATCCGTCCAAGGGGCCGAAGAATTTCTTATGAACCATAGAACCATACAGCACAAAACAGGCCCTTCGGCCCACCATGTTGTGCCGTCCATCAAACCACCCTCACACTACCTAACCCCTTCCTCCCGCATATCCCCCCATCCCACACTCCTCCATATGCCTATCCAACAAGCTCTTGAACCTGTCCAATGTATCTGCCTCCACCACCACCCCAGGCAGTGCATTCCATGCACCAACCACTCTCTGGGTGAAAAACCTCCCCCTGACATCTCCCCTGAACCTCCAACACATAACCTTAAAGCCATGCCCTCTCGTCTTGAGCATTGGGGCCCTGGAGGGGAGGCGCTGACTGTCTACTCTATCTATTCCTCTCAATATTTTATATACCTCTATCATGTCTCCTCTCATCCTCCTCCTTTCCAGTGAATAAAGCCCTAGCACCTTAAGCCTCTCCTCATATTCAATACTCTCTAATCCAGGCAGCATCCTGGTAAATCTCCTCTGCACCCTCTCCAACACTGCCACATCCTTCCTATAATGAGGCGACCAGAACTGAACACAGTACTCTAAGTGTGGTCTAACTAGAGTTTTGTAAAGCTGCATCATCACCTCGTGGCTTTTAAACTCAATCCCGCGACTTATGAAAGCCAACATCCCACTGGCCTTCTTAACTGCTCTTTCCACCTGTGAGGCAACTTTCAATGAACTGTGAATATGAACCTCCAGATCCCTCTGCTCCTCCACACTGCCAAGTACCTTGCCATTTACCCTGTACTCTGCCCTGGAGTTTGTCCTTCCAAAGTGTACCACCTCACACTTCTATGGATTGAACTCCATCTGCCACTTGTCAGCCCAGCTCTGCATCCTATCAATATCCCTCTGTAAGCTCCGACAGCCCTCCATACTATCCACAACACCGCCGATCTTAGTGTCGTCCGCAAACTTACTAACCCAGCCTTCCACCCCCTCATCTAAGTCATCTATAAATATCACAAAAATATAGAGGTCCCAGAACCGATCCCTGCGGGACACCACTAGTCACTGCCTTCCAATCCGAGGGCACTCCTTCCACCACAACCCTCTGCTTTCTACATGCAAGCCAATTCCTAATCCACACAGCCAAGCTTCCATGGATCCCTTGGCCTCTGACCTTCTGAAGAAGCCTACTGTCACGAACCAGCAACAAAAGAAACACACTGAGCATGATTCAGTGTTAAAAACTATTTTATTAATCACTACTTATGATAATACGTAAAATAAAAGTAAAAATGTTAGTATGTTAGAATTCAAAAATGTTAAACCTTGAACGTTAACCCCAAAACTAAACTCTTCGTGTGTGTGTGTGACAAAGTCCCAAACTCCAAGTTCCGGAATGGTTCTTAAAGTTCAGTTCCGCAAGCCATAAGGTGAAACATGAGCAAGGGCTTCTTCAACAACCACCGTTGTCAGAAGATAAGACATAGACGTAGAGAAACATAGAGAGAGTAAATACGAAATCCAAATGTTCCACGATGGAACCCAAACGACACTCCAGTGTTTACTCGGTAGTGACTTCCTCACCCCGAAAAGCATCCGAATCGTGGTCGTCCACACACAAGTACCTGTTTCCTTCTACAGGTCAGCAACAAAGTGAACTCCACCGGATTACTTCCAACTTCCATACATGGATTTCAGTGGCAGACACAGTTATTGTTTCTCATCCATCGATAGAGAAAACTAGCAGGCTGGTGTCTCTCTCCCTTCTCTCTCTCTCTCTCTTTCCTCTTCTTCTTCTGCTTCTTCAACCACATCATTACGTCCTTTATCTTCTATTGACGTAAGCACGCCCCACACACACATACACACACACTCTCTATCTTAAAGGGACTTTCACTGAGTCCGTAACACCTCCCACCTAAAAAAAAATTTTTCCCAAGAAAAATTTAACCACGCATACAGTTAGTAATGTTAATAATTATCATGCTACACGACTACAGACTATCAGATTAGTACAGATACATGTTTCCCATTTAACATCGGGAAAGACAATCAGCAATCACATTATCTTTGCCTTTAATGTGAGTTATCATGAGATCAAACTCTTGCAAAATTAAACTCCAGTTTAACAGCCTTCTGTTCTTGTTTTTGACTCGGCTCAGAAACACCAATGGGTTATGATCTGTATACACAGTCAATGGTTTCTGAGCGGTGCAAACATATACACTGAAATGTTGCAAGGCTAAAACAAGCGACAGTAATTCTTTCTCTATGGTGGAATAATTCTTTTGATGCTCATTAAATTTCTTTGAAAAGTAAGCTACAGGATGGTCAATATCATCAAGGTCACCCTTCTGCAATAACACAGCTCCTGCAGCTTCATCACTGGCATCTACTGCTAATGAAAATGGCTTTTCAAAGTCAGGTGTTTTGAGCACAGGATGGTAGCATAAAATGGCTTTCAGCTTCTCAAATGCTTCTTGACAAGAATCTGTCCAAACAAACTTTACTCCCTTTTTCAGAAGATTAGTTAGGGGAAGAGCAATATCAGCAAAATTTTTACAAAATTTTCGATAATATCCAACCATTCCCAAAAATCTTCTAACAGTCCTCGTACCTGTGGGAATAGGGAACTCAGATATTGCTTGAACTTTTGCCTGAACAGGAGCTTGCTTGCCTTGACCTACAACATAACCAAGATACGTCACAGTGGCATGGCCAAATTCACTTTTAGCCAAGTTAACTGTAAGGTTAGCCTTGGAAAGTCTTTCAAACAACCTTTCTAACGCAGAGATGTGATCTTCCCAAGTATCACTCCCAGTCACTAAGTCGTCAGTGTAGGCATCTGTATGTTTTAACCCATGAATCACTGAATTAATCATTCTTTGAAATGTTGCCGGAACATTTTTCATTCCAAATGGTAAAACATTGTATTCATACAATCCAGAAGGGGTTACAAAGGCTGAAATCTCCCTTCCTCTATCTGTTAATGGAACACACCAGTACCCTTTTAATAGGTCAATCTTTGTGAGAAATTTTGCCTTTCCCACTCTATCTATGCAATCATCCACCCTAGGAATAGGGTAAGCATCTGACTTTGTTACAGCATTCACTTTCCTGTAATCTGTGCAAAATCTAACAGTTCCATCAGGTTTAGGTACAATAACACAGGGCAAACTCCAATTTGAAGTAGAATGTCTAATAATATCATTTTCCAACATGTATTTGATTTCCTGATCAACAAGTTTACTTTTTTCCACATTCATTCGATATGGGTGTTGTTTGATTGGTTTTGCATCCCCAACATCAACATCATGGGTAATTATCGATGTTCTGTTTGGAACATCTGGGAACAGATTTTTAAATTTTAAAATTAATTCTCTCATCTGTTGTTTTTGTGAAACTTGTAAATGGTCCAACTTCGTTTCAAGGTTCTCCAGGATATTTTGGTTTTTTAGTTTCGATGGAACAATATTTGGTCTAAATTGGCCTTCCTCAACATCAACATCAGGCATTCTAGAAACAACCTTTACATCATCCGCCAAGGCCACAACTGAATCCCTCTCATAATAAGGTTTTAGCATGTTTACATGACAGAGTTGTGTTTTCTTGCGTCTATCTGGTGTTTTGATTATATATGTTAGATCAGTCACTCGAGATTCAATAACATAGGGTCCAGAAAAACAAGATTGCAAGGGATTATTTTGGCTAGGGAAAAATACCAACACCTTTTGCCCCACTGCGAATGTCCTAGGCCGAGCACGTCTATCAAAATATGTCTTCATTCTTATCTGGCTGGTTTTCAAATTCTCTCTCGCTAGCTGGCAGACTCTCTCCAACCGAGTTTTAAATTTTTGGACATGGGGAGATCTCCATTTCCTCATTAACACTCCATTTTTGACATAATATCCAATTGGCACTTTTTCAATCTCCTCACATCAAGGTGGTTTTTCTTTCAATTCTGTCAACTCAGGATCCTTTGTCTGTTCCACCATAAAGTCCTTCCTCGACAAAGACAAATCTTTAAATTCAGGCTCACTATAAGGATGTTGATCCTCCAGTGAAGACAGAAAAGTCTCAGATAAGGCATCATAATTTTCCTCCTGATTAGGACTGTCACAAGGAACCACATCAGACTGCACCGGACTGTCTGTCTTGGCTAATTCTTTAGCTCTAGCTCGAGTCACCGCACATGATGGGTAAACATCTGGATCATTCTCAGACTCATCAGTCCTTGGTTTGGTTGTTAACCATACCACAGGAACAATTTCTCCATCTGCAAGGTCATTTCCCAATAACAAAGAAACTCCTTCCACTGGTAAACTAGGTCTTATCCCTATCTCGACTGGTCCTTCTACGAACTTTGACTTTAAAATCACTCTGTGTAAAGGGACAGATATGGTGTCATCTGTAACGCCTCGCACTAGATTTACCTCACCAGTGTCACTTTCTTCACCAAAATTTAAAACACTGTCCAGCAAGAGAGATTGACAAGCCCCAGTATCTCTAAGAATTTTCACTGGCACCTGGGGTGACTCATCATTCAGTGAAACAAAACCCTCTGATACATAAGAACGGAATTCCTTTCTCACCTCCTCCAACTTTTCCGCTTTTCCCTCTTGCAAGGACTGATCTTTAACAGCATCTCCTAAACCTTTTTGATTTTGAATTGCCTGAAAGCAAGCATTGGGCACAGCTTCCTTCTTTTTCTTCAAAAGGGCACAATTAGATATCACATGGCCAGGTTTCCTACAGTAATAACAAGTACACTCAACAGGTTTCTCCAGCCCTGGCTTCTTTTCATCCTTCCCTTTTTGATTACCTCCCAATTTAATCTCCGGTTTACCTGGATTGTCCTTGTAACTCTTTTGAAAGGTTTTAGGTTGTCCCCATTTGGATTTATGGGTGAAAGCATAATCATCTGCCAACCTAGCAGTTTCTTGTAAAGTTTCCACTGCCTTTTCATTTAAATATGTTGTTAATACAGCTGGAACACATCTTTTAAAGTCTTCCACTAGTATCAATTCCTTCAATTTATCAAAATCCCCATCTACATTTTTAGCCAGGCACCATCGTTCAAAACATATTATCTTTCCATTGGCAAATTCCATATAAGTCTGATCTGCAGATTTCCTCAAGTCTCTAAATTTTTGTCTGTAAGCTTCAGGTACCAATTCATAGGCCTTCAATATAGCTTGTTTTACCTTGGTATAATCAGCTGCATCCTCAGCAGACAAAGCAGAATAAGCTTTTTGAGCTTTACCTTTAATCACACTCTGTACCATAAGAGCCCATCCTTTCTTTGGCCAGTTTGAACTCACAGCAACCTTTTCAAAATGTTGGAAATACTGATCAACCTGATCTTCCTCAAAAGGAGGGACTAATCGAACCTCCCTGCTGGCTGAAAAACCATCATCAGAATCAGATTCCAAACTCTTTCGCTTCATTTGTAACTCATGCTGCCTCTGTTTCTCCTTCTCTTCACTATCCAGCTCCATCCTCTTCAATTCCATCTGCTTCATTGCTAGATCAGCCTCTATCTTCATCTGAGTTATCTTTTGTTCAGTCTCTAATTTCTTTTGTTCAGCCTCTAATTTCTCTCGCTCGGCCTCTAATCTCTTTTGCTCTCGTTCAGCTTCTAATTTCTTTTGTTCTCGTTCAGCCTCTATCTTTAACTGGGTTTGTTCTCGTTCAGCCTCTATCTTTGCCAGCTGCACCTGTGCCTCAGAAATTGCTATTTCACTGCCAGGAAACTGTTTTAACACTTCCTTCTCAAACACCTTCTTTTCCACATAATGGCCAGCTATCAGTCTCTGAATATCTGCCTTTCTCATAGACTGCTTTACTTCTGTAAGGTTTAGCCTTGTAGCAATCTTTATCAAATCATCCTTTTTCGCCACCTCCAATCCCTTTTGGGTTGGTGACTCCAAAAATGCCTTAATATCCATTGCTGCTGGTTTCCACACACACAAGCCAATTAAAAAGAATTTATCAGACCTCCCTCAAAAATCTTTGGATTGAATCCCGAACAAATCTTGTCAATCTGGGGAATGATCCCAGACAACACTCGTTAATGTTTGGATTGGATCCCGGACGAATCTCGTTAACCTTGGGAACTATCCCGGACGAGCCCCCAATTTTGTCACGAACCAGCAACAAAAGAAACACACTGAGCATGATTCAGTGTTAAAAACTATTTTATTAATCACTACTTATGATAATACGTAAAATAAAAGTAAAAATGTTAGTATGTTAGAATTCAAAAATGTTAAACCTTGAACGTTAACCCCAAAACTAAACTCTTCGTGTGTGTGTGTGACAAAGTCCCAAACTCCAAGTTCCGGAATGGTTCTTAAAGTTCAGTTCCGCAAGCCATAAGGTGAAACATGAGCAAGGGCTTCTTCAACAACCACCGTTGTCAGAAGATAAGACATAGACGTAGAGAAACATAGAGAGAGTAAATACGAAATCCAAATGTTCCACGATGGAACCCAAACGACACTCCAGTGTTTACTCGGTAGTGACTTCCTCACCCCGAAAAGCATCCGAATCGTGGTCGTCCACACACAAGTACCTGTTTCCTTCTACAGGTCAGCAACAAAGTGAACTCCACCGGATTACTTCCAACTTCCATACATGGATTTCAGTGGCAGACACAGTTATTGTTTCTCATCCATCGATAGAGAAAACTAGCAGGCTGGTGTCTCTCTCCCTTCTCTCTCTCTCTCTCTTTCCTCTTCTTCTGCTTCTTCAACCACGTCATTACGTCCTTTATCTTCTATTGACGTAAGCACGCCCCACACACACATACACACACACTCTCTATCTTAAAGGGACTTTCACTGAGTCCGTAACACTACCATGAGGAACCTTATCAAACGCCTTACTAAAATCCATGTAAACCACATCCACCGCACTGCCCTCATTCACCTCCTCAAAGAACTCTATCAGGCTTGTGAGGCAAGATCTTCCCTTCACAAAGCCATGCTGGCTGTCCCTAATCAGTCCATGATTCTCTAGGTGTCCATAAATCCTATCCCTTAGAATCCTTTCTAACAGCTTACCCACCACAGATGTGAGACTCACCGGTCTATAATTCCCTGGCCTATCCCTATTACCTTTTTTGAACAAGGGGACAACATTCGCAACCCTCCAATCCTCCGGCACCATCCCCGTGGACAACGAGGACTCAAAGATCCTTACCGGCGGTTCAACAATCTCCTCCCTAGCCTCTCGAAGCAGCCTGGGGAAAATCCCGTCAGGCCCCGGTGATTTATCTGTCTTGATAGTATTTAACAACTTCAACACATCCTCTCTCTTGATATCTACAACCTCGAGAACATTACCCCTACCAGCACTCCCTTCCATGTCATCAAGACCCCTCTCCCTGGTGAATACCGAAGAGAAGTACTCATTGAGAACTTCTTCCACTTCCGCCGCCTCCAGGCAAATTCTCCCACCTTTGTCCTTAATCGGACCTACCTTTACCCTAACCATCCTCCTACCCTTCACGTACTTGAAAAAGGCCTTGGGATTTTCCTTAACCCTACTAGCCAACGCCTTTTCATGTCCCCTTCTAGCTCTCCTCAGCCCTTTCTTAAGTTCCTTCCTCGCTACCCTATATTTCTCACGGGCCCTGTCTGAACCTTGCTGCTTATACCTCATGTACGCTACCTTCTTCTCCCTAACAAGTCTTTCCACCTCTCTCGTTACCCACGGTTCCTTCACCCTGCCATTCCTTCTCTGCCTCACCAGGACATATTTATCCCTAACATCCTGCATAAGATCCCTGAACATCGACCACATCTCCATGGTACATTTTCCTTCAAAAAGGACATCCCAATTTACACTCCCAAGTTCTCTCCTTATAGCCTCATAGTTCGCCCTTCCCCAATTAAAAATCCTCTCTGCACCTGTCCCTGTCCATGACAATTTTAAAGGTTATGGAGCAATGGTCACTGTCCCCCAAATGCTCACCCACCAATAGATCCTTCACTTGTCCCGGTTCATTTCCTAAAACTAGATCTAACATGGCATTCCCTCTAGTCGGCCTGTCGACATACTGCGTCAGGAATCCCTCCTGGACACATTTAACAAATTCCGTCCCATCTAAACCTTTGGCACTAAACAGGTTCCAGTCTTTATTTGGGAAGTTGAATTCTCCCATTATAACAACCCTGTTATTTTTGCTTCTCTCCAAACACTGCCTGCCAATCTGCTCTTCTATATCTCTACTGCTACCGGGGGGCCTATAGAATACTCCTAGTAGAGTAACTGCTCCTTTCTTGTTCCTTAATTCCACCCATACGGACTCTAGAGATGATCCTTCTACAACATCCATCTTTACCACAGCCATAACAGTGTCCCTGACCAGTATTGCCACCCCTCCTCCTCTTCTCCCCCCTTCCCTATCCCTCTTAAAACACCAAAAACCAGGAATATTCAATATCCACTCCTCTCCTGACGTCAGTCACGTCTCAGTAATAGCCACAATATCATAGTCCCCCATACTTATCATAGTCCCCCATACTTATCCAAGCCCTCAGTTCATCCCCCTTATTCCTGACACTTCTTGCATTTAAGTAAACACACATCAGTCCATCTACCTTACTACTTTTATAGCCTGTATTCTGCTTCTCCTTCCCCAAAGCCTCTCTACCTGTTTGATCTAACTTTTCCCCATCCCCTTCTTCCTCTGACCTACTCCTCCGGTTCCCTTCCCCCTCACAAACTAGTTTAAACCCTCCCGAACCACCCTAGTAAATCTCGCCGCAAGGATATTGGCCCCCTTCTGGTTCGGGTGTAACCCGTCCTCTCCGTACAGCTTTTAATTTTAGCTTTTAACTAGCTTTTAATTTTAGCAGCTAAGAAATGCGGAAGAGACACGGTGTTTTTCCTTTGATTTACTACCTACTTGCTTCATTATCCAATTAATTTTTAGATTTAAACCTTTCCTTTTCCTTCTTTTAATATTTCTAATGTTTTGTTTTAATAATAATTAAGAATTTAACAAAATGACTGATCGTTTGCTTTCTTTTTGAAATAACTATTAAACTGTATCTTTTAAATGCTGACTGTTAACGCCCTTTGGCTCTGTTTCAATCTCACAACTATGGTTGTTAGTTCGATAACTTTGTTTTGACTATGGTGATAGCCTTTAGACCAAACATGGATGGTTTATATTTTTTTTTAATTTGGACTACTGCCACCAATAGAACTGGGGTTAATTCAATTAGAGGGTAGGTTTCTGGCTGCCTATTGGCTAGTTTTCGGGCTGTTGTGGGAGGGGGGTAGGGCTGTTTTTTGGTATTTTTTCTTCTGGACTAAACTACAAATTTTTCTAAACTATCGTCATATCTGCTTCCCCTTTGAACTTTTTTTTATTTCTTCCTGGTGAGACTCGCATATAGCAAGATTAACCCTTTACATACCATATGTTTTTAAATCTGTTAAAATGGATAAGACTATTAATTTTATTTCATGGAATGTTAACAGCTTAAACAATCCGGTCAAGCACAAGAAGATCTTTAAAGTTTTTCACTGATTAAATGCTTAAATCATTTTTGCTCAGGAGACTCATATCAGGAAGAAAGATAATCAACGTTTTACATGTACAAACAATACTAATCTGTATTAATTTGAAAACTAATAAAAAGATTGAAAAAGAAAGGAAATATGACACCTCAGTCGAATGGTTGATTTATTGTGTGGGCTGGGTTCAAGTACCAATCCCTGCCATATCCCATTAGTGCTGTACCCAAAAGCCTTACAACTTGAGAATGATCCATTCTTCCTCTCTCTGCTTTCTGTCCAATACCTGATTAGGAATTCATGTGCATGACTACTGATTCCACGTGGTCTTTGCCTGTTGACTAGTGTCCTGTAAAAGACCTTATAAAACCTTCTCAGAAACCAAATGCACCACATCCACTCATTTCCATAATCCATTCTACTCATCACATCCTCAAAGAACTCCAGAATCAGCGAATGTGATTTTTTCATAAATGCAGGCTGGTGAGATTAGAGTCATAGAGTCATACTGCAAGTCATCAAGAGCAAGAGGATAAGTAGGGAGAGGGTAGGACCACTCAAGGATAAAGGAGGGGACATGTGCTTGGAGGTGGAGGATGTGGGTTAGGTCTTAAATAAGTACTTTGCATTCATATTCACCAAGGAGAAGGACATGGAGTGTCCAGCATGGTAATACAACAGGGAATTATGAGATAAAGAAAGAGGTGGTGTTGGGTCTCTTGAAGAACATTAAGGTGGATAAATCCTCAAGGCCTGATGGGATATATGCCAGGTCGTTAAGAGAGTAAGAGATGAGAATGCTGGAGCCTTGACCAAGATCTTTGTGTCCTTTCTAGCCACAGGTGAGATCCCAAAGGACTGGCAATTAGTTAATGTTGTTCCATTGTTCAAGAAGGAAAATAGGGAAATCCTGGAAATTTTGGACTCACACATCAGTGACAATGAAGCTATTGGAGAGGATTCTTAGGGATAGGATTTATGGGAATTTGGAAAACCATGGCCTAATAAGGGACAGTCAGCGTGGCTTTGTGCGGGGCAAGTCGTGTCTTACTAACTTGATTGAGTTTTTTGAGGAGGTGACCAAGATGATCAATGAAGGTAGAGCTGTGGATGTTGTCTACATGTACTTCAGAAAGGCATTTGAGAAGGTCCTTCATGGTAGGCTCATCTAAAAGATTAAGGTGCACGTCATTCATGGTGACTTGGCCATTTGGACTTGCCCATAGAAGTCAGAAGGTACTGGTTGATGGGTCTTATTCTGGCTGCAGGTCCTTGACTAGTGGCAGGGATCCATACTGGGACCTCCGCTGTTTGTGATATATATAAATGACTTAGATGAAAATGTGGATGAGTGGATTAGTAAATTTGCAGATGACCCAAAAATTGGTGGTGTTGTGGATAGTGTAGAAGATTGCCAAAGGATACAGTGGGATATAGATCAGTTGCAGATATGGGTGGAGAAATGGCAGATGGAGCTTAATCTGGGCAAGTGTGAGGTGTTGTACTTTGGGAGATCAAATGTAAATGGAAAGTACACAGTTAATGGCAGGACCCTTAACAGTGTTGATGTACAGAGGGATCTTGGGGTCCAAGTTTATAGGTTCCTGAAAGTGGCCGCACAAATTGATAGAGTGGTAACAAGGCATAAGGTGTGCTTGCCTTTATTAGTCGAGGCATTGAATTCAAGAGTCGGGAAGTTACTTTGCAGCTTTATAAAACCCTCGTTAGGCCACATCTGGAGTATTGCGTACAATTTTGGTCACCCCATTATGAAAAGAATATGCAGACTTTGGTGAGGGTGGAGATATTTACCAGGATACTGCCTGAATTAGAAGGCAGGTGCTATAAGGAGAGGCTGGACAAACTTGGGCTGTTTCCTTGGAGTGGCAGAGGCTGAGGGGAGACCTGACTGAGGCAGAGATAAAGTAGACTGCTGGTATCTTTTTCCCAGCATCCAAATGACTAATACTAGAGGACATGAATTTAAGGTGAGGGGGGTAAGTTCAAAGGAAATGTACTGGGCAAGATTTTACACAGAGGGTGGATGGTGCCTGGAATGTGCTGCTAGGGGTGGTGGTGCCTTTCAGCCCACCATGTCCATGTCGACCATCAAGCATTTCAACACTTTGGTGATTCAAGTTTGTTCAGATATTTTTTAAATGTGAGAGAATGTGCCTCCACCCCCTCAGGCAGTAAGTTCCAGATTCCAACCACTCTCTTGGAGAAAAAAATTCCTCCTCATATCCTTTTGTGGAAGACTCTAGAATGAGAGAAAGGAGTCACTCATTTAATATTCTCATATTGTCTTACAACAAAGGAAGCCATTCAGCCCATCAAGTCCTTGGTGACTCCCAGAGTAATCCCATCAGTCATTCCCCCCACTTATTTCTCTGTAACTGATTCTTTCTCAAATGCCATGAATTTCCTCTGATTCACCTGCATGTGGAGTAATTTACAAAAACCAATTAACCTGTCAACCTTCAGATGTGAGTGGAAACCAGACCACCCAGGGCAAACCCATGCAGCCACAGGCAGGAAGAGGCCAGTAAATTGTTTCTCTCAGGTTTGTGACTCTATGGAGCTCTCTGCCACAAAGTGCAGTAGAAGCAGAGTCTTTGCAGATTATTAAGGCAGAGGTAGGTAGATTCTTCAACAAAAATAGAAAATACTGCAAGAACTCTGCTAGTCAAGCAACTCAAAGTCAGTCATGCTACTCTTTCTCCAATACATTGATGACTGGATTGGTGTTGCATCTTGCATCTTATAGAACTTGAAAATTTCATCACTTTTGCAGCAATTTCCACCCTACTCTCACATTTATGTGGTCCATCACCAACATCTCTCTTCCCTTTCTGGATCTCTCTGTCTCTATCTCAAGAGATAGGCTGGCCACTAATATCTTTTATGAGCTGAAAGACTCCCAATGGCTATGCATCCTCTCCCCCTGCCTCCTGTATGGACACTGTTTCTATTCCTAGTTTTGTCATATTTGTTCTAGCTAAACTGGCTAAGTTCTGCCAGAATTTTTTGCTTTTTGTTCAGATTCCAGCATCTGCAGTTTCATTTGTTTTCTGTATAGATCCTTCATAAGGGGTTTGAGTTTCCTGTGGGTAAATGGAAATGTGTTACAATCAAAGTGTGACCTCATTAAACAGTGGAACAGAATTGAGAGATTCCGTGGACTACTTCTGCTCTTGATTCAAATGTTTTGAAAGATCCTCTACAAGAGAAAGGCCTCTAGAAGAGAAAGGCCTGTACAAGAGGAACTGGCTGCACCTGAACCGGAGGGGATCTATCCTGGCCGGGAAGTTGGCTAGTGCTACTCGGGAGGGTTTAAACTAATTTGGCAGGGGATGAGAGCCAGAGCACCAGGTTAGAAAGTGGAGGGATTGAGAGGAAGGTAGATACCATAATCAGTAAGTCTATTAAGGGAGAACAGGCAGGAGCAAGTTAATAGACACAATGGGATGGATGGGTTGAAGTGTGTTTATTTTAATGCTTGGAGTATTACGGGTAAAGTGCTGAACTTAGAGCATGGATCAGTACATGGAACTATGATGTTGTGGCCATTACAGAGACTTGGTTGAGAGAGGAACAGGGCTGGATGCTTAATGTTCCAGGGTTTCAATGTTTTAGAAAAGATAGAGAGGGAGATAAAAGGGGGTGGGGGAAGTTGCACTATTAATTAGGGACAACATCACAGCTGCACTCAGAGGGGATATAATGGAGGGGGCATCCAGAGTCTATATGGGTAGAACTCAAAAATAACAAAGTTGCAATCACTCTGATGGGATTATACTACAGACCCCCAATAGCCACCAGGACATTAAGGAACAGATAAACAGGCAGATTAGGGAAAGGTGTTAAAACAACAGGGTTGTTGTCATGGGTGACTTCAAGTTCCCCAGTATTGACTGGGACCTCCTTAGTGCAAGAGGTTTAAATGGGGCAGAATTTGTTAGGTGCTTCCAGAAGGATTTCTTAAATCAGTATATAGATAGTCCAACAAGAGGAGGGGCCATACTGGAACTGGTATTGGGAAATGAGCCTGCCTGGGTGACTAACCTTTCAGTGGGATAACATTTAGAGAAGAGTGACCATAACTCCTTAAATTCTAAGATGGCTATAGATAAGGATAAGCATGGACCTTGCGGGAGAGTATTAAGTTGGAGCAGGGCAAATTACAAGAGTATTAGGCAGGAATTATGGAGAGTTAATTGGGAACAGCTTTTTTGGGCAAGTCCACATCTCACATGTGGAGGGTGTTTAAAGACCAACTACACAGAGTACAGGACAGGTATGTTCCATTGAGAAGGAAGGACAAGGATGGCAAGGTAAGGGAACCTTGGATGTTGAGAGAGGTGGTGAGCTTAGTCAAGAAGAAAAAGGAAGCATAAGGTTTAGGAAGCGAAAATCAAATGGGGCCCTTGAGGATTATAAAAAAGCTAGAAAAGAATTCAAGAGGTGAATTAGGATAGCCAGGAGGGGCCATGAAAAGTCCTTGGAAGTAGAATAAAAGAGAATCCCAAGGCATTCTTTATATACATCAAGAGCAAAAGGATAACTAGGGAGAGGGTAGGACCCTAGTTATTTAAAGATAAAGGAGGAAACATGCTTGGAGGTAGAGGATGTGGGCGAGGTACTAAATGAGTACTTTGCATCAGTATTTACTAAGGAGAAGGACCTGGAGGATAGTGAGATCAGTGTGGGGTGTACTAATATGCTAGGGCAGCTTGATATAAAGAAAGAGGTGGTGTTGGCTCTCTTAAAGAACATTAAGGTGGATAAGTCCCCAGGGCCTGATGGGATATACCCTAGTTATTGAGAGAGGCAAGAGGTGAGATTGCTGGGGTCTTGACCAAGATCTTTGTGTCCTCACTAGCAACAGGGTGGGGTCCCGGAGGACTGGAGTATAGCAAATATTGTGCTTTTGTTCAAGAAGGGAAATAGGGATAATCCAGGTAATTATAGGCCATTGAGCCTCATGTCAGTGGTAGGGATGATATTGGGAGAGGATTCTTAGGAATAGGGTTTATGCACATATGGAAAGTCATGGCCTGCTTAGGGACAGTCAGCATGTCTTTGTGCAGAGCAAGTCATGTCTTACTAACTTGATTGAGATTTTTGAGGAGGTGATGAAGGTGATTGATCAGGGTGGAGTTGTGGACGTTGTCTACATGGATTTTAGTAGGGCATTTGACAAGGTCCCTCAGGGTAGGTTCATCCAGAAAATTAAGATGCATGGGATTCTCAGTGACTTGGCCATTTGGATTCGTAATTGGCTTGCCCATAGAAGGCAGAGGGTTGTGTTTGATGAGACTTATTTTGGCTGGAGGTCCGTGACTAGTGATGTTCCACAGGGATCTGTACTGGGACCTCTGCTGTTTGTGATATATGTAAATGACCAGGATGAATTCACAGACAATATGAAGATTGATGCTGCTGTGGACAGTGTAGGAGATTGCCAAAGGATACAGCGGGATATAGATCAGTTGCAGATATGGGCAGAGAAATGGGAGACAGAGTTTAAATTGGCCGAATATGAGGTGTTGTACTTTGGGAGATCAAAAGGGACAGTACACAGTTAATGGCAAAACCCTTAACAGTGTTGATGTACAGAGGGATCTTGGGATCCAAGTCCATAGCTCCCTGCAAGTGGCTGCACAGGTTGATAGGCTGGTAAAGAAGGTGTATGGCAAGCTTGCCTTTATTAGTCAAGGCATTTAGGTCAAGAGTCAGGAAGCTTTGTTGCAGCTTTATAAAACTCCAGTTGGGCTACATCTGGAGTATTGCATTCAATTCTGATCGCCCCATTATAGGAAGGATGTGGAGGCTTTGGAGAGGGTGCAGAAGAGGTTTACCAGGATGCTGCTTTGATTAGAGGGCATGAGGTATGAGGAAAGGTTAGACACACTTGGTTTGTTTTCCCTGCAGTGGCAGAGGCTGAGGGGAGATCTGATAGAAGTTTATAAGATTATGATAGGTGTAGATAGAGCAGACAGCCAGTATCCTTTTCCCAGGGTCAAAATGTCTAATACTAGAGTACATACATTTAAGGTGAGAGGGGGTAAGTCGAAAGGAGATGTGTGGGGCAGGTTTTTTTACACAGAGAGTGGTAGGTGCCTGGAATGCGCTTCCAGGGTGTTAGTGGAGTCAAATACAATAGAGGTGTTTAAGAGGCTCTTAGACAGGCGAATGAATGTGCAGAGAATGGAGGGAAATGGACTTAGTGTAGGCAGGAAGAATTAGTTTAGTTAGGCATTTAATTACGAGTTTAATTACGTTGAGATGGACTCTTGACCTCACAATCTACCTTGTTGTGACCTTGCACCTTATTGTCTACCTGCAATGCACTCCCCTATAGCTGTGACACTTTACTCTGTACTCTGTTTTTTTTACCTGTACTACCTCAATGCACTCTGTACTAACTCAATGTATCTGCAGGGTGTAATGAATTGATCTGTATGAACGGTATGCAAGACAAGTTTTTCCACTGTACCTCGGTACAAATGACAATAATGAACCAATACCAATACCAATTAGTTTGGCACATCATCATGGGCTGAAGAGCCTGTTTCTGTGCTGTCCTGTTCCATGTTCTATGCTACTCATGAGATATTACTGGGAATCAACATTCACAAGGATTGTGTCCAATGGGGATAGGGCAAATGTGGAGAGCTCTGTGAATGTTCCCTTGAAGGTGAAAAGATTTTCTTGGGCTTTCGTAAGTCGTGGGATCGAGTTTAAGAGCCGCGAGGTAATGATGCAGCTCTACAAAACTCTGGTTAGACCACACTTGGCGTACTGTGTCCAGTTCTCGTCGCCTCATTATTGGAAGGATGTGGAAGCATTGGAAAGGGTGCAGAGGAGATTTACCAGGATACTACTTGGATTGGAGAGTATGGATTATGAGGAGAGACTAAGGGAGCTGGGGCTTTACTCTTTGGAGAGAAGGAGGATGAGGGAGGTACGTGCAGGTAGATGATAGAGGTATACAAAATATTAAGAGGAATAGATAGACAGCCAGCGCCTCTTTCCCAGGGCACCAATGCTCAATACAAGAGGGCATGGCTTTAAAGTAATGGGTGGGAAGTTCAAGGGAGATATCAGAGGGAGGTTTTTCACCCAGAGAGTGGTTGGTGCATGGAATGCGCTGCCTGGGGTAGTGGTGGAGGCAGATATGTTGGTCAAGTTCAAGAGATTGTTAGATAAGCATATGGAGGAATTTAAAATAGGGGGATATGTGGAAGGAAGGGGTTAGATAGTCTTGGGCATGGTTTAAAGGTCGGCACAACATGGTGGGCTGAAGGGCCTGTATTGTGCTGTATTGTTTTATGGTTAATGTTAATGGGAAGCCAGCTTAATAGTAAGAGATGTAAATGGTGAAAATGTAATTGTGGAAAGATGCTATTAGAGTGTGAAGCTAATGGAAAAAATTGTTAATGTGGTGGGCTGGGTTAATGGGTGGAGATAATAAAATGAAGAAACTTGATTGGACATTAATTTAATATGGGGTGATGTTACTGGTTAGTGCCGATTATGGATAGTGAAATGATTGGGTGGAGAGTTTAGTGTGCAGACGCTAATGGTGTGGGAATATAATGGGTAGAGAGATAACAGGCAGAGAATATAATTGGCAGCAACTTTAAAGTGTAGGGTGTTTAATGGTCTGGGTTTGTTAACAGGCAGTGAGTTTAATGGCAGGAGAAGTCCATGATGTGAAAGGAGGGACCTCTGATTGTGCAGAGTGCTATTAATGAAAGGTGTAAATGGGAAGAAGTATTAATGAGGAGGAGTAATTGCTGAGAAATGTTAATGTTCAGTAGCTTCATTGTGAAATTTTGTATATGGCTGGTGTTCGTAATTGGGAAGAAGGTGAAAGGGAAGGGGTGTCAATGGAGAGAAATCTGAATTGATCCAGATTTTACAGGGGAGAGACATGAATGTGGAGATATGTTAAAGGGCAGAGATTCAGGAAAATACTAGTTAACAGCAGAAAGATAATAAGGGCATGATAGGCTAGATGCATGAGGGTGTTTCTAGTAACTGAATTGTCTGGACCTGTGGGTATATTTTAGGACAAAAATTATAGTGTTTCCACGCAACAGGTGGGGAACTTTTAGACTTCTGCTGCAGAGGACTGTGCAGACTCAGTCATTATGCTCAATAGATTTCTGGATTCTAAGGGAATCAAGTGATATGAGGATGGTGCTGGGAAATGGCACTGAGGTAAAATGGAAGAGTAGATGTGAAGGGCAGATAGGCTAATCCTGCTCCTATTTCTTATGAGATGTGAATGGGGAAGGATTTGAATGGGAAGAGATATTAAGGAACTGGGTTGTTAATGTGGATAGATATTAATGTGGGTGGCACAGAGGGGCACCAACATCAGTGATTGGGTTCAATTCTGACCTCTGGTGCTTCCTGTGTGGAGTTCACACAAATGCTCCAGTTTCTACCCTCATTCCAAAGATGTGCTGATTGGCAGGTTAAACACTGCAAACTGATCCTAGTGTAGATACCTGGTAGAGGAATCAGGCAGGAGTTTGAGGATGGTAAGCTAAGGGAACCTTGAATGACCCAAGAGATCCTAAACTTAGTCAGAAAGAAAAAGGAAGCATATGTAAGGTTTGGGAAGCCAAAATCAGAAATGGGCCCTTGTGGAATATGAAGATAGCAGGAAGTGCTCAAGCAAGTGATTAGGAAGGCCAAAAGAGGCCATGAAATGTCCTTGGTGAGCAGGGTCAAGGATCATCCCAAAGCATTTTGTATTTGTATTAAGAGAAAGAGGATAACCAAAGATAAAGGAGGGAATTCATGCTTGGAGTCAGAGCAAGTGGCTGAGGTGCTAAATGAGTACTTTGTGTTGGTATTTACCAAGGAGAAGAAATTGGAGGATAATGAAAACAGAGTGGGGCATAGTAATGTGCTGGGACATTTTGAGATTGAGGAGGTAGTGCTGGGTCTTCTGAAAGGCATTAAGGCGGATAACTCCCGAGGGCCTGATTGCATGTATCCCAGAATATTGAAAGAAGCAAGTGAGGAGACTGCTGGGGCTTTGACAAGGATCTTTGCATCCTCACTAGCAACAGGGTGGGTTCCTGGAGGACTGGAGAGTAACAGATGGGCCTTTTTCCAAGAAAGGAAATGGGGATGATCCAGGTCATGGATAGGCCAGTGAGCCTCATGTCAATGGTAGGGAAGGTATTGGAGAGGATGCTGACTGATAGGATTTATGCACATTTGGAAAGGCCTAGCCTGCTTGGGGACAGTCAGCATGATTTTGTGCTGGGCAGGTCATGCCTTATAAACTTGATTGAGTTTTTTTGAGGTTACAAAGGTGCTTGAGGGTAAGGCAGTTGATATTATCTGTATTGACTTCAGTAAGACATTTGGCAACATCCCGCACGGTAGGTTGATTCAGAAGATGCATGGGATCCGAGGTGAATTGTAAGTTTGGATTCGGAACTGGCTTGCCCATTGAAGACAAAGACTAGGGGTGGAAAGCTCATATTCTGGCTGGAGGTCTGTGACCAGTGGTGCTCCACAAGGATCAGTGTTGAACCTCTTTGTGATGTATATCAAATATTTGGATGAGAATTAAATAGGTGGATTAACAACTTTGCAGATGGTGGAATTGTGGACAGTGTAAAGGACTATCAAAGAACACAGTGGGATAATATTCAGTTACAGATATGGACAGAGAAGTGGCAGATGGAGTTTAATCTGGGCAAGTGTGAGGTGTTGCACTTTGGGAGGTCAAATAAAAGGAGAAATGTACAGTTAATGGTAGGGCCCTTAATAGCATTGAGGTACAGAGGGATCTTGGGGCCCAGATCCATAGTTCACTGAAAGTGGCTATGCAAGTGCATAAGGTGGTAAAGAAGGTGTACGGAACACTTGCCACCTTTGGTAGGGGTGTTGAGTATAAGAGTATGGAAGTCATGCTGCAGCTATGTAAAACTTTGGTCAGACCACATTTGGAGTATTGTGTGCAATTCTGGTTGCCCCATTGTAGGAAGGATGTGGAGATTGTAGAACATGTGCAGAAGAGGTTTACCAGGATGCTGCCTGGATTGGAGTGCATGAGCTACAAGGATTAGTTAGATGAACCTGGAATGTTCTCCTTCGTGTTGGAGGCTGAGGGGAGATCTGATAAGGTTTTTAAAAAATTGAGTCATAGAAAGGGTAGACGGTCAGAATCTTTTCCCTAGGCTAGAAATGTCAAACACCAGAAGACGTGCTTTTAAGGTTGGTGGGGGGGGGGGGGGGGGGGGGGGGGGGGGGGGGGGGGGGGGGGGGGGGGGGGGGGGGGGGGGGGGGGGGGGGGGGGGGAGGTGAGTTTAAAGGTGAAGGGCAAGTTTTTTTTTGGTGCAGAGTGGTAGATGCCTGGAATGGGTTACCAGGGGTACTAGTGGAATCAGGCAGCTTGGTGGAGAATAAGAAGCTTTTAGATACATGAATATGAAACAAATTGAGGGATATGGATGACAAACAGGAGGATATTTAATATAAATTGGCATCAAGATTGGCACAACATTGTGGGCTGAATGGCCTGTCCAGTGCTGTACTGTTCTTTGTTCTATTAATCATAGTTATGCAGCAGAGAAACTGGCCCTTTGGCCCACTGGGTCCATGCTTGCCATCAAATCACAGCACTCCATTTCCCAGCACTCAGTCTGTAGCCTTGTCTGCCATTGTATTTATCTAAACACTTCTTAAATGCTGAGCGAATTTCTGCCTCCACGACCCACTCAGACAGTATGCTTTAGATTTCAACCAGCTGCAGGATATCACAGAATACACCTTGGGGTCCACCATGATCGTGCCACCTTTGCTGCCCATCTACACTCATCCCATTTACCTGCTTTAAGTCTGTCTAAATGTCTCTTAAATGTAGTAATTGTACCTGATTCCACCAGTTCTTCTGGCACCTCTCAGCTTAAATTTATGCTGCCTTGTTTTTGAGACCTCCACCATGGGAAAAATATTCTCTCTACACCTCTCATAATCTTGTATACCTCTATCAGGTCACCTCTCATCCTCCTTTGCTCCAGAGAAAACAAGCCCAGCTGATCAGATTTCTCCTCATAACTGAAGTCCACCAAATGAGGCAACATCCTGGTGAACCTCCTCGGCACTCTCAACAGCACAATCATATCCTTCCTAAAGTATAGTGACCGGAACAGCACACCATACTCCAGTTGCAGCCTAACCAGTGTTTTGTAAAGCTGTGACATAATGTCCCAACTCTTATATTCTATGCCCCAACTGGGAAGCTCCTGAACCCCAGGGACGTTTGCTAGTGTTATTTGGGAGGGTTTAAACTAGTTGGGGGGGGGGGGGGAGGGTGGGAACCAGAACTGCAGAGTAGTAGGTGGAGAGGATTGATTGGAAGGTAGATGT
The DNA here is from genome assembly GCF_009764475.1 of Pristis pectinata. NCBI lineage: Eukaryota > Metazoa > Chordata > Chondrichthyes > Rhinopristiformes > Pristidae > Pristis > Pristis pectinata. Next base: position 53,197,752 of record NC_067410.1, read on the forward strand.
TATGACAAGTAAGTCTGAAAGTAAGGACAGGCAGGGACACGTTAAAGAACATGGTGGGACTGATGGGCTAAGTGTGTTTCTTTCAGTGGGTGAGGCAGATGAACTTAAAGCATGGATCAGTGCTTGGAACTATGATGTGGTCATTACAGAGACTTAGTTGAGAGACAACAGGACTGGTAGCTCAGGATTTTAAAATTTCAGACATGATAAAGAGGAAGGTAAAAGATGGAGCAGTTGCATTACTAATCAGGGAGAATGTCACAGCTATACTCAGAGAGGACATACTGGAGGGGTCATCTACTGAGGCAATATGGGTAGAACTCAAAATAAGAACGGTGCAATCACTCTGATGGGGTTATACTACAGGTCTCCCAATAGCCACCGGGAGATAGAGGAACAGATATGCAGACAGATTGTGGAAAGAGCTAGAAACAATAGGGTTGTTGTAGTGGGTGATTTTAACTTCCCCAATATTGACTGGGACTTCCTTAGTGCAAGAGGGTTAGACAGGGGCAGAATTTGTTCAGTGCAACCAAGAGGGTTTCTTGAAACAGTGTGTTGATTGTCCAGCTAGAGGAGGGGCCATACTGGACCTTGTATTGGAAACGAGCCTGGCCAGGTGACTGATGTTTCAGGAGGAGAGCGTATAGAAAAGAGTGCTCATAACTCCTTAGTTTTAAGATAGTTGTGAATAAGGATAAGTCTGAAGCGAGGGAGAAAGTATCAAGTTGGGGCAGGTCAAATTACAGCATTATTAGGCAGGAGTTTGGGAGCAGCTGTGATTGGGTTAGTCTACATCTGACATGTGCTAATCATTTAAAGACCAGCTGACCAGAGTTCAGCACCCCATCTACCTGTATCCCACTTTCGGGAACTATGGACTTGAACCCCAAGGTCCTTATGTTTCTCAACATTCCTTAGTGCCCCACCATTTACTGTATATGTCCTACCCCATTTAACTTCCCAAAATGCATTACTCGCACTTGTCAGGGTCAAATGCCAATGGTCAATGTTCTGTCAAACTTTTCACCTGATCTATATCCTGCTGTGGCCTTAGACAATCTTCCTCACTATCCACACCACCACCAATTTTCATGTCATCTGCAAACTTATCAATCAGCCCTCCTATATCCACATCCAAGTCCTTAATATATATCACGAACAACACTGATCTCTGTGGTACACTACTGGTCACACACTGCCAATCAGAAAATGATCCTTCCACTACTACCTTCTGCCTCCGATCACCAAGCTAATTTTGTATCCAATTAGCCAGCTCCCTTGGATCCCATGTGTCTTAAACTCTCGAACCAGCCTACCACGTGGGACATTGTCAAATGCTTTAGTAAATTCCATGTAGACAATGTCGACTGCCCTGCCTTCATCAATCTTCCTAGTTACCTCCTGAAAAAAACTCAATCAAATTAGTGAGGCAAGATTTCTCCTGCACGAAGTCATGCTGACTATCAGCAATCAGTCCCTGCCTTTCCAAATCTACATGAATCCTGACCCTTGGAACTTTTGCCAATAATTTCCCTACCTGGCATGTCTGCTGCCCTTCCTCAATAAAGGAACAACACTCGCTATCCTCCATTGTTGTGGTACCTCACCTGTGGCTAAGGAAGATGCAGAGATGGCCCAAGCTATCTCCTCCCTTGTTTCCCATGGCATTCTGGTATATCCATCATCGTGGAATTATCCACCCGATGTGTTCCAAGACCACTAACATCTCGACCTTCTTAATACCTGCATGCTCCAGTCAATCAACTTAACCCTCCCAAGAACTCACTATTGTCCCACTCTTTCCCTAGTTACCATACAACCATAAAACAATACAGAACAATACAGGCCCTTCGGCCCACCATAATGTGCCGCCCTTCAAACCACACCTAGGACTATATAACCCCTTCCTCCCACATATCCCTCTATCTTAAATTCCTCCATATGCTTATCTAATAATCTCTTGAACTTGACCAACGTATCACCCTCCACCACCACCCCAGGCAGTGCATTCCATGCAACATCCACTCTCTGCGTGAAAAACCTCCCTCTGACATCTCCCTTGAACTTCCCACCCATTACCTTAAAGCCATGTCCTCTTGTTTTGAGCATTGGTGCCCTGGGAAAGAGGCGCTGGTTGTCCACTCTATCTATTCCTCTTAATATCTTGTATACCTCTATCATTTCTCCCCTCATCCTCCTTCTCTCCAATGAGTAAAGCCCTAGCTCCTTCAGTTTCTCAGCATAATCCATACTCTCTAATCCAGGCAGCATCCTGGTCAATCTCCTCTGCACCCTTTCCAACGCCTCCACATCCTTCCTATAATGAGACGACCAGAACTGGACACAGTACTCCATGTGTGGCCTAACCAGAGTTTTGTAAAGCTGCATCATTACCTCGTAGCTCTTAAACTCGATTCTACGACTTATGAAAGCTAACATCCCATAAGCTTTCTTAACTACCCTATTCACCTGTGAGGCGACTTTCAGTGATCTGTGGATATGAACCCCCAGATCCCTCTGCTCCTCTACACTGCCCAGAATCCGGCCATTTACCTTGTACTCCGCCTTGGAGTTTGTCCTTCCAAAGTGTACTACCTCACACTTCTCTGGATTGAACTCCATCTGCCACTTGTCAGACCAGCTCTGCATCCTATCAATATCCCTCTGCAAGCTTCGACAGCCCTCCACACTATCCACAACACCACCGATCTTTGTGTCATCTGCAAACTTGCTAACCCACCCTTCCACCCCCTCATCTAAGTCATTAATAAATACCACAAAAAGCAGAGGTCCCAGAACCGATCCCTGCAGGGACACCACTAGTCACAGCCCTCCAATCCGAGTGCACTCCCTCCACCACAACCCTCTGCTTTCTACAGGCAAGCCAATTTTGAATCCAAACTGCCAAGCCTCCCTGGATCCCTTGGCCTCTGACCTTCTGAAGAAGCCTACCATGTGAAACCTTATCAAACGCCTTACTAAAATCCATGTAGACCACATCTACTGCACTACCCTCATCAATCTTCCTGGTCACCCCCTCAAAGAACCCTATCAGGCTTGTGAGGCAAGATCTTCCCTTCTCAAAGCCATGCTGGCTGTCCCTAATCAGTCCATGATTCTCTAAATGCTCATAGATCCTATCTCTTAGAATCCTTTCTAACAGCTTACCCACCACAGACGTAAGGCTCACTGGTCTGTAATTCCCTGGACTATCTCTACTACCTTTTTTGAATAAGGGGACAACATTCGCCACCCTCCAATCCTCCGGCACCATCCCCGTGGAAAACGAAGACTCAAAGATCCTAACCAACGGTTCAGCGATCTCCTCCCTCGCCTCACGAAGCAGCCTGGGGAATATTCCGTCAGGCCCCGGGCACTTATCTGTCCTAATATTTTCTAACAACTCCAACACATCCTCTCTCTTAATATCTACATACACTAGAACATTACCCTTACCAACCCTTTCCTCAGCGTCATCAAGACCCCTCTCTTTGGTGAATACTGAAGAGAAGTATTCATTGAGAACCTCACCCATTTCCACAGCTTCCAGGCACATCCTCCCACCTTTGTCTTTAATCGGACCTACCTTTACTCTAGCCATCCTTCTGCTCTTCACGTACGTGAAAAAAGCCTTGGGATTCTCCTTAACCCTACTTGCCAAAGCCTTTTCATGTCCCCTTCTCGCTCTCCTCAGCCCTTTCTTAAGTTCCTTCCTTGTTACTCTATATTCCTCACGGTCCCTGTCCGATCCTTGCTGCTTACACCTTATGTATGCTGCTGCCTTCTTCCTAACTAGTTGTTCCACCTCTCTTGTCACCCACAGTTCCTTCACCCTGCCATTCCTTCTCTGCCGCACCAGGACAAATTTATCCTTAATATCCTGCAAAAGATCCCTGTACATCGACCACATCTCCATAGTACATTTCCCTTCAAAAATGTCATCCCAATTTACACTCCCAAGTTCTCGCCTTATAGCCTCATAATTCGCCTTTCCCCAATTAAATATCTTCCTGTCCTCTTTGCTCCTATCCCTGTCCATGACAATTCTAAAGGTTATGGAGCAATGGTTACTGTCACCCAAATGCTCACCCACCGATAGACCTGTCACCTGTCCCGGTTCATTACCTAAGACTAGATCTAATACGGCATTCCCTCTAGTCAGCCTGTCAACATACTGTGTCAGGAATCCGTCCTAGACACACTTAACAAACTCCGCTCTGTCTAAACCTTTGGCACTAAGTAGGTGCCAATCAATATTTGGAAAGTTGAAGTCTCCCATTATAATAACCCTGTTATTTTCACATCTTTCCAAAAACTGCCTCCCAATCTGCTCCTCAGTATCCCTACTGCTACCAGGGGGCCTATAGAATACTCCCAGGAGGGTAACTGCTCCTTTCTCGTTCCTAACTTCCACCCATATTGACTCTAGAGAGGATCCTCCTACATTATCTACCCTTTCTGCAGCTGTAACAGTGTCCCTGACCAGTATTGCCACCCCTCCACCTCTTCTCCCCCCCACCCCCCACCATCCCTTTTAAAACACTGAAAACCAGGAATATTCAATATCCATTCCTGCCCTGGTGTCAGCCATGTCTCTGTAATAGCCACAATATCGTAGTCCCATGTACTTATCCAGGCTCTCAGTTCATCTCTCTTGTTCCTGATGCTTCTTGAATTTAAGTAAATGCACTTCAGCCCATCCACCTTACTACTTTTATAGCCTGTACTCTGCTTCCCCTTCCTCAAAGCCTCTCTACCTGTCAGATCTGACTTTTCCCCATCCCCTTCTTCCTCTGACTTACTCCTCCGGTTCCCTTCCCCCTCGCAATCTAGTTTAAACCCTCCTGAACCACCCTAGCAAACCTGGCTGCAAGGATATTGGCCCGCCCCCCTCGGGTTCGGGTGTAACCCGTCCTCTCTGTACAGGTCCCACCTTCCCCAGAATGATCCAAAAATCTAAAACCCTCCCTCCTGCACCAACTTCTCAGCCACGCATTTATCTGCCATCTCCTCCTATTCCTACCTTCACTATCACGTGGCACTGGCAGCAATCCTGAGATTGCTATCATTGAGGTCCTGTTCTTCAGCCTTCTGCCTGGCTCGCTAAACTCACTTTTCAGGACCTCATCCCTCTTCCTACCTATGTCGTTGGTACCAACATGAACCACGACTTCTGGCTGTTCTCCCTCCCGCTCTAGAATCCTGTGGACCCGATCAGTGACATCCCGGACCCTGGCACCTGGGAGGCAACATACCATCCGGGATACCTTCTTGTTCCTAAAAATGACTTGGGATTCCACTTAATGGCACCTCTTTTGCCCTCCTAATTTCCTTCCTCCTATATATTCTTCAAGGGACACACTTGATTTTAGGTGATCATACCTGTCCTTATTGGTACTTTCAACATAGGTGAGAAGAGAGATGTGGTCCTACAAAGTGAATTTTAGGCAGTTAGGCATAAGTTGAAACAATGACCTGTACTCTCAGAACAACTGCTTATGCCATGTGCTAGTAAATGTAGAAATAGGAAGATAGGACAGTTGAATGTGCAGCTATAGAGCTGGTAGAGAGAGAGAGATTCAGGTTTTTGGATCATTGGGATCTCTTGTGGGGCAGGGGTGACATATGCAAGAAGGACAGGTTGCACCTGAACTGGAGTGGGGTGGGGGGGCAATATCCTTGCAGGAAGGTTTGCTAGTGCAACCTGGGGGGGGGGGGGGGGTTTAACTATTGAGGCACAGTTGGGACGCAGAATGACAGTGCAACAGGTGGGGAGGCTGACACATGTAGAAAATAGAAAGGCAAGTCCAGTGAGAAGAACAAAAGACGGGAGGGGAAACATGAGAGGGCTGGTTCACTTAACTGCACTTATTTTAGTGCAAGGAGCCTCACAGGTGAGGCGGATGAGCTGAAAGTGTGGGTCAGTGTTCAATCAGAATCAGGTTTATTATCACTGACATATGTTGTGAAATTTGTTGTTTTGTGGCAGCAGTATAGTGCAAGACATAAAGATATAAAAATTACTACAAGTTACAAAAATAAATAAATAGTGCAAAAGAGGAATAATGTGTTTATGGGTTCATGGACCAATCAGAAATCTGGTTTGGGCCCAACACATTGATGTAATCACAAAGAAAGCACACCAATGGCTCTACTTCATTAGGAGTTTGAGGAAATTTGGTTTGTCACAAAGACTCTTGCAAATTTCTACAGGCGTACGGTGGAGAGCATTCTGACTAGTTGCATCACCACGTGGTATGGAGGCACCAATGTACAGGATCAAAAGAGGCTGCAGAGGATTTGAGACTCAGCCATCTCCATCACGGGCACAAGTCTCCCCACCATTAAGGACATCTTCAAGAGGTGGTGCCTCAAGAAGGCGGCATCCATCATTAAGGACCCTCACCACCTGGGACATGCCCTCTTCATGTTACTACCATTGGGGAGGAGGTACAGGAGCCTGAAGACCCACACTCAATGTGAACAGGAACAGCTTTTTCCCCTCCAATCACAGAAATGTGGTTGAGAGAAGAGCAGGACTGGCAGATCAATCTTCTGTGGTAAGGAAGTTTCAGGCATGACAGGGGAGTGCAAAAAAGTGTTTCACTGCCAATTAGGGAAAGCACTTGGACAGTACTTGGGGCTGATATCCTGGAGGAACTGGCTGATTTGGGTAGAATTTAGGAATGGGAAAGTGGTGGTCACTTTAATAGGGCTCCCAATAGTCAGTAGGAATTAGAAGAGCAGATAACGTAGGCAGATCGCAGTAGGATGTAAAAGCAATAGGATTGTAGTATGGCTATAGTATTGGGAGTTAAAATTCCCAATATTAACTGGGATTGTCTAAGTGCAAGGGGCTTAGATGGGTAAGAAATTGTAAACTGCATTCAAGAAGGTTTTTTATTGAAGCAGTATGTAGAGTCCAACAAGAGAGAGGGCTGTACTTTAACTTATATTAGGGAATGAGGACAGGCAAGTGATTGAAGTGTTAGAAATGGATAAGGCTGGTCCTTGAGATAGGGCCCTAAACTTGGGGAAGGTGGATTTTTTCAGTGTAAAATAGACCTGGGACTGGTAGATTGGGAGCAGCTGCTAGAGGGGAAAAAAAACATCCAACAGGTGGAAAGTGTTTAAAACTGAGATAGTAAGAGTTCAGAGTCAGCAGGTTCCTGTAAGGGTAAGAGGCAAGGATGTTAAGTTTGGGAAACCTTACTGAAGGTTTGACAAGGGAAAAGAAGGAAGCATATGTCAGGTATAGGGAATTGATAGTGAATGAGTCCTTTCAGATTTATGAGGGATTTATAATTGATAGCGAATGAGTCCTTTGAGATTTATAAACAAATTATGAGGGCAAAAAGTGACCACCAAATGACCTTGGCAAGTAGAATTAAGGAGAATCTTAAAATCTTTTATATATATATAAAATATATATGAAGCAAGATAGCTAAGGAAGGAATAGATCCCCTTTGGGGTCAAAGGGGTAACCTATGTGTGGAAATGGTATATGAGCGAGATCCTTCTCATCAGTTTTTACCAAGGAGAATGATGTGGAAGCTGTAGAGTTAAGGGAAGGGTACACTGATATTCTGGGGCATGCCTATTATCAGGAAGGCTGCAGTGATAGAAATATTAGAGCATGCTAGATTTAATAAATCCCAAGAGGCTGACAGGATCTATGGCAGGATGTTAAGGGAAGCAAGAGAGGAGATTGCTGGGGCCCTTATGAAGATTTTTGCATCTTTGATAGCCACAGATAAGCTACAAGAAGAATTGATGTCTCCTTGTTCAAAAAAAGTCAGCAGGGATAAGCCCAGAAACAACAGGCCAATAAGCCTTGCATCAGTGGTAGGAAGTTGTTGGAGAAGAATCTGACGGACAGGACTTGCATTCACTTGGAAAGGCAGGGACTGATTTAGAGGAGTCAGCTTGGTTTTGTGCAGGGGAAATCATGTCTCACAAATTTGATTGAGTTTTTTGATGAGGTAACTAAGAAAATTGATGAAGACAGATCAGTAGACATGGTTTACATGAACTTTAGTAAGGTTTTTGACAAAGTCCCGTGTGGTAGGCTGGTTCAGAAGGTTAAGGCACAAAGGATTGTAGGCATGTGGGCAAACTGGATCCAAAACTGTCTTTGATAGGAGGGTAGTGGTGGATGGGTGTTTTTCTGACTGGAAATTGGCAACAAGTGGTGTACTGCTGGGATACCTTTGTTATTTGTAACATATATAAATGAATGTCAGTAGTCTGATTAGCAAGTTAGCTGATGACACAAACATTGGTGGAGTTGCATATGGCAAAGAAGGTTGTCTAAGGATAGTGCAGGACATTGATCAGCTGGTAAGTTGGGAGGAACGGTGGCAGATGGAATGTAATCCAGACCAGTGTGAGGTAATGCACTTTGGGAGGTTCAAATTCTGGTAGGACATATTGAGTTAATGGCAGGAACCTTAGGAACTTTGATGCACAGAGACCTTGGGGCACAAGTCCATAACTCACTGAAAGTGGTGACACAAGTGGATAGGGTATTGAAGAAGGCATTTGGTATTCTTGTGTTCATAGGCTGAAGCATTGAGTATGAGTTGGGATGTCATGCTGCAATTGTATAAAACATTGGCTTGATAGCACTTACAATCTTGTGTACAGTTCTGTTGCCACACTGCAGGAAGGATGTGGTAGTAATACAGAGAGAGTGCAGAAGAGATTCACCAGGATATTCTCTGGTATGGAGGGCTGTAGTTATAAGGAGAGATTGGATAGGTTGGGTTTATTTTCACTGGAATGTAGGAGGCTGAGGGGTGACCTTATACAATTATAAAGGACTTAGAAAGGATAGATGGATTTTTTTCCAGGGCAGGGGAGTCTAGAACCAGAGAGTACAGGTTTAAGGAGAGAAATTTAAATTAGATCTGAGGATTAAGTTTTTCACACAGGGCTGTGAATATCTGGAACGAGCTGGCAGAGGAGGTAGTGAAGGCAGTTACAACACTTAAAAGGCATTAGTTCAGGTACTTGGATAGGAAAAGAGTAGAGGGATACAGGCCTAATATGAACAAATGTGATTTGTGTAGCTCGGCATCACGGTTGGCATGGACGAGGTGTGTTGAAAGGGCCTATTCTTTTCCTGTATGTTTCTATGATTCTAAGAAAATGACACTGATACAGATTTGCCATGATACATTATGGAGCAAGCTTGAAGTACCAGATGGCCTGCTCCTGCTTGTTTTTCTTATGTTTTAAAAACCTCAGTTCTATTCATATTTTTAAAGTGCCACTTCCTTAATTGATCCCAGCACTTTTCCCTTCAACTAATTTCAGGCCAGCTGTCTTGACTCTCTCCTTCTCTTAAATAGTGAGATTATATTTGACTCCTCCTAATCTGTGGAAAATGTAGCAGAATTTATGGAATTTTAGTCACCTCCTTTGAAACTTCAGGTCCTTGGGATTTATCAACTTTCAGTCCCATCAATTTCTCCAATACGAATATATTACTAATACTAATTTCTTTGAGCTGCTCATTCACTCTTGATCTACATTAATAATTTGGATATGAATGTAGGAAGTATGATTATTAAGTTTGCAGATGACATGTGAACTGGTGTTATTATTCATAGTAAGTCAGGCTACAGAACAATATTGATCAGCTGTTAAGTTGAGCAAAGCAATGGCAGAAGGAATTTAATCCTGATAGGTGCGAGGAGAGATCTTTTGGCAGGTCTAATTAAAGTAGGGTATAAACCATAGACTGAGGGAGTACTGAGAAGTAGAGAAACTTCTGTGTACAAGTCTAAAGATCACTAAAGGTTGTACTACACATATATAAAGTGGTGAATAGATGGCGAAGGCAGATGCTTGCCTTCATTAGCTGGGGTGTAGAATGTAAGTGCATGGAGATCACATACAACTACACGTATAAAACTTTGGTTAGACAACAGCTGGAGTACAGTGTGCAGTTCTGGTTGCCACACTATATGAAGGATGTGATTGCCTTGGAGAGGATATTCACCAGGATGTTGCCTGGGATGGAGTGTTTCACTTATGAGGAAAGACTGTGTATGCTTTCCTTGAAGTGGAAGAGGCTAAGGGGCTAAGGTATAGGAAAATTATAAGGGGCATAGATAGGGCAGATTATAACCCCATGATAGAGATATCTAAAATCAGAGGGCATAGACTTAAGACGAGGAGTGAGAGGTTTAGAGGGATTCCAAGGAAATTTTTTTTCACCTGGAGTGATTGTTTCCTGGACTGCACTGCCTGTGGAGGTAGTGGAGGCAGGTACTCTCACAACATTTAACCAGTATCTGGACAAGCACTGGAATCACCAAGGCATAAAAGGTTATAGACCTAGTGCTGGTAAATGCGATTAGTATAGATAGATACAATGGTAAGCATGGTGGGCCGAAGGGCCTATTTCTGTGTTGCATTACTCTGTCTGTAGATCTGTACTATTTCCTGTGTCTCTTTCCACAAATTTGGAGAGATGGTGACATTGTTTGGGATGAGAGATTTTAGTTTTGTGTTCTGTTAATATGGAGTGATGGTAATGGAGCAGGAGTATCATCAGTAGAGTTAACAGGGAGCAACATTTATGAGGGGGAAATTATTGGTTGGAGTTCATGAGGAGGGAAGATGGTAATGGGATTTGACCATCATAGGGACAGATGTTATTGAAACTTGTGTTGAAGTAAACTTTTAACAGGTGTTTCTGTTGGTGTTTGATTTGATCATTTCAGGAACTGGAAATAAAGTCTTAATATAGTGCTTCTAATACCCTTTTGAAAAGGTTCTCAGGTGGTTTGCAAATCTTAAGTCGTTTTGCAAATCTGCACCAAAATCCAAGATTCCTCCACGGACAGATCAACAGTACTGGTGCCTTACTAGAGGGACTTGGTTGACCTACAGCAGGCACTTCAGGGCATGTGAAAGATGTCACCTAAGTGACTCCACAAAATCCTCCGAATTAGCCTGGCCTGCTGAGTTCCTCCAGCATTATCGTGTTTTCCTCCAAATTAGCTGGCAGGATCAACTAATCAATGTCAGTGTCCTCTCCAGGTCATTATGCCCTGCATTGAGAGTTGAGTCAGCTCTATTGGGCAGACCATGTTGTTTGCATGGCCAGTACCAAACACTTGAAAAGCTGATGGAGCAAAAGATTCAAAGATGTGCCTGAAGTCTCCTTAAAAGTGGTACCATCCCTGCTAACACCAGGGGACTCTGGCCCACAACTGCTCAATGTGGAGAAGGACCATTCAGGATGGTATTGAGAACCGAGTCCATGCATCAGTAACATACAGAAACTTACAAACCATCCATCTGTTGACCCCAACCGCACCTCCTGCCCCATCTGTGGAAGGATCTGTGGCTCCCACATTGGCCTCAGGAACTTACAAGACTGCAGTGGAAGTGAATCCTGCACAGGAACCATCTAAGAAGGAGAATGTAGGAACAGACAACTGGCGATAGCAGAGCCAGCAGTAACAAAGATTCTTGGGGCTGTGGCCTGCACGTGTGGCTCACGTGGCTTCCATTTACAGAGATTCGTATTAGTGACTGGAGTCAGAGGTGGTGGTCCAGCGTTGTGTGTGATTGGAAGTCAAGGACCAGTAGTGTGTCCCAGGGATCCGTGATGGGATCCTTGGGAGTGTGTCATGTTCAAGATTTCAGCTCTAATGGTAAATTAGCAGATGGCAAGAACGGTAGACGTGTCTAATAGACACTCTGACACCCTTCCCCTTGAGGAAGAACTTTTCCCCCAGAAGGTGCTTGGGGTCGGGACCTACCCCCCCCCCAAAAAAAAAACTGCAGGATGTAGATGAGTAGAGTGCTTGAATCGCCGAGGTACAGACCCAGTGCTGCTGGTCTCCGATTTTCCAGACGTTCGACTTGGCACAGGAAGATCCCAGAAAATATGTCGATGGCCGCGCTGCGCCAGCCGAACTCCTCAGGCGACAGAGGAGTCATGGTACCACAGTGTAGTGAGGGGGAGGGGCCTCGGCATCCTCCAGGCTCACAGTGCCCCCCCCCCGAGCAGCAACTGGCGCCGCAGTCCCTAAACTCTGGCCGATCCCTTTAAGACGTTGCGTGGGCTCTGACGTAATCACGCAGCGTGGACGTCAGAGCCGCAGTGTTTACAGGGGAGTGGGTACTGCGCGCGGAGCCCGAGCGGAGGAAAAGCGAGCGCGAGCCGGAGCCCAGCGCGTGAGCCCGAGGCGGGGGGGGGGAGAGCTCGAGCCCAGCGCCGACCCGACGGGAGGGAGAGCGGGAGCCGAGCCCAGCGCCAGCCGACGGACGAGGAGGCCGAGGCTACCGCCGCCATGTACCGGGCCCTCTACACCTTCCACTCGGCCGAACCGCACTCGCTGCACTTCACGGCCGGCGAGAGCTTCGTGATCCTGGAGCGGAGCAACCAGCACTGGTGGCTGGCGTCCAAGAGCAGCACCGGGGAGGTGGGCTATATCCCCGCATCCTACATCCACAAGGACGAGGTGAGCAGCCGCGCATCACATTAGTATTCAGCGGAGCGGCCCTGCCGCCCACTCACCGCACTGAGGCCGGGCCCTGGGCTCCCGGCGCAGGGCTGGCCGCCGGATTCGCGCGTGTGGCAGCTGTGCAGCTTCCCCGCGTTACCGGCAGGCTGCAGGCCCCACGGGGTGTAGGGTACGGTGGGGGTGGGTCATGGGGTGTGGGGTACAGTGGCAGTGGTTATCCGGGGTGTGGGGTACGATGGGGGAAGGACGCGGGGTCTGGGGTATGGTGGACGTGGGGTACAATGGGAGTGGTTACCCGGGTTGTGGGTTGCAGAAGGGGCGTGTTATCCAGGGTTTGGGGTGTCTTAGTGGATTACCCGGGGGTTTGGGGTGCTCTGGGGCAGGTGATCTGGGGTTTTGTCGAGCTATGGTTTGGGGTGTTTGGTGGCGCGGGTGTTCTCTCTGTGTGTAGACAGCTACCTTGGTTTGTTGGAGGGGAGTCAGCAGTGTTGCTGCTGTTGTCAGCGGGCTTCTTGGGGAGAATGTAGTGCGGGTATTGGACACTCCTGGTGGCCGTGAAAGGGCTGGCAGCTTTGATAGGTTTAGCGTGCTGTTTTGAGGTCTTTCTGGGGGCATCGTGGTGTTGGGGTTCTATTGATGAGATCTTGTGGCGTTGCTTGGGTTCCCGGAGCCAGCAATTCTGTTGGAGAACTCGCTGATGTGGGGTGGGATTGTGTTGGATTCTGGGTTGTGCTCCCTTGGTTGTTGAGGGCTGTTTTGTGGTCCAATTGTTTTTTTTAGTGTAGGTGATGGTGAAAATATGAAGGGAGCCTCTTGGGAATTGGAAAGTATGGCAAAGGGGAATGCCTGAGGCTGGGCATGTCGTTTCTCATGTCCTCTTGAGTTTGGTAGATGCGGGTTATGTATTCGTCTAGTTCTGAATGTACATGGTTCCTACACGGGAAAACTATCCATAATTTAAACTCTGGGTAACTTGCCAGTGACACTGATCCCACATTCTTGAGCGAAAGAACAGGAAATCACAGTGAGTACTTGTCTTTCACAGAAATGAAAGAAAGCTGGGAAATTGTTAGGCATAGGGGTTTCTGTTTGTTCATTAGCGGTGTTTTGAACATTTTCTTTTATAACTAAATGTTATATTCAGATTCTGCGTGTGATGTGTTCTACTTTGTGACATTGCTTTTGCCTTTCATAAATGATCTTGTATGCAATGAAATTGTGAGTTGTATTGAGAGAATGAACAATGGCACGTGGGAGATGCACTTAATGATATGCTTAAATCTAAATTGCAGTGCGTCACAGAATCAATACAGTCAAGTTTAATACATCCACTTGCACAAATGGTACATTTACTATTGGATTTACAACAAACATGTTCACTTTGCATAGCTCAAAACCTTTTATCAGGACTTGTGGTGTTCACAACTTAGATACAGTATGCTCACATCTGCAGTCAAGAGAGCATGTGCGTATCAAATATTTTGTACTCAGTATTTTAGTCAAATCAGAAATGAAGTTGCTATTAATGTCGTTATACATTTTGTGAAATGTTTTATCCAGAGCTCACTTATGCATACAGTGCTTGTGAATTATGGTACTTGCACTTGTGTGAAAGAAACACATTTTATTTACTGTCACCAGTGTGATATCCCAACAGTATATTGTTAAAAGTAGAAGTGGGTGATGTACCCAGTATAGAATTACTTTTTTTCTTTGACTTCAATGACCCTGGTTCACTTACAACCTTGCTGTAGTGGCCATTGACACTGCAGTTGGGTGCAATTTATAAGGAGAGTTAAATTGAAGACATTCTTGAATTTGTCAAAGATCTAATTGATTAATGATTAGGGATTTGTTCAGGTTGAAGTTGTACTGGGGGATTGATGGCCAAACTTACATTATGATACTGCATGAATTCTTAAGAGAATGTGCACTCTTCAGTAATGGCTACACGTTTCTGAAAATCCAGTTTCTGTGTTGGAATTTTTGAAAGCACTTGGTTAACACTGTGCTTGAATTAATCTTGCCCCTTATTTTAGTATAGAGCTGTTGTGTTCCGTCAACCCATACAAATCAATTGAAGCTGGAAGTAGCATGTTCAGCATGATTTTTTTTGTATTTCTCTGCATTCTGCAAGTTAATATTCTTAGTTGCTGGCTTTCAAAAAAATTTCAGTTTTTTCTGGCATTGTTTTAAAATTTTATTCTATTAACTTATTTAAGAGTTATAATTTATTTAATTTGCATTGTTGGCTTGCATTTTTTCCTATGTTACTCATTGGCGCTTGATGCAAAGATTTTGTGATTGTGTGTTATCATGAATGGTAAAGATGCATAACATATAGATCAGCTTGGTTTAAAAAAATGATCACAAATAGATACTAAAATTGAAAAGCAAATTGGTTATCTTCTTGAAAGCCCTGTGAAAATCCTTTGGAATTCATAGTTCATGTCAATTGGGATCAATTTGTCTGACATGGATAGGAATTTTGTATTTCATTGAGGATATCTCACTGGTGACAGTGAGTTGCCCATAACTCACAAATGCTGTGAGCCCGAGTGAGTTATGGTAGCCCTTTGCACGAATGTACGCGTTTGCCTGGAACTCCTGGGTCACTGGTGAGGTATTCTGCATTATTCTATGGGAGTGAACACCCTCTTCAATTTTCACACAGTTTTTTCCCCCCAAGTTAAGTCCATAGTGCATGTGATGGGGCTTGGCAGATGCTGTTGTAAAGTTATTCACACATATAGTTATCTCTGTTACTTCTAACAAACATTTTGATGCCTGCAAGTAGTGCCGACATTGTTCACTCTCTTAGAATTAAAAATCCAGATGATGGTGACGTTAAATTTTGACCAAAAATTCATAAGTATGTAATGGTTAAAACTTTAAAGTGGGGGTGAAAAATGTGTCTTATAATGCAAATTTCCCTTTTTTCCCCAAACCAAAAGAAACCAGTCAGCCAGTTCATGATACTTAGTAATTCAAGGGGGAGAATTTCTGATTTTTACTCTTCTCTGATTTCCTATTACTGAAGAGCAAACCCTAACTTTCCCTTCCATCTCCCACCCACCCATTCACCCCCCCCCCCCCCCACTCACCCTTCCGTTTGCTGATTTACTGAATGGAACAACTAATTATCACAGTAATGTTTAATGTTTGGTGTCAATAACTGGCTGGTCTTCTTGAAAGATGAAAGGTAATGTAATGTGTTACTGCCTGAGGTTACTGGGCAGTTGTGAATATTAACCCCTGCTTTAATGTTAAATGTATGCATGTTAAATGTATTTTTACCAAAGTATTGGCTATTATTGCATGTTTTGAATTGATTTAATTTATCAGTATTCTACTTCTGTTCTGTGAACATTTAATAATCTGTTAAATCGTATTTTAACTTTTTTTTCCAAACTGTGCTATTTTCCATCTACATATCTTCATCTTTTTGTTTTTGTTGAATATTTTTCCACTTCCAACTTCAAGCAGGTTTAAAGTTGTTTTAAATTGGCATTAGTAAATACTCCTTAGAAGTGAGGTGCTGTATAGTTTTCACAGCGCCGACATCAGCTGGTACAAGACCATGAATCTTGGATATCATGTGAAATTCAGGAGATCTGGTAATGTTCAGATGAGCCTCAAAGACCTGGATTATAAATGCCATTGGCACAAGAATTACGAAGATAACACGTCATTACTGGTTTACCATTCATTCTGTGATTGTCATTCAGACCAGTTTTAAGGGCACAGAGCTAAATGTCGAATGCAGCCGTCAGTATGTTAAGGGATTGTTTGAATGCTGGGTACATATTTGTCATTGCCAAGTAATACTATGATAGTAGAAAACAGTTTGTTTTCATTGTGTGGAGGAAACATTTTGAGGATTGCAGTGGTTCTCTTTTTTAAAAAAAACACACAGTATGTGAACAGTAATGGAAAGGAGGGGAATATTATCTGTTTTCTTTGTGTGACTTTTATTTGACGTTTGTATTTTAGTTTCAATGGAATTTTCTGGTTGACAGCAAATGCTGGAACTGCTCAGTAAACAATTACCTTCATACTGCTCTTCAAGCACAAAATTGAGATCGGATAAGACTACCCGAGATCATTGTTGTAAATCGCTATAGTGCTAGTGTGTTCCTGTCGTGGATGTACATATTAAATTGTTTTTACAGATGGGCATTCTCATTGTTGAAATTGCTTAATGTATTTTGCAGTATGTTCTGCCATTGGAAATATAGGTGCATGAAATGTGCCATTGAGTTAAGGTTTAAATTCTCTGCACTGTAAACTCAAGGAACTTGTCCTTTGCAGTCCATGTATTATATGATGATTCTCTGGTCACCAAGGGATTGCTTGCTGCTATTGAGTACTAAGCTTGGAATGCAGTGCTTGGAAGTTGTTCTAAAGTCAGTACGTTTTAACCCCAGCTTTCAGTTAATTAGAATGATAGCTATGTCTGCCTAGTTTTCTGATGTAGCAGCAGTGTATTTTTTTTAAGTGCTTCCAAACTGTTGGAGGGTACTTTTCTCTTAATATAAACCCAATTCCTTATGTTTTATGTCTTTGGTGTGATACTAGTTTTCACGCTGTTCTTAGATTTTTAAATGGTTATTAATGTGAACGTCCGTGAGTAACTGAGTATCTGTATCCTAGGATTGATTTCTTGTCTCATTTGACTTTGATTTTACTGTAGTGGCAGCAGTAAGGGTGCTAAATTGCTCCTTGTACCCCTTAGTTAAGGAGAGGAAACTATTCTGATAAATATCAAGAGCTCTGGATTTTTGGGTGTATGTGTTTGGCTTGACTGAATAGCACTTACTGAAGTGATTGCTAAAATCAAATACTGGCAAATTGTACTGCCTTTTGTAGTATATTACAATACTAATTATTTGGGCAAGATGCAGCCTGGCAAGAAGTCGGTAACTAAGGATCAGTGATGGTTGTTGAGAAGTGTAAAAAAATTTTGATATCAACATAAGCTATACTGGAAATGTTGTTGACCAATACACTGAACTGTAGACACTGAGAGATTTAGATAATGAAGACAAACTTTTTTTTGTCTGTGATCAATTGAAAGGCAGTTATGTTTGGGCATTTGGAGTTTAACTTTCATTATTTACATACTGATAAAGCTTTTATGTTATAATACAATTGTGACAAAGTTAAATATGCCTTGACTTGGAGTATGTAAAGGAAGAGTAATGTGAAGTTGTTCTTTTGTGAGCTGAAGTCAATTACGTTCAATTAGTGATGATTGCATAAGCCTAAGGATAGTGATTTGTAATTTATACTTGCACAATTCTTGCATTTAATTTTCTACGAAAGAAAGAACTTTATATAGCATTGCATTACATGTTTCATGATACTACGTACTTTTTTTTATAAAATAGATTAAATGGTGCCCTTGAAGGTACAGTAGGAATCGTATGATTTGAATTGTAGTTTTCTTCAAGAAAATTCATATTTAGAAATTCAATAGGCCTGTTGTTCTACTGGTATTTCAGTCCTTGAATGTAAACAACCTGACCTGTAGCACCAGACCATGTGGCATCATTAGATTGTTGATCTGTGAATATAGTAAATTCACAGTGAAATCAAATAACCTAAAGATCAAATAACCTAAAGTAATTCTCTCATGGGTGCCCATTCTTGTGGCTTTAATCAGCAGTCATTTCTCTGCATCATGCTCAAAATTAACTAGATGAAGAACTTGCAGTAAAGCCTTCATTTCCTGATAAACCAGTTGAATGAAATTTGTAATGAAGAGTTTAACAATTCATGGTAGATATAATAAGCCCTGGTTTCACTTTTCTTGTTAGGGGCAAATTGCAATTTGAAGTTTGTAGCCCATTTCACAGTAATTGTCTATCACTCTTAGGCTCCAGAGTTCTCTGCTCCTGAAAAATAACTGATTTGTTTTTCTATGTACCATGTAAAAAGAGGAACTCATTCAGACCATCAAGCCTATGGCTGTTCTTTTTGATCATGTCTGATCTGTACTTCAGTTCTATTTACTCACCTTTTGGTCTGTATATCTGGCAGTTGTATGTCAGAAGACCTTGGTGCTGTTTCACTTACAGCTGCACTTGTATTATCCTGAATTCTCAATGGTCACTTTTCTGTGTTGTTGACATTAATTGGATAATATAATCTACACTTGAAAGCCCATTCTGCAGGTCTTGTCACAGCACTGATTTTTGAGCGAGTTTAATTCTCACTCTACAATTGTATTCATTTCATTGCCATTGAGGATGACATCAAAGTTTTTAGGTCAGTTAAATTTGTACAAATGTCTCCTAATAGACCTGTTCTGCAGCATAGATGTTAGGTAGTCTCTGGGAATATTTGGGATGCTTCTGTGCTTGTTGAGTTTTGATGCTGCCTGCTTCTAGAAATGAAACCAGTAAATTAGTTCTGGTACCCATTATTTCAGGACAGCTATGATTTCAATCCTTTTACAAGAGGCAAAGGACAACCTTTCCAACTAATCTTGGGGATTTTTGGAATATTCTCATTTTATTGTAGGTTGCAGTTTTTAATATTAATCTCTAGTAATGTGCAAACTGTACTTGAAGGTTCTAACTCCAATAAATTTATCTTGCATTACATGTATGGAAAGTTGTATGCAAATAGACCACATATGTCACTAGATTTGACATGCAATATGGGGATTTATTCTGCTTTCAAATGAAGATTTTGGGTGGGTAAAGAAGTACCACTAAATCTGAGGAGATAATTAGTAGGCAAATGTACCAAAAAGTCAAAACAATTTCAGATGCTGGAAATCTGAAATGAAATGCTAGAAACACTCTACAGGTCAGGTAGCAGCTGTGGAAAGAGAAACAGTTAATGTTTCAGGTCGAAGATCCTTCTGAATTTCAAAAGGTCTGCAGGCTGAAATATTAACTTCTGGCAACACAGCAGGAGTTGCTTGATTTGCTGTGTTTTTCCAGCATTTTCTGTTTTTATTTTAAGTACACCAATATAATGTGGGAACAGACAGCATATTTTGAAAGTTTCTTTCACCAATTATTATAGAAATGAGTTCTGATTTATTTTTACAAGAGTGCAACTTAAGTCTGAAAAATCTACATTGTATTCGTGGGAAATGTAGCTTTTGAAATTAGGCCCAACTAATATTCCAAGTTGTAGCACAAGTGGCTTTTATATCTACGAAAACAACCCATGATTAAGCCTAAATGTCCACCAGTTAACTTTGTTTGTAGATTTTCTTGACTTCCTGAATGCGTGGAGGAAATGCGTGCTGGAATAGAACGGGAAATATGCATGTCAGAGCTTTGAATCTTGGCCTGCTGGCTTAAAATTACAGTGTAGGTAAGGACAGTGTTGCTGCAAACAGTTTAATGAGCACATTTTGTGAAGCATTGTTTTGTGGTCACTTGTGCTTGCGGTTCCTTGCTGTCTGTATTGAAAAAGAGTTGTGAATTTTATTTTATAATGTAGGCTGCGGTCAGCTGTAATCAGGGCTTGAACTGTTGTTTAGTTTTGATCTTTTTTTGGTGGTGTTGGGGACTTGAGGAAGCTTTGCAGCTGCAATGGGGAAAAGACTGCTGAAGCATATGAGAATCGACAAATGTATTCGTTGACAAGATGAGCCACTTTGGAGGAACTCAGCAAGGCTGTGGAAGGACCAGCTGGTTGTGATGTGCAGTTGTGACGCTAAAAGGGTGCAAGTTAAGTTTTGAAAGGTAAGAGGAAAATAAAATATAGTGTTTTTAAATGTGTTTTTATTCCTTTCAATGAAACTTAAATAGTATTGTGGGATTGTAAAGGGTTTGAAGGAGAACATAAAACTTGATGCATTCATTGTAAGCTTTTTAGTTTTCAGTGAACATGGCAGATCTGGCAATTTAGGTTATAGAATGAGAAATTCCAGGGTTATAGATTACGGCAGTTATTAATTAATGGTAATGGATATGATATTGTGAAAGGGTTGTGAAGCATTATGTTGAAATTGATTATTCTGATTGTGAAAGTTTTTTTAGTGTTTGGAAGTATGTGGTTAAATAATAGAAAATTAGCTGTTGATTGGATAAAGGTAGCAAACATGTTTTTTGTTTTTGTTTTAATTTTGTTCAGATAGATAGCATTGTGCGTGTTTTAGTTTTCAGTTTCTAACTTTCTGCTATTTGTAATAATTACTAGTTTCAGGAATCCATTCCAAACCTCAGGCTATGTTGATGTTATTTGGATGGTTTAAATTTTGTAGCTTTCCTAGAATGAGTGTCTATGGTTATTATGCTTCTAATTTAACTCATTTAGGATTGGTTTTGAATTGTAAGAATAGAAAGCTTCAGGTGCTTTTTAGTTAGGAGTCTATACCTGTATTGAGTTATTAGTGGAAAAGCCAGCAGATGAAATCAATCAAATTATTTAAAAAGCAATTCACCACAAGAGGAAAGGATAAAAACACATTTAAAAAGTATCATTCTTTTATTTAAGCATTTCGTATTTTATTTTTAACTTCCATGTTTCACATTTTTCCAGTTTGGATGGACATACAATGCATCGCTCTATTTTAGAATTGTTTCACCGTAACACTACAAGATCACATGAGGTAATAATTTTGATTTTTTTTAAAAAGCTTTTAAGTTAGTTTTAAAAATGATCTTTTGAAATGCAATTTCCCCATCTTTCATTTGCAGAATGCTGTGGGGGATTGTGCTAATGGTCATGAAATTGATGAAGATGAAGACAAAGACAAAAGTGGTGATAATTATGCAAGTTGTTTTGATGATGAAATGAAGGAAAGTTCTGACTTCGATTATGGAACAATGAAAAAGTGTAAAGGAAGTAACTGTGGGCTCAAATCATGGATTCAAATGGACCCACGGCTCTTTTGTTTTCTATATGACGAGCAGCAGAACAAGTGCTATTGCAAGTAAGCATAAAGTATTTAAATAGCAAGTAAGCATAAATATTTAACAACAATACTTGAACATTCATTGTTCAGATTATGCACAAAATACTCTTGATGTGTTCTGTTTTAGAGTTTGTGTTGATAATAGCATTACTGACACAGAGTGGACAAGTGGTAGGTCTCCGCCACAAGGTGGGTGGAAAAAAGATTACTTACTTCGTCACCTGGCCAGTAGAGAACACCTTCAAGCACTGTCGGTCCCAATAAGTGCAGCCAACTGGGAGAAGGCACTACTTACTGATGCTCTGAATAGTGACACAAAAGAGGATGTTGTCCACCTCCTCAGAAATGTTCTGTGGTTAATCAAGGAACAGTTACCCATTTCCAAAGCTAAAAGCCTACACAGGTAAAGACTGTTTTCATAAACTTCTTTTGTTTCTGTATTGTTTTTGTCTTTGTCTCATGTTAATTTTTCATTTTAGGTTAATAGAAAGCCATGGTGTGTCATTGGGTAGACGCCACAGAAGTAAAAATTACAGCTGGCAGTTTGTTGCAGCTCTTAATGAACCTGTTGAGGCAGAAAACTTAATGGCATTAAAACAAGCAAGGGTTCATTCTCTGATTGTTGATGAAAGTTCAGATATTGCCACTGAAAAGCACCTGATGATGTACACAAAATTTCTTGCAAAGGTAAGTCTTAATTTACCTACACTATAGGGAATTATTATTGGTGCAGCTTCAGTATCTATTCAGCTGAAAGCTCAAAAAATGTCTGCTCCTGCCAACTACAAATATTACTTTCAAAGTGAGATTCGCCATGAGTACATGGTTGTAACTTTCAATCATGGGTTATTTTCTCAGATGGATTTTAATAAAATTTCAAGCAAGTTTCCTGGGTCGCTCTATGGATCTAAAGTGGTGGACTGACACCTATGTTCCAAGACAGTTTTTCAGTAAAAGATGAATAGTTGTTTGTGTTAATGCCTCACATGAATTATCTTATTTCCATATTTTCAGCCAGGTACTTGACATACTAAGGAGAAAGATTTAACTGTCAACTTGACTGAACGTGATAATTTCTGACCTTCAATTCCAACTGCACAATTTAATATGGGGTTTTGCACATGAAAATTCAAAATGGTGTGCTCTCAATAGTTTTTTGTTTCCCCTCTCATTGATACTGGGTACTCTTTAAAATTCCAATATCTGGAGCAAACACCGGTGTCATACAACTTTTGCCCTTTGTGAGAACTTGCACTGCAATTGTCTCTGGTTTCTAGCAGCCCTTTCTGCAAGCATGACCTTGATCCCACAAGCCCACTGCCCCTGTTTTGTCACTCTCTCTAATGACTATCTCTATTTGTAAAAGTTTATATAAATGATCAAGTCCCTCTTGCTATTTAAAGGTCCAGTGGACATATTCTAGCCTGTCCAACCTTTTCTCATAAGACAAACTGCCCACTTCATGTATTAATCTTGTAAACTTTCTCTGAATGCTTCCAGTGTACTAATGTCCTTCCTGAAGTAAGGACACCATAGTGCTCCAGATAACTGAAATATGACCTTCCCACTTTTTACTTGGCTCCTCTCAGAACAAACAATAACCTTCTGTTGGTTTTCCTGTGTGTAGTTGCACCTGTTTCATAGTCATTTTCAAATCGTGCCTTGGGGAACCCAGATCCCTGTACATTCTTGGAGCAGCTCAATTCCTCGCCATTTAGATAACATCTTGTTGCTATTTTTCCAGCCAAAATGGAAAATTTCACATTTCTCAATATTTGCTAGTTTCTTGCACATTGATTTGCATTCCTTCGTGTCCTCATCGCAACTTGCTTTCTTACCTCTCTTTGGTATTGAATCCGTCGTCAATTATCCCACCAAAGTCAGGAGAGTTCATAGAATTCCAATAATTGCAATGCCCTTCAGAATCTTGTACCTATATTGTGAAGCAATATTGACTCATTTCAAATGTAGTTGTAGTAGGAGAACTTGTTCCCAGTCCTCTGCTGTATTTTAGGTTGACTTGCCTATGTTTCTCTCTCCTTTTGGAAACTGGACATGATTGTGAATTTGTTTAGGTAGCAGCTACGGGCTTCATTGCCAAGTATTGACTAAGTCAGAATTTAGCTCAGCCTAAACAAGTTATTGGTTCTGTTTAGGGATTTTATGGCTGTAACATCAAACTTGTGTGATACATGGGAGATGAAGATAGGAAAAACCTCCATTTAGCCCCTTAAACCTGGTTTCAGTCCTATGCTTGCACTTGATGCATTAACCCCATCCCTTGCCACATCAAGTTGTCTCCAGCCATCTTAATTTCTTTTTGCCTCTACTGCTCTCCTGGCAGACTATTCCATACATTTATTGCAAAGAAGAGAAGCTCTTCCTGATTGAACTTTTACTTCATGAAATTGGAAGCTTCAGCATCTTTGGAGCAGGCTGGCATTGCCCATGTTCTTTAGGGCAAAATTGGATGATATTTCTGAGGCATTACCATCAGAATGTTGGAAGCATCTCCACATGGCCTCAGCTGGAAGCATCTGTCCTTTTTAACTAGTCTGGGTAAATATTCATTAAATGTAAAAGTTAATTACAGCATAGTCTGTAATGAAGCAGCTTTAAGTTTCTTCAGATAATTGTTGTATCTTTAATATTTTAAGCTGCTTGTTTTGTCTTTATTCATCACATAAATGCTTAAGTGCTGTGTTAGGTTAGGGAATTATGTCCAAACAAGTGATGGTGTACATCCCTTGTACTAGCTTGGCTGCTTTGAGTACCAGTAGGGATTAACTTTAATGGTTTTATGATTAATCTATCTAGCTCTGTGTACTACTGCAGTTCTGAGCTAGCCTTCCAAGTTTCAATCATAATGTTATACAAATACATAAATGTTATAAGGTATAAACAGATTGCTCAGGTAATTTGATCCAGGGTTGTTGTTTATCCTCTGTTTAACAACTCGCTGTGAAGTTACCCACAGTGTATGCACATCCCTTTGGTCATTTTCTATCACTTTTATTCAATCTAATCATGAATGTTTATGCCTCTTTATATTTTAAGTATGTGTCAGGTTCCCATAAATCTGTTTTAAAGCCAGGTTTTCAAGTCTTGTCTTCAATATGGAGTGAAATATTGGTAATACTGTTTGGTAATCCAAAGCATACAGTTGGAGCAAATCTGTTGACAGTATGCAACATCACATGAACGATTAATCCACATGGTGCTCTGGTACTGCATAGATACTTGCATTTCTTCAGTTCTATTGACTTGTACAATTGCATTGGCTTTGAGGGATACTCAATCTTTGAATGTGGCCTTGAAGTCTGAAAAACTGAGCAGCAGCAGTTCACAACATCTAGTATGGTGTAATCAAGACAAACTGTTGTTGGATCTTGTGTGGGAGGGCTTAGCTTGGAAGTGAAATAATCCAAATGGGTTTGTTTCTTGAGGTCATTGGCATGATGGAGAGAGCAGTATCTAGTGATGTTACTTATAGTCTTGAAGGAATTTAATAGATTTTCAAAACACATTGGCAGAAGTAATTGAGAACTGGAAGTAGAGGTATCCTTGTAAGATGGGCTAGCAACTGAAAAACAAAAACTGAAATCTGAAATAAAGTGATGCTGGAAACACTCAGCAGGTTGGGGTACTTTTGTGGAAAGAGGAACAGAGTTAACATTTTGAGTCATAGACTCTTCGTCAGAACTGTTACATTTGTATGGGTTTAATGGGCAGCTTGGTATTGTCAATAAATGCCAAATCAGCTCTTTGCTGAAATCTGGCCTCAATAACTAGTGTTAATAATTAATCACAGCAGTTTGTGATTATACATCCTCCTCTGGTTACGAATGGCCGACTTATGGACAACCTGTACATGTGGGTGAGTGTTTGGAAGACCGGCAGGATGGATTTTCTGGCTGCAGGCGTCTTCTGCCATGTGCAAACTCTGTTCGCGACAATATCATTGCATCTCAAAGAGAAATCTGGATGTGTTAGATACCCTGGTTTAACTACACTTGTCCTTGGTTGTCCTGTGTTTTTATTTAAGTAAATTGCCAGTGGCTACATTTCCGGCTTGCTGACTGCTCGGGTTGTGAAAAGTTCTCAGGAACAGAGCTCTGCTGTGACCCAGGGAGGATCTGTATCTGAATGTTAGCTTCTCTTGGTGCATAATGGCTTCCATGGTGGATTGAAAATGGGAGAGATTTACTTAGCTTCTCTATAAGCAACTGAGAAATTGGCCTGTAGGATTTCGGGTCATCATCAGACTTTCTCATCATAATGATTTTTTTTTTGCTTCGGGCCATTCTTTTCAGGGACCTATTTGGAGGCATGTATGTTGCTGTAGAGATTCACAATCCAAGTTCATGAAAGCAATCTCTAAATCTTAAACTTCAGGAAGGCTGCATTAGTGCTTGGTGTTCTCCCAGGCTTTGTTCCAGGGAAGGTGGGACCCGTTCCAACGGGACAGTTTGCACCTGAACTGGAGGGGAACTAACATACTTGCTGGTAGGTTTGCTAGTGCTGCTCTGGGGGCGGGGTTTAAACTACATTTGCAGGGGGAGGGGGACCAGACTGTTAGAGCAGTTAGTGAGGTGGAGGAAGTTAAAGGTCATGCGAGGACTGCATGTATAGACAGAAACCAAAGGTTTGTACGTGATAGAAATGTTCTTGGGTGCATCTATTTCAATGCAAGGAGTATTGTAGGTAAGGCAGATGAGCTTAGGGTGTGGACTGACATGTGGGATTATGATATTATTGCTATTAGTGAGACTTGGTTGCAGGAGGGGCGGGACTGGCAGCTTAATGTTCCGGGGTTCCATTGTTTCAGATGTGATAGAGTGGGGAGGGATGAAAGGGGGGAGGAGTGGCATTATTAGTCAGGGAAAATATCACAGTTGTGCGGAGACAGGACAGCCCGGAGGGTTCGTCTACTGAGGCCATAATGGGTGGAGCTGAGGAATAGGAAAGGTGTGACCACAGTAATAGGGTTGTGTTATAGACTACCCAATAGTCAGAATTGGAGGAACAAATCTGTAGAGGGGTAGCAGACAGAAACAAAGTTGTAATAGTAGGGGATTTTAACTTTCCACATATTGACTGGGACTCCCGCACTGTGAAAAGGCTGGATGGCTTGGAGCTTGTCAAATGTGTTCAGGAAAGTTTCTTAAATCAATATATAGAGGTACCAATGAGAGAGAATGCAATACTTGATCTCCTTTTAGGGAACCTATTATCTTAGGAAGGATGTACTGATGTTGGAGAGGGTTCAGAAAAGATTTGAGGATGATTCCTGCAATGAAAGGGCTTACTTATGATGAGCGTTTGTCGGCTCTTGGACTGTACTCACTGGAATACAGAAGAATGAGAGGGGACCTCATAGAAACATTTAGAATGTTGAAACTACTGGACAGAGTAGATGTGGTTAAGCTGTTTCTCTTGGTGGGTGAGTCCAGGACTAGAGGGCACAATCTTAGAATTAGAGGGTACTGGTTTAAAACAGAAATGAGGAGAAATTTCTTTAGCCAGAAGGTAGTGAAATTATGGAATTCTTTGCCACGTACAGCTGTGGAGGCCCAATCATTGGGGGCATTTAAGGAGAAGATTGATAGGTATCTAATTAGTCAAGGTATCGAGGGATATGGGGATAAGGCTGGAAATTGGGGCTAGATAGGAATAGTTTTAGTTTAGCTCATGGAGCAGACTCGATGGGCCAAATGGCCCACTTCTGCTCCTTTGTCTTGTGAACCAGACAGGTCAGGTGGCAGAAGTATATGTAGGTGAACATTTTGGGTCTAGTGACCATAATGTCATTAGTTTCAAGCTAATTATGGTTAAGGATAGGTCTGGTCCACGAGTTGAGGTTCTAAATTGGAGAAAGGCCAATTTTGTGGAAATGAGAAAGGATCTAGGAAACTGGATTGGGATAAGTTCTTTTCTGGCAAGGATGTGTTCAGTAAGTGGAAGGCCTTCAAAGGTGAAATTTTGAGAGTGCAGAGTTTGCATGTTCCTGCCAGGATTAAAGGAAAAGTTAACAAGCATAAGGAACCTTGGTTTTCAAGGGATATTGACAATCTGGTTAAGAAAAAGAGAGGGGTGTATAGCAGGTATAGGCAACTAGGAATAAGTGAGGTACTTGAAGAGTATAGAAAAAGTAAGAAAATACTAAAGGAAATCAGGAAGGCAAAACATGAGGTTGCTTTGGCAGATAATGTGAAGGTAAACCCGAAGGGTTTCTACAAGTATATTAAGAGTAAAAGGATAGTAAGGGACAAAATTGGTCCCCTAGAAGATCAGAGTGGTCGTCTATGTGTGGAGCCTCAGGAGATGGGGGAGATCTTAAACAGTTTTTTTGCATCAGTATTTACTCAGGAAACTGGCATAGTGGATATGGAAGGAAGGGAAACGAGCAGTAGTGTCATGGAACATATAGAGATTAAAGGGAGGAGGTGCTTGCTGCCTTACAGCAAATAAAGGTAGATAAATCCCCTGGGCCTGACATGATATTTCCTCAGACCTTGAGAGAGACTAGTGTAGAAATTGCAGGGGCCCTGGCAGATGTATTTAAAATGTCCTTAGCCACGGGTGCGGTGCCGGAGGACTGGAGGGTAGCTCATGTTGTTCTGTTGTTTTAAAAAAGGCTCTAAAAGTAAACCAGGTAATTACAGGCCAGTGAGCCTGACATCAGAGTAGGTAAATTATTGGAAGGTGTTCTGAGAAATCAGATGTACAAGTATTTGGACAAGCTTTGTGCGTGGTAGGTCGTGTTTAATGAATCTTGTAGAGTTTTTCGAGGAGGTTACCAAGAAAGTAGATGAAAGAAGGGCTGTGGATGTTGTCTACATGGACTTTAGTAAGGCCTTTGACAAGATCCCACATGGGAGGTTAGTTAAGAAGGTTCAGACACAAGGTATCCATGGAGAGGTTGTAAACTGGATTTGAAATTGACTGTGTGGGAGAAGACAGAGTGGTAGTGGATGATTGTTTCTCAGACAGGAGGCCTGTGACTAGTGGTGTGCCTCAGGGATCTGTGCTGGGTCCATTGTTGTTTGTTGTCTATATCAATGATCTCAATGATAATGTGGTAAATTGGATCAGCAAGTTTGCTGATGACACTATGATTGGAGGCGTTGTGGACAGTGAGGAAGACTTTCAAAGCTTGCAGAGGGATCTGGACCAACTGGAAAAATGGGCCAGAAAATGGCAGATGGAATTTAATGCAGACAAGTGTGAGGTGTTGCATTTTGGAAGGACAAATCAAGGTAGGACATACACAGTAAATGGAAGGGCACTGAGGAGTGCAGAGGAACAAAGGGATCTGGGAGTTCAGATACATAATTCCCTGAAAGTGGTGTCGCAGGTAGACAGGGTTGTAAAGAAGGCTTTTTGCATCCTGGCATTCATAAATCAAAGTATTGAGTATAGGAGTTGCGATGTTATGGTGAGGTTGTATAAGACATTGGTGAGGCCAAATTTGGAGTATTGTGTGCAGTTCTGGTCACCTAATTATAGGAAAGATATCAGTAAGATCAAAAGAGTGCAGAGAAGATTTACTAGAATGTTGCCAGGTTTTCAGGAGTTGAGTTACAGGGAAAGATTGAAGAGGTTAGGACTTTATTCCTTGGAGCGTAGAAGAATGAGTGGAGATTTGATAGAGGTTTACAAAATTGAGGGGTATAGACAGTAAATGCAAGTAGGCTCTTTCCACCTAGATTAGGGGAGAAAAGTACAAGAGGACATGGCTTTAGGGTGAAAGGGGAAAGTTTAGGGGGAACGTTAGGGGAAACTTCACTCAGAGTGGTGGGAGTGTGGAATGAGCTGCCATCTGATGTAAATGCGGGCTCACTCTCAAGTTTTAAGAATAAATTGTATAGATACATGGATGGGAGAGGCCTGGAGGGTTATGGACTGGGTGCAGGTCAATGGGACTAGCAGAATAAAGTTTCGGCACAGACTAGAAAGGCCGAATGGCCTGTTTTCTGTGCTGTACTGTTCTATGGTTCTAGGTGTTTTGGTGTAAATCCTTTGTCTACTTTGGCATGAAATGAATGAAGAAAGAAGTGAAGTTGGCAGACTGAATTAATTTGCAGCAGAGTTTGAGGACTCTCTGCTGACTGTTTTACCTGCTGGAGTTTTAAATTAGCAGCAAGAATATATAATGGAGTTAGTTAAGGACTTGGGATGGTTGATGTGTTGCTGGGATTGCAGCAAAGAAGACAGAAGAAGCATCCAATTATGGTAGCTTGTCTTTGTAGAACCTAGGTTCTCCACCATTTTATCACATTGCTGCCTTTTCACAAGTTCATTGACTTAAGGCGAGCTGTTATGCCAGCCTGTTTTTGTTTTAGCATGGGTTGGAAGTTCTTTCAGTGGCTCTTGCCCAATGTGGTTCATCTTTTTACGAAGCTGAGATTTTTGTTTTTTTATGCATTCCAATACATAGCCAACAAAGCAGATATAATTTGAATTTGTCTTGTATATGCAGCATAAGCTAACCAGTTCATATGCAGGAATCTTGTATCAACAGGCCAATGTTGCTTAAAGGAAAATTGAAGTGTAATTTTTTTGCTGGAAATTGAATGCCATTTTCATCACTGGAAATCAAGCAGAGATCCTTATTGAAGGATAATCATCTCCACACTGATCTAGATGGCTATTGTGTTTTCTGTAAGTGGCACGTTCAGCAGGTCCTTCCATTCTTGTCTGAGTTTTCTTACCCCATGTGATATGGAGACACACATGCTCTGATGGATATTTAAGCCATTGGCTGAACATGGTTAATCAGGCATTTTTATCACTCCTACCACTGACCTTGATGGTGATGTCCTCATCAGATGTTCACCTTGTGTGTTCTCAAATTTTTTTCTTATTTTTGAGGTGTTCCCTTGTTTAGGGCGGTGTTATGAAGCAACTAGTATATAACTGGGGGTCTTGGTACAGGGACTGGGACTCGCTGCATGGGCTTCCTTTTGTGCTAAGACCTAATATTTGCACCAGCTTGCACATGGCTTCACTACTTCGATGCGTAACCTGTGGTGAGGGTCCATTGAGATGATGTATTTGGTACTGTAAAGAACTACTGGTATTTGTGGTGGGAAAGTTTGAAGTCTGGCTGCCAGAGGGTTGTCATCTATTGTGCTTTGGAATGATGTGGTAAAGAGGGCAAACATGAAACGCCTTGCCATCTTCACCACAAAATTCCAAAGCTGCAATATACCTTGATGTGGAAATTGTATAGTAAACAAAATATGATCCAAATGCTTAGTCAATGAACACATCAAAAGTTGGTCCTCTTGTCTGTAACCTTCAGGCAGACAAAACATCATTTGTATGAAGAACAGACTTGAACATGGCTGTCCATCAAGCATAAGCTACTGTTAATGTATTTGGAGTGGTGCTGTGACTAGGTATAAATTACAGCATGTTTAGGCAAAGTACATCGTATTCCTTGCATGATTTCCATTCGCCAATCTTTGTTTCAGCTTTCGACCTATGGAAAGGCCACTTCTTGATTATCTTCTGGATTTGCAAGATTTTCTTGTCTCCATGTTCCTTTGTTAATCCAGAATTTACAAAGCACTTGAGTTAGGAGTTCACTGTTCCTTTTGTAACTGTTTACAGGCCTTACAAAATGCTTGAAGATTCTCTCGAGCTTTGACGGGGAAATGGAAGGGTCATGCTGCCCCATAACTGCCTAACAGCAAATATTGCTGGTGTCTTGCATTGACCTGCTCTGCCATTGGATGCAATACTGAGTCTGAGAGAGGAGCTTGGATAGGCTGACCTGAGGCAGCCTCATGCCAGCCATGGCTGTCACACGTAGTGTAGCCCCCAACCCTGTGAATAGGGTTGTCAATCTAGATCGGAAGGTGAAGTGCAGGATAGCAGTTTGTTTTCCTTTTTTTGTGTATTTAATTCATTCCATCCCATTTATGTTTGAAGTAAGTGTATTTTTTTTAAATCATTATTTTTAAATTGTATCAAATTCAAAGATTTTTTAAAATATCTCTGGTCATAACTGGACAAATGGCAATTGAATACTGACAGAGGTGATGGGTGGCTTTTTCTTCCAAAGCTGTAATTAGGAGTCTTTTAGTGAGCTTTCTTAAGACTCTAATTTGGATTTGTGGATTAAGTTTTGTCCTCTTGGAATTTACCTGCATTTGTATGATACTCTAGCCTTCAATGATTCTTTTTGCATTGTTGTGAGACCGTGTTTTTTTGTCTTCAATGTGGCTTGCTTATACTCTTAACAGATTTACAAGGGAGCAAGGATGAACAGTTGGCTTGAGCCAATTTAATCATTCTTGTAAATGTTGATTTCTGCTTTAACATGCCATGAGTGGCAACAGAGATACTGAAAATTGCCAACCAGCTGAAGCTAAAAGGAATATGCCCATATGAAACATATCATTATCCTGTCCCAGGAATCAACCTGAACCTTCAGTGAACTCCCAACTGCAGTCCTATCCCAACATCTAGTCGTGATTGGTGGGCAGCTAAACAGGAGGGGGAAGCTTCTTGAACATGCCCTTCCTCGGTAATGGTGGTGGATCTCATGGCACCAAGCACCTTCAGCCAGAACTATTGAGTGGATGATTCTTCTTGTTCTGCATTGTGACTAAAGCCAGGATTTAGCTAATACTTAGTGTGCAAATCAATAAATGGCTGATCTCACTAGATACAATGAGGACCATGGTCTTGACATCCCACCGAAGGCCAAGTTGTTCCGGTGTGTTAAGTGCTATCATCTACCAACAGTGGAATTTGCAAGGATATGTCCTATATATGGATAAATCCAATTCAAACCATCTGGTCAAAAGTTCCCTATTTTCTTTCTCCCAATGTTAAGTAGCAGAGTTTGATTTGCTAACTTTCTTCTGTGGGAACCATTCTAGAATTTGTGGAATTTTGGAAAATGACAACCAGTGCATTAACTATCTGTATAGCAACCTTCTTCAAAACACTAGGATATCGGTCATCAGGTCCTGAAAATTTAGTGTCTTTCGGTCCAATTTACATCAAGGTAACTTTTGGCCAAGTTTGACATCAGGGAGCTCTAAAACTGATGTCAGTGGAATTAAAAGGGAAACTCCCCACAGGCCGGTTCATACCTTGCTTAAAAGTTGATGGTTCTGGTGTAGGAAGGCAATAATCGTTCCAGGACATCACAGGAAGAGTTTAGGGCATTGCCCAAGACTCAATCATCTTTTGCTTCAGTAGTGGGATCTTAGAATTAAAGATTTGTGTAATTATGATTGGTTT
This sequence comes from Pristis pectinata, assembly GCF_009764475.1. Taxonomy (NCBI): domain Eukaryota; kingdom Metazoa; phylum Chordata; class Chondrichthyes; order Rhinopristiformes; family Pristidae; genus Pristis; species Pristis pectinata. The sequence continues at coordinate 53,230,389 of NC_067410.1, forward strand.
CTTGTAATAATTTATACCATGCAATTGCCAGGCAATGTCCAACCATCTTCCCTTGACATCCAGTTATCATCATCAAATTTCCCACTATCACCATGTAAGTTAGTCATCATCTACTGTGCCAACCATACATTGATCTGATTTTGTAGCCACGGTATGAAGCCACGTGAGAAGTGACTTGTCTAGTAACTCCCTAAAGCCTATCTGACATGAGCAAGGTGCGAGTCAGGAAACTAGATAATTTATATAAAATTGTCATGACACAGGAGATAAGCTATTAAGTCTGTGCTTTTTGGAGAAATCCCATCAGTCCTGTTCTTTCCCTGTCACTCATTGACTCTGTCTACTCTTCCTGCTGCCTCAGGAATGCAACCAACGTAATCAAAGACTCCTCCCATCCTGGTCGTTCTTTCTTTCTCCCCTCTCCCATCGGACAGAAGATACAAAAGCTTGAAAACTCTTACCACCAGGCTCAAGGACAGCTTCTGTCCTGCTGTTATAAGAATCTTGGATAGACCTCTTGTATGATAAAGATGAACTCTTGATCTCACATTCTATTTTGTCATGGCCCTTGTCTGCTCACTGTCTACCTCTGCACTTTCTTTGTAACACTGTTCAGCATCCTGTTGTTTATTGGTTCGTACTGCCTCGATGTACTAATGTATGGAATGATCTATATAGATGACATGCAAACAAAAGCTTTTTGCTGTATCTTGGTACATGTGACAATAATAAACCAATTAACCAGTTTACTAATTAGAACAGCTTCTCTGTTTTATCGAAACCCATTTTGATCTTGTACGCTTTTATATCTCCTGTCCTCCAAGGAAGACAGCCGCAATTTCTCCCCCAATCCTAGAACCATTTTGGTAAATTTTTGTTGCACCCTCTAAATTCTTCCTGATATGTGGTAACCAGAATTGGATGATTACTCCAGTTGTGGCCTAAACAATGTTCTCTAAGGTTCAACATAACCTGCCTGCTATCGTACTCAATGCCTCCATTTATGAAGCTCAAGCTTTCAAATGCCTTTCTAACTATTCTTTCAATGTGTAATGCTACTTTCAACCATTTATACACATATACAAGCTTCCCTTCTGTTTGCTCATACCCTTTAATGCTGTGACATGTTGTACTTGCCTTTTATTTGTCTGACTTCGAGAAGACTTAGAGAAGACCACTGTTGGATAAAATTGGAAATTATTACTTCATGCATCCTCATATTAAATTCCATCTGTCAGTTATCTTCCTATTTTGCAGGCTTATTTATGTCCTAAGCCTATTAATATCCTACTCTTTGCTATAACTGAGTTTGGTGCCATCTGCAAATTGAAATTCTACTTTGTACATCCATGTCCAAATTGTTAATTCATGTAAAAACAGCACTGGTCCCAGCATGGTCATCTTGGATCATTATATCTACTACCCACCATTCTGAAAAATAATTGTTCATCATGATTCTCTATATTGTACCCCAAAGTCATTTTCTCATCCATGCTACCAATTTTATTCCACGGGCCTCAGTTTTGCTAGCCAGCCTTCTGTGGGGATTTCATCAAATACATTTTGAAAATCCATGTAATTGATCCATATAGTATTCTCTTCAGCCTTGTCTGCCACCTTAACGGAAATTCTTTCCAGTTTGATGGGTACAATTTGCCTTTGACAAGTCCACAGTGGCTTTCTTCCCTGATTATTGTTTCCAAAAGGTCTCCCACAACCAAGGTCAGGTTTGGCCTTGCACGCTTTTGAAAGTAAAGATTTGCCATTTTATAGTTGAAGCCTTGATACAGCCTTCATCCCCCACTGCTCTTGGAAATCAGCAACACATTGCTATGCAGCTAGTGACATAGTATAATTGACCTGACAAAGACCATTGCACCCCATTCATTATTTCTGCAGTTTCAACTTTTGGGGGGGAAGGGGGGAGTGGGGTGGTGGTGGAGGAAGAATGTCGAGTGGGTGGGACCTGTGATTATGTTAGCTGCTTTACTGAAGCAGCGACAAGTGTAGACAGAGTCCACGGAGGGGAGGCTGGTTTCTGTGATGAGCTGAGTTGTGTCCACAACTCTCTGCAATTTCTTGTGGTCATGGGCAGAGCAGTTGCCATACCAAGCCGTGATGCATCTGGATAGGATGCTTTCTGTGGTGCACCAAGAAAAATTGGTGAAGGTCAAAGGGGACATGCCAAATTTCTTTAGCCTCCTGAGGAAGTAGAAGCGCTGGTGAGCTTTCTTGGCTGTGGTGTCAAAGTAGTTGGGCAAAGACAGGATATTGGTAATATTCACTCCTAGGAACTTGAAACACTCAATCTTGGCCTCAGCACTGTTGATATAGACAGGAGCATGTGTACTGGCCCCCTTCCTGAAGTCAATGACCAACTCTTTTGTTTTGCTGACATTGAGGGAAGGTTGTTGTCATGACACCATGTTAGATAGGCTCTCTATCTCCCTCCTTCCTGTGCTCCGACTTAACATTTTTTTGAGATATGGTCCACTATGGTGGTATCATCTGCAAACTTGTAGATGGAGTTAGAGCAGAATCTGACCATGCAGTCATGAGTGTATAGGGAGTAGAGTTAGGGGGCTGAGGACACAGCCTTTTGGGGTATCAGTATTGAGAATAATTGTGGTGGTGTTGCTGCCTATCCTTACTGATAGCGGTCTGTTGGTTGGGAAGTCAAAGATCCAGTTGCAAAAGGAGGTATTGAATCCCAGGTTTAGGAATTTGGTGATGAGTTTACTTGGAATTATAGTATTGAAGGTGGAGCTGTAGTCAGTAAACAATAGTCTAACATGGTTATCTTGTATATGTTAAATATCCCTTCTGTTTTTTTTCTTTCATTTGTTACGTACCAGCAACAATAGAAACACAACGAGCCATGTTTAAATGTTAGAATCTATATTAATAACTACTTATAAGAGAAAAGAAAATATTCAATATTAGACATTGATCAAAATAAACCAAAGTGTGTGTGTGGCAAGTTCCCAAACCACCCAGTCTAGGAACAGTTCTCAAAGTTTTATGGTGGTAAACCAGTTCAATCCAGCAAGTCACGAAGCAAAATGATGAGCAAAGGCTTCTGAAAACCATGTTAGAATGTGGAGAGAATGAGTTTACGAATTCCACAAGTTCCTCGATGGAACCAATAGGATGCCACATTCGCCAAAGATCTCCATTGCTTTTAGTCAGAAATATCTGCCACTCCGAGGGCACTCGATATGTGGCCGAACACAGATATACTTGATTCCTGGTACAGGTTAATGACAAAGTGGACTCCACAGATTGCTCCAAAAATCCATGTATGGATTGAAAAGTGACAGTCACAACGATTGTGCTTCACTCATAGAGATAGGCTGGCAGTCAGTGCTACCAGCTCTCGCTCTCACGCTTGCTCTGTCAGTGTTTGCAGTTGCCAGCACTTCAGTGAATCTGCCTTCAGAAACTTGTATCATTCCAGTTATAGAAGCTTCTCGCTCCCACTTGCAGCAATCAGACGAAACCACACACACTACCGTTCAGGTGCCTTAAAGGGACACTCACCAAGTAGCAACCTGGCTCGTAACACATTGTACTCTGCATATTTTCTGTAACTGGTAACTGCTTCATTATTGTAACGTGTACCGAGATACAGTGAAAAGCTTTTGTTTACATGCCATCCAGACATATCATCATCCACACGTACATCGAGGTCGTACGAAAGGAAAACAATATAGATTTACAGAGGAAGGACGGTGCAGGTAGACAAAGTGAAAGGGCTATGGCAAGTTAGATTGAGAGATCAAGATTTTATCTTTATTGTCTAAGGTGAGTTCAAGAGTCTTATATCAGTGGGATAGAAGCATAATTCAAGCGGCTCTGACCTTCCCTTTCATCACAGCTATGCATAGGTCCTTCAGTCCATCGAGTTCACCTATTTAACTGATCCAGCATTGATTCCTTTTTCTTTATTCTAACATTCTCATCAAGCTTGCCCAGACTCAACTACATACTCGGGCAGTTTAGTCAACCCACAATCAACCCTTACATCTTCTGGAGTCATAGAGAACATGGAAACTCCAAACAGACAGCATCGGAGGTCCGATGAAGTTGAGGCAGTGGCCCTTGATTTATGAAAATGTATCCCATGAAATTTCATAAATGATAAGTGAAGAGAAATGCATTGGCTCTGCATATTCCTGTGGGTGAAGAGTGGCACACTATTCATTCCATTGAAAAATAGATCTGTAAATGGAAAAATTTTGCTAGAACTAGGGGACGTAGCCTCAAGATTTGGAGGAATAGATTTATGACGGAGATGAGGAGAAACTGCTTCTCCTACAGGGTAATGAATCTGTGGAATTATCTGTCCAGGGAAGCAGTAAGAGGCTACCTCATTAAATACATTTACGATACAGATGGATTTTTGCAAAGTAGGGGAATTAAGGGTTATGGGCAAAAGACAGGTAGATGGATCTGAGTCCACGGCCAGATCATCCATGATCTTATTGAATGGCGGAGCAGGCTTGACGGGCCAGATGGCCTACTGCTGCTCCTAGTTCTTATGTTCTTTTGTAAGTGTCCCCTTTGGATCAAATGGCATCATTATGAACAATTGTAAGTAGATAATTTGTAAATTAAGGAATATCAGTACCTTCCACTTTATTCAGGTCTGATCTGAAGCCAACTCTCCTTACAATTAATTTGTACTTCAGGTTGTGGTGGAGGGAGTGCATTCAGATTGGAGGGCTATGACTAGTGGTGTCCCACAGGGATCGGTTCTGGGACCTCCACTTTTCATGATATTTATTGATGTCTCGGATGAGGGGGTGGAAGAGTGGGTTAGCAAATTTGCAGACGACACAAAGATCGGTTGTGTTGTGGATAGTGTGGAGGACTGTCGAAGATTGCAGAGGGATATTGATAGGATGCAGAGCTGGGCTGACAAGTGGTAGATGGAGTTCAATCTGGAGAAGTGTGAGGTGGTACACTTTGGAAGGACAAACTCCAAGGCAGAGTACAAGGTTAATGGCAGGATTCTGGGTAGTGTGGAGGAGCAGAGGGATCTGGGGGTCCATATCCACAGATCCCTGAAAGTTGCCTCACAGGTGGATAGGGTAGTTAAGAAAGTTTATGGGATGTTAGCTTTCATAAATCGTGGGATTGGATTTAAGAGCCGCGTGGTAATGATGCAGCTCTACAAAACTCTGGTTAGGCCACACTTGGAGTACTGTGTCCAGTTCTGGTTGCCTCATTATAGGAAGGATGTGGTAGCGTTGGAAAGGGTGCAGAGGAGATTTACCAGGATGCTGCCTGGTTTAGAGAGTATGGATTATGAGGAGAGACTAAGGGAGCTAGGGCTTTACTCATTGGAGAGGAGGAGGATGAGGGGAGACATGATAGAGGTATACAAAATATTAAGAGGAATAGATAGAGTGGACAGCCAGCGCCTCTTTCCCAGGGCACCAACGCTCAATACAAGAGGGCATGGCTTTAAAGTAATGGGTGGGAAGTTCAAGGGAGATATCAGAGGGAGGTATTTTACCCAGAGAGTGGTTGGTGCATGGAATGCGCTGCCTAGGGTAGTGGTGGAGGCAGGTACATTGGTCAAGTTTAAGAGATTGTTAGATAAGCATATGGAGGAATTTAAAGTAGAGGGATATGTGGGAGGAAGGGGTTAGATAGTCTTAGGCAAGGTTTAAAGGTCAGCCTGTTTTCTACAGGCAAGCCAATTTTGAATCCACACGGCCAAGCCTCCCTGGATGCCATGCCCTCTGACCTTCTGAAGAAGCCTACCATGATACTGAGCTCGCTTTGTGCTTCAGTGGCCTCCTTCCTTGTATTGCAAATGTACCAATCAAGGAAGTTCTCCTGAATTCTCTTAAGTTCTTTATTTGCCATTTTTAAAAAAAAAGTAGGTTTCAGCCTTAATGTTCATTGCTCCTTGAATCTGTCACTTTTTGGTGCGGTAAAATTCCAAATAGGTTTTCCTCCTGTTTCTCTAAGGGTCATTGCAGAGTTGTGTAGGCTGTGAGCTATCTGCAGGCACAATGGGAAATTGATTCTTGTTTATGTATTTAAACTATAGGTAATGTATTTACTTCTCGATAGAATCCAGCTTGTACAGTTTGACTTGCATTTGCTTAAACTTAAATCAAACTATATTTCTAAGAACGAAAGATTTATTAGTAATCTTGTAATGGTTAGATTGATCTTAGAGCACAACATCGTGGGCCGAAGGGCCAGTACTGTTTAGTAATGCTCTATGTTCTATATCCACATTTGATTGCTAACCCGGTATAACTACTACTGTGTAATAATATGAAATGGCCATATGGTTAGTAAAATGCACAGCGTAGCTGGTCAGTATGGGGATGTAGTTGGCACCAGAGTTGCACTAAGGATCTTTCCAGCATCTCACTGGGTGGCAGTCCAGTTTTTCTTCCTTGTACCAGACTTCTGTTACGGAAATTTTCATCTGGAGAGGTATCTTTGGATTCTCCATTTGTGAAGGAGCACTCTGAAGCAACGTCTTTGTATTACGTTTTGACTATTATTTGCTAGTTCAGTTTGGTCACATGGGATCAGTAAATTCTTCACCATAGGGTAACTATGATTTTGGTTACTAAAAACACAGCAACCAACAGTTTATCTCCTGGTCAGAGGCCATTGATTATCTTCAGTACAGCTCTTAAATGTCTGTTTCTGTTACCTTGCTGTGGAAATTCTAGTTTATATAGAAATGTTTGGAGATGCTTGCTGTTATAACATTGTCTTTGTAAACCAAGCCTTCCTATAATATAAGGCTGGGTAGTTCATGTCTTTCCCTTAATTTGAACATGCATATTTCCAAGAGCAAAATAATTGTAGTTTTCCTTTAATCTTTGCTGTAGAACCCCCTTTGGTCTCTAATGACGTTGCTGCATGAATAAGCTTCAACTAAGTGAAATATTTTCAATGTTTTAAAAATGTCAACTTGGGAGTCTTTGCTATTATTTGATTGTTTCATATTTCCTTGGAGCTCGATCATGAATTCTGTTACGCTTTCTATCTTCAAAAGTAACTAAAAACATTTTTTGAGGCTTTTAATAATGTGTACTATGTTCCCTTGATCTCAACTAATCTTCTTGATAAAACTATCTGCTGCCAGCTGTATTTATATTTACTGAAATCACCTGTATTTTGTGTACTAAATTGTTTGACCAAACTACTATTTTCTGCAGTGTATTTTTGTCACACATTCAGAAAAAATGGGGAAAGCTTTTGAGGGAAGCCAGAGGTTCTGCTTTAGAGTCCCAATTCCTTTTAAGTTGTCATTTGATTCTGTAAATAAGTGAACTGACCTATCTTCACTCATGGACGTTTAATCTATATACATCCTCAATATCTCTATTTCTTGACTGGAAGCATTTTCTCAAGTTGTGATTCTAAACCTTGGATCCCAAAGCAACTATGGTTGAATAATTCTAACTATCATATTTGTAACTGTCGTGTCTTGTCAGAAGGTTACGAATTCAAGTCCCATTCCAGAAACTTGAACGCAGATATCTAGAACAACACTCCATTGCAGTGGTGAGGGAGTGCTGCACTGTTGGAGATGGGACATGTGAGTGAGATAAGCCAAGACCCACTTTGCTCTCTAAGGTTGACGTGGGGTAAAAACCATGGGAATTGTTTCAGCATCCCAGCCAACATTTATTTCTTAATTAACATCAACTAGCTGATCATTATGATGTTCCTGTTTATGGAAGCTTTAAGTTTGCATATTGGCAGTTGTGTTTCCTATGTTTCAACAAATTACATTTAAGAAAATACTTCGTTGGAGTTTGGGCCATCTTGAGTTATGAATTTGAAGATATAAATTCATATCACTTTTTAGTTTAAATTTAACACATCTGAATTTGTCCTCAAATTTGGTCTTTTTTCCCCAAATTTCTGCCTTTGGGTTGCTATGCTGAGAACTTCCAGTTTGCTGAGTGAAATAGACATTCTCTGTAACTGCCACAGTTCAGATTGAGTTGCAAGGTTTGCCTATTAAACAGTTAACTAGCAACATTTGAAATTCATTGAAGTGCAGTGAACACTCTGTTGAAATTTCTTGGTTCTCATGTTAAGGCCGAACATACAACCGTGCTGGAGCTACCCTACCCAAAATACAGTTTTTGTAAATCATTTCTTCTTTCTCTGTCATTAGAAATTACAGTGGTGCCTGTTTCTGATTCCTTTATGTCAGCCGATTCCATAAATGCCAATTTGTCATTTCTGTAAATATCAGATCAAAGTGAAATTTATGTGGTGTTTTCTTTTGTAAAATAAAAGCACATGTTCAATTATAGGTAAATGTTAGTTTTGTTTTTCATGTAGACTGAGCTGCAAGTGAAATTTATAAAGCTGCTTTATCTGGATGGTAAATCTGATGCTGTATCCTTGTACAAATCTATAAAGAAGTTCTATGTTGAGCACCAAATCTGCCTCCAGTCTATGGCCATGATAACTACAAATGGTTCAGCTATTATGATGGGATCGAAAGGAGGTCTTCATGTCAAGCTCAAGGTAAATTAATAGTAATTTTGACTCTTGGAACCAGCCATTTTCCTGATGGAATTCCCATTAGGTTAGGAGGATGGAATTACTGTTTGGTAATTGTTAGTGAGTTATTGAGGTGGTTTATTATGCTGATATAACAGTGTATGTAAACTTTTGAATGTGAAAGCCGAACTTTTTTTGAGATGCATTATTAGTAATCTGAAATCCTCAAAACCAGAATGAATATAGATGAGGTCTTGCAATTGAGAATTGCAAGTATGTGGAGATGGCTGAGAAATAAATAGCACTATTTCCAAGTCTCTCTTTGATTAAACCTTGGCTTTCCATGTGCTAGTTAGAGGCCATGTTTGACAAGCCTGTTTATTCTTTGAATGGTTCAAATGGCTTGGAAGGTGGCAAATGTGACCCGGGTATTCAGGATGAGGAGGGGGAGAATGGGAGCCTGGGCCATTCTGAAGAAATTAAATTAATATGCTCATGAGAGAAGGAGAACGAGAATGATATCAGTGAAATATGCATTCTTCAGGGTAAATGACAGTTGATGTGAGGAAACTGTTTCTTCTAGCTGAAGTCTGTCAAACTATGGGTGACATTCTTGGAATAATAGTTCAGTATTTAGAGCAGAAATGAAAAAAATTATTTGAGATTGCACATCTTCAGGATTCTCTACTCTTGAATGGTTTGGACTATGTTCAAAGCAGAGATCCATAGATTTTTCGATGCTTAAAGCATCAAGATATATTGATTCCTTAAGCATGCAGATGAAAATGCAGGAATGTCGAGCTGAGGTAGAACATTAGTCATGTAGTTGAATGGCAGAGCAAGCTCAAGGAACTTGATGTTCCAATTCTATTTGTTATGTTCTGATGATGGGAAAAGTGAACTTAAATCCAAAAATGCAACTTGCAAATGTGAGTTTGTTTTATAAGACAAAAATAATTAAATGTGAGATTAAAAAGCTAGTACCTATAATGGTTGTCATAGAGTAATTGAATTGTTGTAAAATCCAAATGCTTCACTAGTATATCAAATTGGATTCACTGAAATGTCACTGTGTAACTTTTTACTGTATTTGAGTATTTAAAAATAAAAGTATCCATAAATCCAGAATATCTGCCAGTCTAGCACCAAAGCCCTCAGCATGCTGGAGTTTTACTGTGTTGAGGAACAAAAGCACCTTGATGTACAAGTCCAAAGATCCTTGAAGGTGGCAGCACAGGTAGATAGGATGCTGAAGGAGGCATATGGAATGCTTGCCTTCATTAGCTATAGTATAAGAATATAAGGATAGGGATGTCTTGGAACAGCTTTATAAAACATTAGGTTTTAGGGCACATCTGGAGGATTTTACAATTCTGGTCACCACACTGTAGGAAGGATGTGATTGCACTGGTGATGGTGTTGATTCACAAGGATGTTGCATGGAAGGAATGATTCAGTTACGAGAAGAAACTGGGTTGGGGAGGGCCTGAAACTGAGTTGGCCGATGACTTGACATCCTAGGAAATAGAATTTTCATGCGAGATGGAGGGGAATGTAAAAGAGGAGGTGGCATTGCATGTCAAGGAATGTATAACTTCAGTATTAAGGAAGGATATTCTACAAGGCTCCTCAAATGTGGCCATATGTTTATAGATTAGGAACAAAAAAGGGTGATATCACTTTGCTAGGTGTGTATTACAGAAAACCTAATTAGTCAACAGGAAATGAAGGAACAGATATGTAGGAAAATAGTGGAGAGATGCAAAAAAAAAAATTTAACCATGATTGCTTTAGCATAAAAGGCTTGGTGGGGTGGGGGCTTGGGGCAGAATTTTTGAAGTGTGTCCAGGAGAGCTTTTTGACACAGGATGTAGATAGTCTAATGAGGGAAGGAGCATTACTGGACCTTATTTTGAGGGAATATATAAGTTCAAGTGGAGGGCGTGTCTGTGGGTAGTATTTTGGAGATGGTGACCATGGGATCCAGGGCGAGCTGGCAAATTGGATCTAAAATTGGCTGGGCAAAAGGAGATGAGAGTGATAATAGTGTTTATTTTATTGGATGGCTGTGACTTGAGTTCCACAGGGATCAGTGCTGGGAACCTTGCTGTTTGTAATATGTGAATGATTTGGATGTGGACGTGAGGCATGATCATTAAGTTTGTAGATGACACAAATTGGTGGGATTGTTGATAGCGTTATAGCTAAAGGGTGATATTGATGTGTTGGTGAAATGGGCTAAGAAATGGAGAATGGAGTCCAGTCCAGATAAATGTGAGCTCATGCATTTTTGGAGTACTAATGAAGCGAGGACTTGCAGAATGAAAGGTAAGGTCGTAGGAAGTATTGAGGAATAAGTGGACCTTGGTGTACGTCCAAAGATCCTTAAAGATAGCAGTACAGGTAGATAGCTTCATTAAGAAGGCATATACGATTCTGGGCTTCGTTGGCTGGGATATTGAATGCAAGACCAGAGAGGTTATGCTCCACATTTATAAAATATTGGTTGCACCTCAGCTGGAGTACTGTATTCTGTTCTGGTCACCACGCAATAGGAAGGATGTAATGGTGCTAAAGAGGATGCAGAGAAGGTTCATCAGGATGTTGCCTGGGATGGAGTGTTTCAGTTATGGTGAGAGGCTGGAGAAGCTCGGCCCACTTTTCCCTACAGCAAGGAGGTTAAAAGTGGATAAGATTGAAGGAGAGAGAGAAGATGCAGAAATATACAGAATTATGAGAGGTATAGATAGGAGGGAACTTTTCCCCATGGCAGAGGTTTAAGGTGAGGGTAAAAGGTTTAGAAGGGATCTGAAGAATTTTTTCACCCAGAGGGTGGTTGCAATCTGGAGCACACTGCCTGAGAAGGTGGTAGAGGCAGATCCTCCTGCAACATTTAAGAGGCATGTGGATGAACACTTGAATTACCAAGACACAAGGCTGCAGACCAAGTGCTGGTAAATGGGATTAGTATCTATAGGTACTTGATCCTCTGCATGGGCATAGTGGGCCATAGGGCCTGTTTCCTTACCAAGACACAAGGCTGCAGACCAAGTGCTGGTAAATGGGATTAGTATCTATAGGTACTTGATCCTCTGCATGGGCATAGTGGGCCATAGGGCCTGTTTCCTTACCCCCAACCCTCTCTGATCTCATCCTTTATGGAATGCCATTGCTGTAGCATTTTCACTTGATTGTCCTCTGAAATGGATGCAAGGAAAAAATATGATGCGAATGAAAATAAAGACTGCAAAACTTGGCCCTAGGAAGTGGATTTTTCCAGATTTGCAAGAGGGTTGGAGTGTAGAAATATGGAAGTATTGTTTGAATTATACGAAGTGCTGGAGAGGCCACATCTGGAAAATATTTACAGTTTTGGTCCTTTTATTTAAGAAAGGATATACTGGCATTGGAGACATGAGAGGCTGGAAATCTGCAGCAACACAAAATGCTGGAAGAACTTGGGGTCAGTCAGCATCTATGGAGGGAAATGGAAAGTCGACGTTTCAGGTTGAGATGCTTCATCAGGACTGGAAGAAGAGAGGGGAGGTAGCCAGGTGGGGAGAAGGGGTGGAGCAAGAGCTGGCAGGGAATAGGTGGATCCAGGTGGCGTTGGAGGAAGTCCAGGAGAGATTCACTAGGCTAATTCCTGGGATGAAAAGGTTGTCCTCTCACCAGCAGCTAAGGAAATTAGATCAATATTCTTCAGAGTTTAGAAGAATGAATGGTGATCTTACTGGAATATAAAAAGTTCCTAGGGGGCAGTTGTTTCTACTAGTGGAGGAATCTTGAACAAAGGAACACAAATGGAATGTTAAGGGATAGTAATTTAAAACTGAGGTGCATAGGAACAACTTCTCAGAGGGTGGTGAATCTCTGATGGAGAGTTGTGGAGGCTAGCTCATTGGAAGTATTTAAAGTGGAGATCAATAAATGTTTGAAAGATTGGGGAATTGGGTTATGGGGAACTGGCCCAAGATGAGGCCTGGGGCATGCATTGGCCAATATTACTCATCCAGACACAAACAATGAGAGAGCTGTCCCACAAGACAAGCAACAGCAATGAAAATAGTCATGTTCATCATATCCTCAATTACTGTCTCTAGGTTCGTACTGTTGCATTGGTGGGACAAACTTGTCAGAAGTGGTGGCAGTGTGTCATGGGGTCATTCCGCATGGAAACAGTCCCTTTGGCCAACTGTCTTACCTGCACTCATCCTTTTTCCAGGATTTGGCTAATAATTTTCTATGGCTTGGCTCAAGGGCTTAAATCTAGTACTGGAGAGTACCTGCCTCTGCCACTCCTTCAGGTGATGGATTCTGGATTGCAAACAACCTCTGGGTGGAAAAACATTTCTTCCTCAGATCCCTTCTAAATATCCAGCCCTTTTTTTAAACCTGTGCCCTATTTGGTTTTACACACGTGCTAATGGGCAAGTTTCTCAGAATCTACCTCATCTATGCCCCACATTTTGTATACCTCAATCAGACTCATTCACCGCACAGAAGACAAACCCAGACTCTCCAGTCTCTCTTCTGTAGCTTAAACCATCACCATCACATCCTGGTGAATCTCCTTTATATCCTCTCCAGTGTAATCACATCCATCCTGTAGTTTGATGACCAGAGCATTTTATACAGTTGTACCTTGTACCCTGCTTTTATATTCTGTGCTGTGGTGAATGAAAGCAAGTATCCTGCATACCTTCGTAACTACCTTACTTTTCTGTGCTGCTTCCTTCAGGGATCTTTGAATATGAGCGTCAAGGTGTGCTGTTCTGCAGTATTTGTTAGCATTCATTCTGTTTGTCCTACTCCTCTCAAAATGCAACCTCAATTTTTTGCAAGAACAAGTTCCATCTTTTGTTTCTCTGGCGTCTTAGTAGCTTATCAAAATTAGTCTGCAGCTGAAGACTACCTCATGATCAACAACACCAATTTTCGTGACCTCTGAAGGTACTAATCATACATCCTACATTCAGTCAAGATCATTAATGTACTGTATATGACAAACAGCAAGGTTCTTGGCACTGATCTCGGGTACAACATTGGTCACAGGCTTCCAATCTCAAAAACAGCCCTCGGCCATCACCCTCTTGCTCCTGTCACCAAGCTACTTCTGGATCCAGTTTTGCCAAATTGTGGTTCAAATGGGATGTAATCCTCCTTTGGATTAGTTGCCCATTAGGATCTTGTCAAAGGCTTTACTGAAGTCCATGTAGATCACATCACCTACATTACCCTCATCAACATAATTACTCAAAAAACAAACAATTGAACTGAATTTGTTAGGTAGAATTTCCCTTTAACAAAGCTACACTGACTATCCCTTACCAAACCCTGCTTTTAAAAGTATAATCAGTTCTTCAGAACTTTTTTTCACTAATTTTCCTACTATTAATGTTAGCCTCACTGGTCTGTAACTGCCTTGCTAATCCATGCTACTCTTAATAAAGGTATCACATTTGCCATCCTTCTGTCATCTGTCAACTCTTCCGTGCTAGAAAAGATGTTTCTTTTTAAAAAAAATTCAAGCCAGAGCCCCATCAATTGCCTTCTCTGCCTCCATAGCAACTTTGGATACATTTCATCAGCCCCTGGGATTTATCCACCTTTAAGCCCTCTAAAGAGGGAGTGAAAGATTTAAGAGACTGTAGATGCTGGAATCTGGAGCAACACAATCTACTGGAGGAAGTCAGCAGGTCAAGCAGCATTTGTGTTGGAGGGTGGTGGGAGCAGGAAATATCGCCGTTTCGGGTTAACTCTGCATCAGGACTGATGAGGGTGTGATGTTGGGAGTCTGCCATATTCTAGTCTTGTGCTATCAGAACAAACATGGGAAAGAATTTTCCTGATTTGCCACTTACGTCTCTGCGTTAGCTGATGAAGCATTACTCCTCTGTGCCAAATGCCACTTGGAAGGAGCAAGTATGCCAAATGTTTGCTAGCTGGGCCCCTCCGTCCATTCCAAGAATGGCTCAGTACTGCCATTACACAGAGGACTGCTGGCAGCCTATGCCAAGTAAAAAGAATTATCTTGAGGTTAAGGGGTGGGGGTGTGTGAATGGAGAACATTCTTGCCTCTTCCTTATCAATCTACCTGTAGTAGGATTAATTACTACAGTATCAAATAAAGGCAAAATTGTTGAAAATACTCAGGAGGGCATCTTATCAGGTGTACAGAGAAAAAAGTTAATGTTTCACGTCTGTGCTCTTTCATCAGAACTGTAAAAGCTTGCAAATCTAAAATGTTTTAAGTTGCAAAGGATGGGAAGGAATGGGGAGGTTGGAGGGCAGTGAACGGGTGGGCACCACAAGTGATGGTGCCAATTGAGGGACTGTGAAGACTAACGTCACAAAGCTGGAGGGATGTAAATAGATAATGAGAGTGGAGTAAGATGAAAAAATGCTGGATCAGTGTGATGCAAAATATTTCAATTGCTGGTAATCTGAAACAAAAATAAAATGTTGGAAATACTTGATCAGGCAGCATCCATGGGAAAAGAAATTTTGCATTTCAGATCTGACCTTTCATGGGAATTAGCTCAGACTGGAAAGGCTGGTTGTCTGAAATTAAATCCAATTGTTGAGGGCTGTGATGTGCCACATTTCTTTAGCGTTGCAGGTGGATGATGGTGAAAGAGGCTTTTGGCACACTGGCCTTCAGTCAGGGCTTTTGAGTAAAGCAGTTAGGATGTTTTGTTGCAGTTGTACAAGATGGTGAGGCAGCATTTGGAGTATTACATTCCGTTTTGGTCACCCTGCAAAAGGAAAGATGCCATTAAGCTGGAAAGAGTGCAAGGGAGATTTATGTGGATTTTGCTGGGACTTGAGGGACTAAGTTATGGAGCGAGCTTGAATAGGTTGGGACTTTTTTCATTGGAGTGTAGGAGAATGAGGGGTGATCCTTTTGAGGTGTATAAAATCATGAGGGGCTTAGGGTGAATGGTAGGGTTGGGGAATCAAGAACTAGAGGGCATAGGTTTCAGGTGAGAGGGGAAAGATTTAATAGGAGCCTGAGGGGCAACTTTTTCACCCAGAAAGTGGTCAGTATATGGAATGAGCTGCCAGAGGAAGTGGTTGAGGCAGTTTTAAAAGGTACTTGGACAGGTACAGTGGCATGCAAAAGTTTGGGCACCCCTGGTCAAAATTTGTTACTGTGAATAGTTAAGTGAGTAGATGAAGAACTGATCTCCAAAAGTCTTAAAGGTGAAACCCTCTTTTCAACATTTTAAGCAAGATTAGTATTATTTTTGTTTTGTACAATTTTAGAGTGAAAAAAGGAAAGGAGCACCATGCAAAAGTTTGGGCACCCCAAGAGATTTGAGCTCTCAGATAACTTTTACCAAGGTCTCAGGCCTTCCTTAGCTTGTTAGGGCTTTGGCTTGTTCACAGTCATCATTAGGAAAGGCCAGGTGATGCAAATTTCAAAGCTTCATAAATACCCTGACTCATCAAACCTTGTCCCAACAATCAGCAGCCATGAGCTCCTCTAAGCAGCTGCCTAGCACTCTGAAAATTAAAATGATGCCTACAAAGCAGGAGAAGGCTATAAGAAGATAGCAAAGTGTTTTCAGGTAGCCGTTTCCTCAGTTCGTAATGTAATTAAGAAATGGCAGTTAACAGGAACAGTGGAGGTCAAGTTGAGATCTGGAAGACCAAGAAAATTTTCCGAGAGAACTGCTCATAGGATTGCTAGAAAGGCAAATCAAAACTCCCGTTTGACTGCAAAAGACCTTCAGGAAGATTTAGCAGACTCTGGAGTGGTGGTGCACTGTTCTACTGTGCAGTGACACCTGCACAAATATGACCTTCATGGAAGAGTCGTCAGAAGAAAACCTTTCCTGCATCCTCACCGCAAAATTCAGCGTCAGAAGTTTGCAAAAGAACATCTAAACAAGCCTGATGTATTTTGGAAACAAAACTGATGAAGTTAAAATAGAACTTTTTGGCCGCAATGAACAAAGGTATGTTGGAGAAAAAAGGGTGCAGAATTTCATGAAAAGAACACCTCTCCAACTGTTAAGCACGGGGGTGGATTGATCATGCTTTGGTCTTATGTTGCAGCCAGTGGCACGGGGAACATTTCACTGGTAGAGGGAAGAATGAATTCAATTAAATACCAGCAAATTCTGGAAGCAAACATCACACCGTCTGTTTAAAAAAAAAAGCTGAAGGTGAAAAGAGGATGGCTTCTACAACAGGATAACAATCCTAAACACCTCAAAATCCACAATGGACTACCCCAAGAGGCACAAGCTGAAGGTTTTGCCATGGCCCTCACAGTCCCCCAACCTAAACATCTTCAAAAATCTGTGGATAGACCTCAGAAGAGCAGTGTATGCAAGACAGTCCAAGAAGCTCACAGAACTAGAAGCCTTTTGCAAGGAAGAATGGATGAAAATCCCCCAAACAAGAATTGAAAGACTCTTAGCTGGCTACAGAAAGCGTTTGCAAGCTGTGGTACTTGCCAAAGGGGGTGTTACTAAGTACTGACCATGCAGGGTGCTCAAACTTTTGCTTCGGACCCTTTTCCTTTTTTGTTATTTTGAAACTGTAAAAGGTGAAAATAAAAAAGTAATCTTGCTTAAAATATTAAAGAAATGTGTCATCTTTAACTTTATGCCTTTTGGAAATCAGGTCATCTTTTACTTAGCTATTCACAGTAATTGAAATTTTGACCAGGGGTGCCCAAGCCTTTGCATGCCACTGTACATGGATAGGAAAGGTTTAAAGGGATGTGGGCCAATTGCAGGCAAATGGGACTTGCTTAGATGGGAATCTTGGCTGATATGGACCAGTTGGGCTGAAGGGTAATACTATTGTTTGCAAATTGACTCTGCATTGCAGATAGGGGTCGAACACCAGCTTTGACACCTCCATTTCTGCTTCTCGTTTATGACCAGTAGGAAGCCAATACCTCATTTGCTCTGGTGATCTTCTCCCCACACCCTTCTGCCAAACAAAAATTGCTGGAAATATTCAGCAGGTCAGGTAGCATCCATGAAGACTGTTTGTTTCAGGTTGATATTCTTTCATAGTAGAGTACCTCAGCACAGAAATAGACTAGATAGATGAAGGGCCTATGCTGATATGATCTTGAACAACTGAACAACATTAGCGATCCTCCAGTCCTCCGGCACCTTGCCCGTGGCTAAGGATGTTTTAAATATCTCTGCCAGGGCCCCTGCAATTTCTGCACTAACCTCCCACAAGGTCCAAGGTGACACCTTGCCAGGCCCTGGGGATTTATCCACCTTAATTCGCCTCAAGACAGCCAGCATCTCTTCTGTAATCTGGATATGGTCCATGACCTTACTACTCTTTTGCCTCAGTTCCATCATCTGTGTCTGTCTCCAGAGTAAATGCAGATGCAAAAAATTCATTTAAGATCATTGTATGAACATTGAATTTTCCAATTTCAGGTAACCCACACCCCATGTGTTCCTTTCTCTCTCCTTCTGATCTACCCAGGCTCTTTCACCTTTACCAACTGGGTCTCCTGTCCCCTACCCCTAATGTTCCATCTGCCCATAATCACTCCCTTATCTGGTTCCATTTCCAGCCTCTGTCTTCCCTCTCTACTACCCCCTCCCCCCACTGGCTCCATCTGTCCATCATCCCACTCCTCACCTGGTTCTACCTATCATCTGCCAGTCTCTGCCTCACCCCTCCCTCTCAGCTCTTTATGTTGGCTATCTTTCCTCTACACTCTCAGCCCTGATGCAGGTCTTAACCCAAAAGGTCCATCATCCCTCTACTTCCCCAGATGCTGCCTGACCCTCTGAGTTCCTCCAGCAGTTTGGTTTCTATTTCTCTCATCTCCAGTTTTCTGGAATTGCTGAATAATTCCCACATTATCTATACCTATTTTACATTTCCAGTATCTACACATCGCTTTTTGACTTTGTGGATGTCTCTGACATTCCTTGTGGATGTTACAACCTGCCTTCACGAGGAGGAGGATGTATTGTGGGCTGAGTTGAGGGTAGATTTAGAACAGATATAATAGCTCAAAACAGGACCATCAGCAGCACCAGAATTGTATTGCACTGCAGTCTAATCTTTGGCCCAGCACTCTGCTCTTACTAGCTATCCCAAGAACCAGGTTTTATTTCAGAAGCATCGTCCAATGTGCTAGGAGTAGCTACAAGTACACTGAAAAATTGAGGTGCCAACTGGTGAAATTACAACATGGGTCTATATGCATACTAAGCATTAGAAACAGCCAGTGGGATACAACTGATCCTATAACCAATGGATCAGGTAGTAGCTCACCAGTCCTATCGCTTCTAGCTGTTGTGAAAATTAAAATATGAATGGAAGGTGATTTTGATGAATATACCCATCCTCAACTTGTATGAAAGTTGGGGCTGAGGCATTTGGAACTATCTTCAACCAGGCATATTTTATGGATAATTAATTTTAACTCTCCTTCACAGATGCCAACCTTCAACCAATTCAATTCACCAAGCAATATCAAGCAAAGGCTGGGTGTACTGAATGCATAAAAGTAATGGGATGCAGCAGCTCTGCTGAAGATCTGTGTTCCATAACCAGTAGCATTTTGAGTACAAGATGATTCAGTATACCTATCATACTGCTTTCTAATGTGAGAAAAGGAAGAATTCCCCAGATCTGTACAGCTGCACAATACGGGGCAAATCCAAATTCCCAGTCCAGAAGACATTCCTAGGCTTCAACAAAATAGCTATCAAATGATACTTAATATGCATATTTGCTTTTTGGGGGTTTACTGGGATCTCTCTGCTCCAGACCTTTTTACAGCCTTAGTCCAAGTATGAACAGCAAGTTGAATTTGAGGTGAGGTGACAGTGACATCAAAATGCTAACGATTCCCAGTAAAATTTGAAGTGAGTATGAATTGTGGGAGAAGTTTACGTTAATTAGCATTATACATATCACAGATGGTTTGGAGGCCATTGTTTTTCCAGAAGTTCATGCAATTGCTTCATTCATCTTCAATCACTGTATTGATTCAAAGTTGGAATGCTAATTGCACAATATTCAGTTCCACTTGCAATTTCTTGAGTTTTGTGTGCAGCAGACACCGAGCAGCAGTGTGAAATTGAAGTGGCAATTCTTCAAGGGCACTGCTACCTAATCCCTCACCAATAATTCAGAGGGTTATCTCTGACCAAAAACTTAGCCAAGTAAGCTTTACACAGCGGCTGAAAGAACAGGTCAGATGCTCAGTATTCTGCAGTAAGTGACCTTATACCCTGACTCACTGAAGCCTCGTTATAGTCCCCAAGTCTTGAATCAGAAATACCTCTGCTTTCTGGAAAGGTGCAGCACAATAACACTTGGGAAGTTTAGAAGTGTCCAGGACAGATGTCTTTTTGACCGACCTGAAACATTTACTTCCTCCAGCACTGGTGTACTGAGCCTGAAGTGTGCACCATCTACAAGTTGCAGTGTAGCAGCTTATTTGACAGCCCCTCCCAAAGGTGTAAACAATAGAAGAACTGCAGGCACATGGAAGCTTCATGCCCAAGTTGTACTTTGACTTGATTTGGATGTTTATTATTGTTTCTTTGGGTCAAATTCTGAAGGCTCCTTGGGCACCCCTGACTTCATATGACTGCAATGATTCGATGGCAAGTATTGTTTGGCCCATATCTCATGAGTGAATAAATAGAGAAATTTATTGAGTTGAGCCCATGTTGTCCAGTTTTATTTGAAGTAATAGTTGAAGCATTGGATGATCAGCATAAAACAATCCAAAACCATGTTGATCACTGCCCATTTATTTTGTAAATAATAGATTCACTCTTAAGAATATTCTTATTGCTATCAATGAAAGTAAATATCAAGTCAGTATTAGAAAATGGTCTTCCAATCGTTATGTTTTTTTTTGTTATTCTAGCAGTTAGGTAAGTCTCAATCCAATAAATCATCTTCAACAACCTAATCCTTGGATTTCCTTTATGATGAGATTCTCACTGGATGTTGTGAACTTCAGTGCTCAGTCTTTCTTTCAATGATGTCCTCCACATCTGATTAGTATGTTACCAAAACCAACATGATGATGAATTTTGTCAGCAACATGAACACTTTTTTCTTGGGATTTTATTCATGCATTAAATATGACAGTATAAAACTTTCAAAGTGGCTTTTAATGCAGAGTTGAAGGGATGGAGGTCACCACAAGAGCTAGTCCCACCTGGATGATTTCTCCTATTGCTCACTTCAAATTATCCCTAAGAAAGTGGTGTTTCATTTTTAAGCTGCTGGCATTCTGGTGAAAGTGTGATTGGGGTTGCAGTTTTTAGATCAGTGTTGACGAAGGCAGTGATATGTTTCTAAATCAGACTGGAGTGTGAGTTGGAGGGGAACCTGTGGATGTTGATGTTCTTTGTAGTCCTTTGTGGTATTAGAATCGTGGTTTTGGCAAGTGCTATCAGAGTAGCCTGGGCATGTAACTGTACTGCATTTTATACATGGTGCATACTGTAACCATAATAGGATGGTGGTCGAGGCAGAGAAAGTTTAAGGTGGTGGAGACAATATCAATCAAGTGGGCTGCTTTGTCTTGGGTAGTGTCAAGTGTTCTTGAGTGTTAGAGCTGCATTCATCCAAAAAGTGGAGCAGATTCCCCCAGCTATTCCTGCCTTTTTGTTGGCTTAAGGTGGTGGAGACAATATCAATCAAGTGGGCTGCTTTGTCTTGGGTAGTGTCAAGTGTTCTTGAGTGTTAGAGCTGCATTCATCCAAAAAGTGGAGCAGATTCCCCCAGCTATTCCTGCCTTTTTGTTGGCTATGTGGGACAATCAATGTTCCAACCCTACACCAGTAAAGCTCCCGAACTCCTCCTCCATTACATTGACGACTGGATTGGTGCTGCTTCCTGGTGCTCAATTTCATCAACTTCGCCACAAACATCCACCCCGCACTCAAATTGACTTAGTCCATCTCTGACCCCTCTCTCCCCTTTCTTGATCTGTCTCCATCTCTGGAGACAGATTATCTACCAACATCTTTTACAAGCCCACTGACTCTCACAGTTAGCTTGACTATACCTCTTCCTACCCTGTCGCTTGCAAGGATGTCATTCCCTTCTCTCAGTTTCTCTGTCTCTACCACATCTGTTCTCACGATGAGGCTTTCTATTCCAGGATATCCAAGATGTCCTCTTTTTTGTTTTCAGAAAGAAAGAAAGCCAGGATATCCAAGATGTCCTTTTTTTTTGTTTTCAGAAAGAAAGAGGTTTCCCCTCCACTACTATCAATGCAGCCCTCACATGCATCTTCTCCATTTCCTGCACATCTGCCTCACCCCGTACTCCCCCCAACATAACAGGGTTCCTCTTGTACTCACATACCACCCCATGAGTCTCCGCAACTTCTGCCATCTCCAACGGGATCCCACCACCGGGCACATCTTCCCCACTCAGCTTTCTGCAGGGATCGCTCTCTCTGCAACTCCCTTGTCCGCTCGTCCCTCCCCACCAATCCCCTTCCAGGCACTTATCCCTGCAATTGTGCTGAGTGTTGTACCTGTCCCTACACCACCACCTTCACCATCACTGAGGGCTCTAAACAGTCCTTCCAGATGAGGCAGCACTTCACATGTGAATCTTTTGGCGTCATTTATTGCATCTGGTGCTCCCTGTGCACCACCTACATCAGAGGGACCCGATGCAGATTAGAGGATCGCTTCATTGAGCACTTTAGCTCCGTCCACTGTAACAGCCAGGATCTTCCAATGGCCAGACATTTTAATTACCCTTCCCCTTCCCATTCCCACACTGACGTCTGTCCATGGCTGCCTCTACCGCCAAGTTTGAGGCAAGATGCATATTAAAGGAACAAGGCCTCATATTCCATCTTGGTAGTCACCAACCTGATGGCATCAACATCAAGTTCTGTAACCATTCCCCTCAGTAATCACATCCTTTTGAACTCCACAATTATATTTGCCTGCAATACTACCCCTGGTTTGTGCATTCTGGATCTGAACCTCTTGCTGCAAATTTCCTTGCATCACATTTGGTACTTTTGCTATTTGCCACCTTTAAGGCAGTTGCATCTCTGTGCCTCACCCCCTCCCCCCCCCCCCCCCCCCCCCTCCCCGTGCCCCTTTCTTTCACTCCCTCTGCCATGCCATCTGCTTGCATGAGTCAATGTTTGTCCTGGTCTTGGATTGGTTCTACCTCTTCTATTGCAACTTTTCCCCTCTTAGATAAATATAGAATAATTTTGATTCTCTTTTATGTTTGTTACCACTCTATCCCCATGTTCTCTCTTTGCTACCACTCTATCCCCATGTTCTCTCTTTGCCTCTCATTTCCCTTTTGACTTCCCCTATGAAGTTTCCGTAATAACCTTTGTTCTCTCTTGTCATTAATATGGAATCTTGCAATCACTTCCGCAGCTGCCTGCCTGCCTTCCTCAAATCTTGAATTCCCTGTAAATGTTGCAGTCTCGACCTTTACCTCCCTACATGGCTGAGACACCCTTGGTGCAATGGTCTTAGTTCTGATTGGTTCCGCTTATCTATACTCTGAGTTAGATGTCCTCTGGTCTTCTGATCTACTTCCCTGCACTTTGTTCTCTCTTCCTTCAATGCTTGCACCTTCTTGAGTCGTGGGTGACCACCTGCTTGAAACATGCTCTTCACAAACCTCTGCTTCATGGATGGACGATGACAACAGGTGTTGCTTGAGCTGCTCCAGCTGATGACATTTCCTGCACGTGTGGTTGTTCTAAGACGTAGGCAGTGTCCTGAAGTTTCCATGTGGCATAGGATCTGCATTCCACAAGTCTGAGGTGCTCTGTAATGCCTGTATGCTTTAGATTAGGTCAATAATATATAAAGAAAAGATTCTAAATATAAACTTACCAACTGTTTTACTTGTCCTGATTGACCTTATTTTCCCAGATTTCTGTTTGAACTAAATGCTTTATTAAAAACTCAGGGCCCCTGTTCTCTATGCTCCTTATAATGAAGCTGCTGAAGGTGATTGGGCTGGAGACATCATCCCGAGCAACTCCTGCACTGATGTCCTGGAGCAGGGAACATAGGTCAACAGCAACCATTTTCCTTTCTGGAAGTTTTAACTCACTGGAGTCTTTTCCCTTTCATGCCCATTGACTTCAGTTTTACCAGTTGTTTTTTGTGTCATACTCAAGTCAAATGTTGCCCTCAAATATCAAGTGCAGTTGCTCTCACCTCACCTTGGGTATTCAGCTCTTTGGTCCATGTTTGTATGAAGGCAGTGATGAAATCGGGAGCCAATGGGGTCCTGGCAAAACCCTAACTGGGCAGTGGACATCAAGCACTTTGGCATCTGTGCAGGTTTTTGGCAAGAATGAGTGTGGCATTAAGAACCATGGTAAAACTGAACTTTGGGCAAAGGGAAAGCACTCCAGTTTAACTTAGCACAAAGGAAAATAGAAGTACTGAGGATCGTTTTGATCACTTTGATTGTGAGTGGACTGATTGGTAATTAGCCAGATTGGATTTGTCTAGCTTTTTTATGGGGCATATCAGGACAATTTTGCACATTGTTGATTAGGTAAGTGCCATGGACAAATCCAAGTGGAACAACTTGGCTAGAGGCTGCTGGAGCACAAGTCTTTATCTGGTTCATTTGCTTTTGCTGTGTCCAGTGAGCTCTTGACATCATGTGGAGTGAATGGAATTGGTTGAAGATTGTCATTACAATGGTGAGGATCTCAGGAGCAAGGTGATGTGGATCATTCACTCAACATTTGCTGGATGTGCTTCAGGTTTTAGTGTTCACAGGCTGAGCTGGCCATTGTTGAGGATGGGAATGTTCTTGTAGACATGTCCTCCCTGTAACTGTTAGTTGCTCACCATCCTTTCCAACTAAATGCAGAGCTTTGACTTGATCCATTGATACACAAGAATATAGGAGCAGGAGTGGTCCACCAGGCCCCTCAAGCTCTTCTGACCGTGTTTCCCATTACCCTCAATTATTCAATCTTCCAAATATTTATCTATCTCTGCTCTAAGTATGTCTAATGATCTAGCCTCCTCCACTCTTGGGGCCAGAGAATTTCAGAGATTCACTACTCTCTGAAAGAAGAAATTTCAAGGCACCTCAGTTTGAAATGACTGGTTCCTTAATTTGTAGCTATGTCCCCTTGTTAGTGATTCTCCCATGAGTGAAAACATCTTGACATCTACCCTCTCAAGTCTCCCTGGGGTCTTGCATGTTTGAATAAGGTCACCCCTCATTTTTCTAAACTCCAAGGAATACAGACTGTGAAAATACAGATTGTTAGATTGCAGTTCTGCTTGCAGGTCATTTAATATCGATGGTGCAGTTTTACCAGATTAGTACCTCATTCTTAAATATACTTGCCACTTCTCTTCTAATTGAACTAGTATCAATGTATTGTTCTATGGTCATCTCACTGCCTGGCTTGCCAGTATGGTGGATTGAGCAAAATCCTAGACAATGAGGTTACATTGTTACTGTGGTTAACACACTCTACCTTGTCAATGCGCAGTTTTAAATTGCTGGGTCTTTGAGTCCATCCTGTATCCCAGTGGTGATTTAAGATAGTATGGGGGGGGGGGGGGGTACAATGGCTTGCTATGATATGCAAGCAAATGGCTTGCTATGATATGCAAGCAAATCTGAAGAAGTGAGCGATTATATTGCCACACTGCCAGGCTGCAAACTGCATTATTATCAAAGCGTAATCTGTCGATATTACAACAAAATTCCCATCACTTGTGTTCCTATTGGGAATGGAGCAATCAAAATTACTTTGCAGTTGTTTTCACTGAGGTTTAGTGATGGATTAGAGTCAAATGGTATTCAGTGATGGTTTAAGGCCCCTAAATCCCTAATTTCCTGTGTGTGCTCTGTAAATATGCGTTCACATTATAAAGATGCTGGTCCCAAGAAAAATGTTGGCCACTTTTTTAACTCTTGGAATTGTTCAACTTTTTTAAGACTTTTAATTTACTATGGATGCAGCCTGCCTTGGCTGAGATTTAGTTAGATAATCTTTTGAACCAGGTTTGTGGAGGAAAGGGAAAAGAGAAAGTGTTTCTTCTGATTTGAACATTTTATGATTTTGTTTTTACTTAATTTATTTCAGCCTACATTACTACTTATTTCAATTTACATTTCTAAACCAAATTTCTAAAGTTGTCTCTTCCCTGTAAAAGACACCTTCAATTTTTGGAGTCTGTATTTTATCATAAATCCTGAGGATTTTTGACAATACTCAAATTTAGTCGTATTGAATATATTCTACTTTTCATTTACAATGAACCCATTTTAAGGTTGGAATTTGACAAATGCATCTAATATTGCCATGCAGCACACAGAATGCAGGAGGAATTCAGCGGGTCAGGCAGCATCTATGAAGGGAAATGGACAATTGATGTTTTGGTCGAGATGCTTCATCAGCACTGGAAATAAAGGGGAGAAGCCAGTATAAAAGGGTAGGGGGAGGGGGTGGAGCAAGAGCTGGTGGATGATAGGTGAATCCAAGTGAGGGGGGAATCTTCCCCCCCACTCACCTGGATTCACATATCACCTGCCAGCTCTTGCACCACTCCCCCCACCCTTTTATCCTGGCTTCTGCCCTCTTTCTTTCCAGTCCTGATGAAGGGTCTCAGCCCAACACGTTGTCTATCTATTTCCCTCCATAGATGCTTCGTGACCCGCTGAGTTCCTCCAGCATTTTGTGCGTCTGCTCCAGATTTCCAGAATCTGCAGTCTTTTTTGTCCCCAGTATTCCCGTGTGACCTTGTCAGTGGGCTTAGAATTAATACTGTCCATTATGGGTAGTATCTGTGGGGAGAAGCAGTTAATGTTTAGGGTTAGTGACCTTTGATCAAAATTGGCTGTTTCAAAATTGCTTGTTTCAATCAGTAGGTGCATGAGGTAGCTATGTGTCACAGAGCAAATCATATAATGGAGGAACCTGGATGTTGGAATGCCATCAAGGTTGGAAAGATTAGTTAATTGGTGATTCTGATCTTGCATATCCAAACAAACTTGTGAAGGGGAGAAAAAGTACTGATTATCCAGGATTTGGGTCAGGAGAGCTGGTGCTGACCATTGATTTGAAAGAATGCTGGAGGGAGAGAGATTTATCATGGCTGCATTGTCAATAAATACTGAAGATGAATAGTGATGATTTTGCCAGAGCTGCTGTATATAATGAGATTTCTCGTATGTAGTTGTTTCCTTTCCTAAGATTTTTACAAAAAAAAGTTCATTACAATGTTATATTTTTTTTTGTTTAATGAGTCTTGGTTGCAGACTTGAGCATTGACTTAATTATATCCAATTAAAGTTTACATGGTTTATGAAAGAAAAGTCGGGTTCACTTTGTAGAAATGAAGCAACTTCTGGTAAATGTGATCCATTCACATGTGATTTTTCAAACAGGTTGAAGACCTTGTCCACTTTTTTTTAATAACACAATTGCACTTTCATAGAGTCATAGTTGCACTGTATAGAAACTAGCTCTTC